>NC_081824.1:252277647-252586878 GCF_030867095.1 Alligator mississippiensis | reverse complement strand
ACCCCTGAGCTAAGATCAGCTCTGATACCTGTGTCCAGACTCTGTAGATTTAGTCTTCCAACTCACCTGGAGGTTTGGGTGAGAAGGTTGGGAGCTGGTTTTGAGGGGGAAGGGAGGCTGTTCTTCCTTTGTACCAGTACAAGGTTTTACTGAATGATGCATCTACTACATAAGTGGGGTAATTTGTTGCATGTGTGCATAGGAAGATAAATCTGAGTTGCTTGTTTTGAGACTCAGCCATCCTGTGTATTAGGTTGTTTTTTTTTCTCTGAGGGAATCTATATGCATGTTTTTGTATTGCATTTGTTTAGGTGGAGAAGGTAGACATCCTGAACAGCAATATACTACTGAGCCTGAAACTGAACCCATTCATCACATTAAGAATGAACAAGGTAAGAATGCAGAAGTGTTATAATGTGTTCACATTGGACAGCGCTTGTTATTGGTCTTTTAACATTTCTGTTTAAGTCCCTCTTCGTACATGTATAGCAATAATTTTTAAAACCTACTCCCAGCTGGACCCTGGCAAACTAGTCAGTCACCCCAACTGTGACCAGAGAGGTGGTTAGCTGTGGTAGCCTGCAGTCAGGCAGAAGATAGGGCAGGCTAGCACCTTGCCCTGACCTGACAGGCAAGCTGATTGTCTTCCTTAACTCTTACCCTAATCCTGGCAAAATGATTGGCTACCCTGATCTTGACCCTGACTGATTGGCCACCTTTGCCCTCTTTAGTGTAAGCAGTTCAGGTTCAGGGCTCCAGCTGAAGAACAGATAGCAAGTAAAGAAAATGTATTCTGTTCTATGGCCCAGGAGTTAAGTTTCTATATGTTAGCAGAGAATCCACAGTAAACCAACGTCCTGACAGGAGCAGACCAGCCAGGCATCTAGGATAGGAGGGCTCTGAGCTAATGGCCAGTACTGACCGCTCTAAAGGAACAAGCGTACAAAATGCTATCTCAGCCTCATGTACTTATCAGGAAAGTTACTTCCTTGTCCCAGCTGTTAGAGGTCAGCTTATACCCTGAACACCAAGGTTTGTGCTCCGTCTGTTTTATTTTAATTTTTCCTAACGTTTGTGAATGTTCTCATAGTTCCAACAAAGACACAACCTTTACAAAACTCTATAACCCTGATTACTCCTATCCCGTTTTCTTTTTGTTTGCCCCAAGTGATAGATTTATTGGCTTTTCTTATTCCTGTGGCTCCACCCCTCTGTGTAGGAGGATGGAGGAGGCGTTATTACAAGTTTCAATCATCCCACATGGATCAGTTTGTCTTACCTCTGCTACCACCCATGAAAATAAACACAAGCAATTAAACTCCTGACGGGGAACTTCGCAAGATAGGCATGTTGCACTGTTATGCTTGACCTCCTTGAGCAGTTCCTTGGTTCAGTAACCCCTAGTATGTCAAGGACGATGACTTATATAGGTCCTGACTCTAACATAGCTCTGACAGGCTACATGTAATGCTGTAAGAAGAATGTATAAAAAAGCCACATTCATGTAGGTGAAACTTAATATCCAATGGGTTTTTTGAGTATGCAAGGTGTTCTTTTTTTACCTTCCTCTCCAGCCATGGATGTTGGCTGCAGCTCAAGCTGGGAAGTTGGCTTGGGTGCACTGGTACTCCTGGCTGGTAGGTACTGCTCATTCGCTTAGGGTTAAATCCACCTGAGATTTGTGGTTGAGACTGACAATCTTACTTGAGGGAAAATTCCAAGACCCTTGGAAGGGTGGTAGGGAGGTAGGGGCAAGTTTTCCTTCTCTGTAGCATGGAGCTCAGTCTGCCTCTTAGGATTCTTTGAGCAGGTTCTGCTTTGGTGGTGCCCTTGCCTCCTTTTCCACAAAGCAGTGCTGGTTCTTTTTTATCATGTATTTTGTGGCTGTAATGCAAGAGGTGGGACAGAGTGAACGTTTTACTGGGTGCTTTGAGATAAATGGTTGCCTGTCAACTCTGGGAGCAGGCCATAGGGGTCCAGGAGTTCACTTTTAGTTCTGTTTTCTAAAAGAAGAATCATTTTAAGCCATAGTGAGCCATTTCCCATGTCAGTGAATCAGCTCAATGGAAAACAGCTCTCATGATCTTTAACTTTTGTTAAGTATTTCTAACTTTTTTCCTGAAGTTAATCGTGAGAGAGAAGGGACATGAAGTGGTGTTCCTAGAAGAAATGGCCCCTGGGTGATTTGCACTTCTGGGCTCTTGAAGTGTAAAAGCTTTTGGAAGCTTCTTAGGAGGGAGAGTTCTGCTTTCTGCCTAGTGTCTTCACATCCTTATTAGTGTCTTCCAGCTGGTAGAGCTCTGGAGTAGTGATGGGAATGGCTAGGTTCTGTTTTCAGCTCTAACAATGAGCTTCTGAGTGACCATAGGCAGGTCCCTTTCCCTTTCCCCATCTCAAGGAGAAGGAGAGCATTTTGAACTGTGAGAGTAGAAGGCTAAGAGCCAAGTCATATTTATAAATGTATTAGCTTTATACGTTGCCCTCCCCAGAAAAGGCTCACTGCAGCTTGCAATAGAAAAACAGATAGTTTATAAAAAAACAGATAAAATATTAAAATATGATGCAATAAACAACGAACTCTCGAGTGCCCCAGGACTTAACCTTGCCTACTAAAAGCTTTCCCACATAAAAAGATCATAACACTTTTGGAAGCTATCCGGGCTCAGGTTCTGATGCAGATGCAATTGAGCTTGGTTTATTAGTGACAAAAAACCTATGACCACCCAGTAGCAAGTCAGTTGTCCTGAAGAAATCTTCTATAGCCACACTACAAACAGCAGCCTGCATGGCAGTTGATTAGGTCTCTTTTCCTCAGCCACAGAAATGAACACAGAGCCCTAGCACTGCTTGCTGTTGATTACAAACTGCTCATAAGGATTATTGTAAGAGACTTTTTATTGCTTTATATTTATTTATTTATTGGTTTTCATTTTTTACAATTTTTTCTGTATTCTTTTTTGCACCATTTCTTATTACAGATAGTGAGGCTGAAGATGGAAAAACACTTGACAAGTCTGAAGAGGATGCATCAGGTACTGAGACCATGCAGTAAGATACACAGGGAATCCAATTGACTCTCTACAGAGAAGCACTGCTAAGAACTTTACCAGTTTCACAGTGGGGGTTTAACGCATGTGCTGAGCCTGAGGCGGTGCTGTCTAATGGATAGGACCTGTTGCTGAGATAAAATCTGCAACACAGACACAGGACAAAGATGTGAACTGTTTCTAGATAGTTCCAAAGTTGTCTTTTCATCATTGTTAATCCATCCTATCACCAAAATCCCAATTTAGATATAGCATAAGGTTAGTGAAACTGTTGCAATCAAGAGAGGTCATTTCAGGAAGGAACTTTTGTTGTACAGTAAGCCCCCAAAGTGGATCCAGCGCCTCAATACTGCATGCCTTTCATTACAAGGCCAAGGAGGTTCTCAAGAGAGATCTGAAATCAGGACCCTAGACAAAAATCTTGGGAGAGGATTCCAAAGAACTCCAAAGTTGCCTTGCCACTTTACTCTTTACCTGCCACAGGGGCTAAGTGTCACGATAATGCCTTCCCCCAGTTCCTGCTGTCTCGTGTCCCCTATGGGGAAATAAGTTTAACCAGGCCTCTTACTTGACTAAGAGGAGAGACAAAGAGAGAGATAGAGAAGAGAAAAAGATGCTGATGCTATGTGTTTCAAAATGTTCTAAGATAAGAAAAAACCTTCATGCCTTGTTTTGTCCTGATATATTAAGCTCTGTGTGCAGATGTTAACCTCCTCCTTTCCCCCGAACCAGAAGCTGATAACGGTTCCCAAAACATAGTGTTTTTTTTTTCTGAATAAGTAAACTGCTTACGTGTGACAAACAAATGATCAACTTCTTCCGGTTCCTCTCAAGGTTTCTTTGTCCAAACCCTGCATCGTTTCTTGGTGTCTAAAGTATAAATACGCTTGTAAACTTGTAGAGGTCAGAGTTCCTGTAAGAACCCTCCTTGTGATCACTTGTATAGCTTTAAATAAACCCAGATGGCTCTGCCAATTCTAATACAACCACAACGCAAAGTTTGATTTCTTCCACACCTGTGTGCTCCCTCCTGCTCACCTGCCATGCCTTGCTATTGTTTTAAAAATGATTGGGAGGCTGCCCAAAATGCAGGGGGATCTTTTAACAGATAGGCTTTTCTTTGGGGTACCTAGGCCCCAGGTGCTTTAAGAGTTATGGTCTCTGACCTCCCTTACAACTGTGCTCATGCCTCACAGATATTATGGGTTATCATGTAGGTGAGGCACTTGGCCCCACAGCAACACCAGGCCACCTCAGGCCTCCATTCCTTTTTTGGGGGGCCTATGTCTTCCCAGCCCCTCTACTTTAGCTGGTCCTCCTATCTTCATCTGGGTGTTCTTTTTTAAATATCAACAGATGTCTGGGATTTTGCTCTTCCTCTGCTCTGCTTCCTCCCCCACCCCCCTGTCCTTTTTGTAACTGGAAAGATGCCTAACCAAGGCAATCACTCTCTAAGAGCTGAAAACCAAACGCTGTTGCTTTAAGTCCAGCCTTCCAACTTCTTGGGGAAGCCAGCCGTCCATCTCAGAGCTCTCTCTACATGGCTTTCTGTGTGCTCTGTCTCTCTCTGTCTCTCTCTGTCCAGGCAGCTGCATTTCCAGCCCATCCCTGCTGTAGGTGGTTTCCTTTTTTATATTTGTCTGCAGGGTGCCGCCTTCTCTTGGGTGAGTCATCTTTTCCTGTCCTTGGTGTGTGCCCTTAGATCTAATGAGTCACTGGCTCCTACTGAATGCTGTCTGCGTTTGCAGTCACCAGCTCTTATTTCTACCGCATCTTATGTGGGGTGGGAGGGGTGGAAAGAAGCTTCTCAGCAGCATTATCCCATCTTTGTAACAGGGAGCTAAAAGGTCCCTGTTATAGCCCCCAAATTCCAATGTGGGTATAGGTGAGGGGAGGATCCCAAAGCTCCCTCAGTAGCACAAGCTGGCAGTACTAAAAGGAGGTAGCATAGCAGAAGGGTGGTGTTTCCCCTGGATACTCCATTTCCCCAAGAGATGCATTGACACATCTGAATACTGGTGGGAACATGGGACTGGAAGTGACCTCCTGGGCCATAGAGTCCAGCCTCCTGCCATTGCAGGCAGCCATGTAAAAAACATAAGAGTGCTCTGTGATGCCTGTTATGTCAGCACAAAAAATGCCTCTGCTCCTAGGCCTCCATCCTTTCAGGCTGCTGCACTTCCCAGGCACTCAATGGTTCCTACTTTATTGTCCCCAGATAGCTGGAAGCAGAGGATGTGAGGAGCAGAGAGGATGTGAGGAAGGGATTGGGATCTACTGAGCTGTGTCCATTCATTGCTGGCTGAATGTTGACCAGGATACTTAGGAGAGAGGAAAGGAGAGCTTAGAGCTCCTGGGTTCATGCTGCAAGGTGTGAAGGCAGAATACTTTTCTTTTTTAAAGACTAGAGGTTGTGTGGGGGGTACTGCATCCCATTTGGACCCTGGAAGTCAGTGGGCTGGTGCACTGCCTTCCCCTTGGGCATCTGTGCAATGTAGCTATAAAACACTCCCATATATCAAAATTTAGCAGTACTGGACACTTACTTTGTAGAGATGTAGAAGGGAACACAAGACATTAAGCAACAGAGAATCAGGCCCACAGATGAGATTAGCCACTCAGGTTTTGCAGGGGGAAGACCACAGTGTCAATGCAAATACCATTATTAATAACGTGTTCTTGCAATGTTAGCATACTGTAAACTTTCCTGTGCTTTTATCACATGCTATTAACACACTTTTAATTTCATATATACCGAGCTTGGAGAAAAAGATGATTTATCTTCTTTTGTTTTTTAGTTACTTATTTAGATACATGCTTTGTTGAAATTGAGAAGGATGTTGGGATATCTGCTGTTGTTCGATCAATGACAGTGGTTACAGGTGCTCTGTAATACAGCTTTATTACTCCTATTTTGCTTTAGCATTCTATCCTGTTTTCTTTCATGTTGTGGTTTGAGTGTTATTGCGATTCACACTTTTCATATACTATCTGGTGGAACTGGTTCCATTATAAATGGAAAATCTTAACTCTAAGGACTCTAGGGCACATCCGCAGATGCAAAGGCATGCATTTCCAGGGGCACAAAAAGCAATGGTGCACATTTGTGCCTCTGCTTTGTGCTCCAGGGCACACCCCTGCATGTGCTCTCCAGCACGTACCAAATTATCCCAGGTGGGGTTGGGGAGGCTGGAGCCCGAACCTGTGCTGGCCCTTGCAGCTTTACCTGAGGTCCTGGGGGCCTCCCGAGGCAGCAGCAGTGTTGATCTAGTTGCATGGAGCCTGGTTGGCAGCCAGAGCATGGCTATGGATGGCTAGGTTCAGTTTCTGGTAGTTCATGCTGCTGCCTTGTGCACCACAGCGTTTTTGTTTTTGTTTTTTTGTTGTATTGGGACATCCTGGTACCAAATTTTGGCACCATGGGGCAAATTTACAGTGCGGCACACAGTTGCACATTCACCGCATGCTGTTTGTGGTGCCGCAACCCACACGTGCACATTTGTCTGGATGCACCCTTGGGGTCAGAAAAGGAACACAAAGCTGACAGGAATATCTTATCAAAGACAGTTGGTCATAGAGAAGATTTCAACAGTACAGTTTTTGTTTAGAAAGAGTCTTGACTTAAAAAGGTAAGGATGCTCTATACGGGATATTTATGAAAGAGGTTATGATGATCAGTGCCTTATGCCATAAACTGTATCATACTGTGGGCTTTTGTATACTCCTTTGCAAGGAAAGAGCTTTGATTTAAAAGTTGCATAAAGGAGAAATATTAAACTTAATTCCTTTTATAAAAACTCTCTGAAATCTCCATTCTTCAGAGGCTAAGGAGAACATCCAGGGGAGTGATTTGTCTTGTAAAATCCTTTTTCAGTTTTAAATTCATGTTTCCATCAAAGGTGAAAACCTTTTTCTTAAGATTGCCTTTTTTGTCAAGTTCATTTGCAAGCATTTTATATCTTACTGTGAGCATCTAATGTAATAACTTCCTAATGCCACTGCTGTGTAAATGTTAAAATGCTTACAGGTCTGTTCATGCTAAAGCTGATTACAAAGATAAGCTATTTGAGTATGGAATATCATTATTAATTGGGGAATTTAAATATGCATCAGGTAATACTAAAGTAATACTTTTCCAAGCTTAAAGACTGAGTCATCTTTCCAAGAATCATCCCTTAATGAATTATAAAGAAGAAACAATGCTGTCTTGAATAACCAATTACATACGTTCTTTAAGAATAGTTAAGTTTTTAAAAGGCCATTTAAAGAGCCAAAAGATGTGTGTATGTGTGTGTGTGTGTGTGTGTGACATCTATATGACATAAGGATGTTTGGACTCATTTGAAACAGAATTTTGGCTGCTGGTGGATCTAAAGGGTTATCTGAGAAACAACTAAATAGAGGAGACTTAAAACTCCTAATCATTAAGTAATGATGGTCATTAATCATCGTAGAATTGTCTGTCCTGAAAACAAGGGCAGCTACAACCCTGCTGCATCTACATGTCATTGTTGCCTGGCATGAACTGATGATGTTACTTAGGTCATCACCATTAAAGGTTGAGCCAGTGAAAGGAGGCTGACAGCTCATTTCAGAATTCAGCCAAGCCGTGAAAGAAGTGGGTCCTTTTATCAGCAAGATCTCTGAAGAAGAATGAGGCGCTCTCCCAACTGAGCAGGCCAGGAGTGCAGAGGAGTGTTCACATCTGTTTCAACAGCATCAGTTCATACAGCCCATTCCTTTCAGATCTGCTTGTCCCAGATGATGTCTCTCAAACCAAACCACAGCTGGCAGCTGAGAAGACAGAAGAAACCACAATATGGCAGGCATTGAGAGGAAACTGTACAGCTGAACACTGTTACTGTAGTATGGTAGGAGCAGCCCCCTAAGACTTCTGCCTCCTGGGTGACATGCATTTTGCAAAAACACGGTCAAGGGATTAGCATTAATCTGTTTCTTTATGATAGTTTTGACAAGATATTGAAATGCTTTGGTAATTTAAGGTTCTACAGTCTACAGTAGAACCTGGGTCATTCAGTGTCTGGGTAGATCACAACCCATTTAATTCACAGCGAGATGCCGAATTAAAAGCAAGCTACTTGGTTGTTCATGGGTTTTACTTCAAAGGATGTTGCTTCTCTTCTGATCAGCTGTGCTCCAGCTGAGTGAAGTGGTGCCCTTTGGCCTAAAAGCTGCAGTAAACAGCTAGAGCCCCTTCAGCAGACCTGCACAGCTGTTTGTTGTGGCTCTGTATATACCCAGCAGGTTCATAAATGCTCCCCTTTGCAGGGGATTCAGGAACCTAACTCAGCAAAGTGCCTGAGTGCTACTGTAATAGCTCTTCCTGTTAAACATCAGATCGTTTAGATTCTGTATTCCTGGAGAGAAGCAGAAAATAACATTGCTGAGCAGAGAGAATTAGTGGGGTTTCATTTCAGATAGTCCTTCAACTCCATCACAAGCCAAAATTCTGTTTAAAATCAGTCTAAATAAGCTTAAATCAATTTTTATTAATGTATTTCTTCTTCCAAGTGAAGCTATTATGGCAGCCCAAATTCTCAGGCTTTGTTCATGATTTTGTTCTGGATGTCTGCTGCTTAATCTCATGTAATTTTTCTTATACCAGTGCAATGATCATGGGTCATGACTGATTATTTTGATTGCACGCAAATAAGGACTGCCCCAAGGCATGAAAGGAACCCATGTCAGGAAAAAACAGTGAGAGCCACGCCCCTGAATTGGCATTTGGAAAGAAAGAGACTGAGATTTGACTCACCACCTCTTGTTTCTGTCTTGCCTGTCTCTTTGGAAACAGACCACTGCCAACCTTCAACATTTCACGTGGTCTACGATGTGCCATCACTATCAAACGTTTAACTGAAAAAGGGGAGGTGGTGGGGTCTGTAGACCCCTTGCCATGGATGTATGGACTACCAGCAAGACTACCACTGACAATGGCTTGGCAGTGACTGCTCCAGACCTTTCTGGTTTAGTAATTAGGAGGATGAAATGACTTAGCACACAACACATACAACTGTCTCCTCTAGCATTTAGTGATGCTATGAATGGAACCAAGCCAAGTGGTTGAGTGCTGGGTGTGGGAGGGAAATGCACGTAGCAAGACTCTTTACTAGGAAACCTTAAAAATCGCCCTTTGTGGGGCTTCACTCTGAGCAAATCTATAAAAACTTGTCCCTTCTTATCTGGAAGATCTGCTCCTTTTACACATTAGTCACTGCTCCTAAACTGACTGACTAATATAGAAGTGTTTCTGTTTTGGGGGGCACTTTGCCTTGCAGTGAAATGCAGCTAGGTAACTTCTTCCTAGAGTGAAGTACAGAGTGGGTGTATCCATACACAGACAGATGATTCTTATTTTACTCCAAGTTACTGCTTCTGCACAATGGGAATGAACATCCTTCACAGTACGCACTCAGCATGGTAGACTAGCTCCTTTGTGCTCCTGCATTCTGAGATGCTTGCTGGAAAATATGTAGAATCAACTCAAATTATGGGGTCATTAGCTCAAATGCTAATTATATCATGGTCCCTCCCTCTCCCACCCTCCCATGATGTGTCTCATTTTGGGCCAGCTAGTGCCCTTTTCAAACTGTTACCCACTTATCCAAGGTGAAACAGTGCTGGCCATTGTGCATTAGCATAATCAAGCAGCTTATGCTGATATGTTTTGATGTATTGCTGCTGGACTGGGCTGTTTGCAAGCCAGCTGGTGTCCTCTTGAGCAGCATTTGCTGTGGTTTTGGCTGCAGCAGCTGCACCAGGAGGACAATGAGGAGGAGACAGCTACAGGCTGGCTGCTTCTGGAAGACCTTCTCTTGAATCAGCTTCACTTAGTGCAGCACCATGGCTAGGCTTGTGAAATGAACATCACCCAGTGGAGAGGATTGTGCTGTGGGCTTGGAATGGCCAGCAGCTATTTCAGAACCCCGGGGACATAGTATCAGCTCACCAATATATAAGCCCCCCATTTTATTTACCAGCATTTGGCCGTAGTGTGATGGAGGTGTGCTTCACTATCCAAAAGCTACAGAAGTCATATGTCATGAGGCCTGTTACCCTCAAGAATTTATTGATATCTTTGTGTGGGGTATTGGGGGGAATCCCCAGAAGTGTTGGGGAATGGATGGAATCTGTATTCCTACCATCTGCCTCCCATGAATTCATGAATAAGATGGGGTATGTCTCTGCTGTGCTCAAAGGCATGGTTGCCCATCTTGGCAGGCTTACCAATGTTCATGTGGAGTAGTGCAGAAATGTTTGTGATCCTGGGATTGGTAGGAAATTGCACCCCTTTCATTTAAGGAACAAGGTAGACTTGCAGCCATAGCTTCAGGTCTGTTGGTATCAATGGCATTGACCCTCCCTTGGTTGCACACTGTTCATCTTCTCCCACTATGGCAGGCAAAGGTTTTGCAGGACATTTGGACCACTGGAAAGAACTCTCATGCTTACCTAAACAGCTGCAGGAGCACAGTGGTGATGGACAGGGAGATGGCAATCGTTGACAAGAAGGCTAAAGGAAAAGCTGCCATGAATTATAACTACCAGCTGTGTGCTCACTTTGTGTGAAAGCAGAGAAGAGAGCCTCACCCTGGTTAATAGAGAAGGCTTCAGAGACTTGGAGGATGCCAGGAGCAGCCAGTGAGCCATCCCTTTCAAAATGAAAGTTACCAGGGGCATGACACCTGAGTTGTCTAAGGATAGGAGCTAAATTATTTCATGCCAAGTGTAGTCTTTCACAGCTTGCACCTGTGTTGCACAGGGCTGTGTTTTATGAGTGTCTTATAATTTTTTTGAGTATGGCAAGCAAGCTTGCACTGCACTAGGTTTATCTCACGTGCTTCTGCTATTCTTTGGGGTTGGCGATATTCTTTAAAACATTAACCAAGACATTTATGTAAAAATCACTGCAGTTAAAAAAATAAAACCATGACTTGGTGCCCAGATGTACAGAGGAATGAACCAACTGAGTCTGGAGAACTGTGCAGACATATTATAAATAAAAATCAATGGGAATGCAGAGAGAAGAGATGCAGTCCGAAATTCAGAAATCAGCAGTTCACAGAGCTGTCAGCAACTAGGCATTGCTCCAGCCTTTAGCTTGGCCAGCCATTGAGAATTTCACAGGCTGGAATGACATGGAAGTGGAGTGAGCTAAACTGTACCAAGAGAATTAGTGCAGAATAGCTATTGCAGTTTAAATTCACACCCAAGCTTATTTCATTTAGACAAGCCCTTAGTTGAAGAAGGGCCTATGGAAACAGGTTGTAAGCTAAATTAAAATAAAGTACCGATAAACCAAATGTGCACCAGTTGAACTAAACTGATTTAATTAAAACCAATGCAGGTTTGTTTACAGGCAAGGCCTAACTTGCTCTTGCTCTCCCCTCAGTTAAACCATTAAAAATAATGGGACTAGATGGAGAGTGTGCTAGTAGGAGGGTCTTTTGGTACCTGCACTACCTCCTGCTATTGAGTGCACATGAAGTGAAATGAACCTCTCTCTGGCCCTGTGTTTGCAGGACTGATGACTGTAGAGAACATATCAGTGTGAATGGAAAAATGTTCTCTCTGGTCACTGAGATATCAATCTGGGACCCATAAGATTCTCTTTTCACAATGGTATTGTAAAAGAGAACCCATTTCTAAACAATTGCAGGGCTCTTGAAATAGAGGAAGTCATCCATAAGTCGGCATCAGCATCTTCCCTCCTGCTTCCTCTCTCTGAGCTGATTGTGGTCGCATTGTTGTTCCAAGGGCAGCTGCACATCAGCAGCTTTAGAGAGGGTGAGTCGGTGTTTTGTGGAGCCTGTGTGGCATGAAAAGTGTAAAATGGGGATGTATGAAGAGCTGCTTTCAGCTGCATAATTCTGGTCCAGTTGTTCAGGGAAGGTCTAAGTGAATCTGCAGTGGTGTTGGGGACTGAAAACCACCTGGAAGAAGTAGATAGGTTTGTTAACACAAGTTCATAATCTCCAGCAAACAGCCTGGGCATGAGCCTTTATTAATGAACTGGGTTTTGTAGTCCTGAAACTTACACCAGTAACTTCCTTTTTTAGGAAAGGACATGAAACAGCCAGCAGTGGAGGATCAGCCTGAGCTTGTCTCCAGTAGCAACAAATAAAGTAAGGAGCCATGAGCCTCTGGCCAGAATTGAGGGTGGGAGTGAGGCTTTTGGGGTCATACTCAAGAAGAAGCTGGCCATGGCTAAGAAGCATGATGTGCCTGACTGGGAATTGGGGTGCAAAGGGTTGAGAAGGATGAGGAGCCCATTGAACCCTAGGGAGGATGGGGAAGAGCCACTTTCCCCGGGAAGAGGGAGAGACAGGGAGGAGGGAGCATGAAGCCTACCAATGGCCTAGCTGGGAGTAGGGACCAGGGGCTGGTTTCCTGTAGAAGAAAGGAATAAATGCAGAAATAATCTGTACAGCTGCAGAGCACCTATTTTCCTCAGCCTGCCTCTCAACTCCTATCCGCAGTCCCCCTGCTTTTCTGGTGAGCTGATATGCTTACCTGCTCATCCAGTACAGGGCATTCCTGGAGCCTTGCTGTCCTGGCCGTGAACCTGGCTGTTTCCCTACCAATTCCCGTTGTCACAACCCGCACTATTCACACTGTCATGAATGACTCCTTGCTGCCCTGCCTGGAGTGAGCTTGGGACTAGTTATTCACCCATTATGCCTGGGAAAGTCAGAGACAGAGCACTGAAGTCTTGGTCCAAAGCCACTGCAGGGCATCAGGATCCAATTTATTACTCTCTTATGCTGGTGTTAATCAGGTATAACTTAAGTGAAGTCAGTAAATTGGCAACACAGAGGAATTCCCTGAAGAAACTGACTGAGATTTGACCCGCTGGCCCGGGTTTGGGATATTAGACTCTCCCCTTTTCCACCTCATCCTTCCCCTATCAATGCTGAACTTTCAAGATGGAGTGTTGAAGAAGATGTCTGAAGGTTGTCCTGCTCTTGCAGGCATAATGTTAAAACATGGGAGTTAGGAGCAGAGGCTGCTTTTGCAGTGTTTGTTTTAGCAGTGTAATTTCTGATGGACAGAATCATGCCCTGTGTTTTGGAGCTATACTGGGGGAAGTAGCAGGTCAAGGAGCATCTTGGTCCCTACTCAGTGCATTCATGTGAAGGAGATAACTCCTTGTGTTCTCTTGAGAGCTGAATTAATGGAGGCCCCTTCTATACCTTCAGGTAAAGGGGTGATGGGATTTAATGCATGATCCACAAAATTGTGCCTCCTGCCATGCTACATGTGCGTGGCAGGAGGTGCGATTGTGGGATCATGCAGTAGATCCCATCAGGCCTTATTGCCAGTGCATGGGGAGCCTGATCCTGGGGTCCCCCCTGCACTAGCAAGAAGCAAGGTTCTATGGCTTGGAGCCCCCTCAGCTGTGAAGAGATCGCTGAACCCTGATGACTGGGAGATTGTGGCTGCTGCAATTTCCCAGCCCTGGGAGCTTCATGCACCCCTACAGCTGGGAGATCACAGCTGTGCTTTGCAGCTGCTGGGACATCTTCAGCTGCTGGGGCTGGGTTCCCTTTGTTGCAGGACTCCCAGCTGAGGCTGGGCATGGTGCATCCTTGTGGCTGGAAGCCCTGTCATCTGACCAGGCTGTCAGCTGCAAGGGAGACTGCTACATCCTTCAATGCTCTGTTTCAGCAAACTGAAAGTTGGATACCAACCAACTGTAAAGTTAATACACGTTTTCGAGGTCTAACTTTGTAGCTGATTGGACCTTTTCATGGTGTGATAAATTCTTTGCGTGTCTAGCTGTTTTCAAGGTAATTATGCAATTAACCAGTTAATTGTGTGATACCTGTAACATGTAGAAGTGGGTGGAGAGTCACTAATGTGCTGGCTGTGTGTTAGGGTGGCCATCATAGCGGACAGTCCAGTTGTCCTCTGTCCTCTTGATATGAAACTGGATGCCTTTATGTCCTCTATTCTTCTCTTCAAGAGAAAAATAGAGGGCATAAAGGCATTGGGTTTTGTATCAATAGAGGACAGAGTAGCAGAAAACTGGAATATCCTCTATGATGGCCACCTTGTTGTGTATGTTTGCAGGGGCCCTGAACAGCTGGCCTAGGGGTGCAGTAAGCTCCTTGGCCTCCTGCTGGATGCTGCTGTCAGCAGGAAGCCATGGATGAGGGTGGTGAGTGGTGGGTATATGCTGCTTTGGAGTGTGTCTGTGCACCTCAGTACAGGCATTAGGCTTCTAACAGCCCTGGAGGCCAGCACCATTTTGTTAGATCAACAGAGGGATCAGCGGCTAGGGGGCAGTATTTGTTTCCACAGGTGATTGAGCTATTTCACAAGTGTGTGTGTGGAAGGGGCGGGGGGTGGGGGGTGCCTTCCTGACCACGGGGCCCCTGGGCAGTCACTCACATCATCAGCTCCAGCTCTGTGCCCAATTTAAGGTGCCAAGAAATGGCAAACTAGCTATAACATTGTTCCACATATAACATAGAACAGTTTTGTGGCTGGTTTATATGGCTTCCTAAACTGAATCTACGGCTGAGTTGATGATTGCTTTGGGCCAGTAACCACACCAGGGTCTTCAACCAGCCCCAGTGCAGTCCCTGCCTGCCTGACAGTCAGCTTATTGTTGGCCCCGGTCCCAGACCTATGGGCATGTGGCTTTCAGTTTGCCAGTGAAGGGGGAGTCCAGGATCATAATCTCAGACTCCCCCTGTACTACCAACTAGGGTGTGATTGGGATCTGATCCTCAATCCCAAATTGCACCTCCTGCCATGCAACTGCCGTGCACCTGTGGCATAGCTGGAGGCTCAGTTGCTGGGATCAGATCCCAAGGTGCATTTAAATTAATGTCTGACAGGGGCCTCACAAACCTCAGCATTGATCTACTATGAACTTTAAATCCACATAATCAGGGCAATCAACCACACTGGTTTTGGGACCTGTGATGTATTTGCTGCTGATAACCTCTGCTTTTTTGGTTATAAGCATCCTTTCTTTATCCTCTGTTGTTAGTTTACAGTAACAGCCCCAAACACTATACGGTTACAATCCTGTCAATGTACGCAGTTCCCACAAATTGCACCTGGTCTGATTTGAGAGACCGCTGCACCTGCTTTGCACTTGGGCAGTTTGTTCCACAAGGGGCCTGATTGCCATTCAGGGTGGAGCTACTTTACACTTCCAGCATGGTATATAGGGTAACTGAGAACTGAACCCAAGGTAGAGAGCGAGGGTGGCTTCCTGTGTTTTGAGTTTTTATCCTGTAAGGCCTGGTCTACCCTAGAGCTGAGTAAAAAGGGTTTGACCAGTAGTAAATTGGCTGAAATTTGTCATTTTGGAGTACCTGTATAATTGGATTAAATTTAGCAAAGGATTTCAGCTGAAAAAATAGGATGAACCATTTTGAACATGTCAAAACATTTTAAGGTTTTCAAAACATTATAATAATTCATATTGGAAATTGCTGAACACCTTATTTTAAGATTTTCAAAGCAAAGCTTCTTGACTGGATGGGTTGTGCAACAGCTTTTTTCATGTAAAGATTGGGTTGAATTTTTTAAAAAGAAAAAGTTTTTAAAAGGGGCGAAAGGAGCTGAAAATGGAATAACATATTACTTTTCAGGTAGAATGAAATGTATGGGGTTGACCTGAAACATCTTTCTGTTTGGTTTTGTCTTTTTTTGGTATCATCACAGCATTATTAAACATTCTGTATTGCTTCATCTCAACTTTAATTTAATTTAATTTAATTTATTTTATTTTATTGTCCAGACATTAGAATAAACAATTCATTATTTGCCCAGCTCTTGTCTACACCTCCTTTTTGTACTGATTTAGCTATTTTGATTACATGTATAATTTTTTGTGTGTCCAGTTCAAGCAATACAATTTCAACTGTGGGTGCACTTATACCAGAAAAACCTCATAAAAACCAGGCTGCATGACTCAGACACCACTCCACAAACTTAAGCCATGTAGTTTATTCTGGTAAGGGAAGTGGGGAATAAGCTAGAGTAGCCTTATGAGGTTTTTTTCCCTCTACATGACACTAATAGCACCACTAAAGATTCACTGACTAGAATAACAGACCTCATAAATCCATATGTTTTTATTTCAGGCGTTTAAACTGTGAAAGGAGCCAGGGTTACAGTCCAGCGAGCCAAACTCTACTGTGCTATGACAAAAGAAGAGCTAAGCAAAGAAACTGTAATGAATGTCATCTGTCCTGGAAGGCTCTGCTATGTCGTGGTGTAGTAAACTCTTATAAGGAGACCACTGTTTTTATCTTCCTGGGACATATTTTCTTTCCAATACAGAGACCACTTTTTTATCTTCCTGGGACGTATTTTCTTTCCATACGGAGATTGTTTTGAAGATGGACGTACTGGGATTGTTTGAAGATGGACATCTACTGGGTCATATGCCAAATGCCTTCCCATTCATCCCTTCAGTCCTTAATTTTTACAACCAGTCACAGTGCTTCATTTATTCATGCCAATTCTTAGCGATTAACATCACCCTATCCCTGATGTGTATGAAAAACTAATCCATGCGATATACAGCTGATTTTTGTACAGTTTAGATGCAAAAGAGAAACAGATTCAGAGAAAAGACTGGTTCAGCCTGCAGCAGTAAATCAGTCTCTTCTAAATTCTTTCCCTTGGTGGAACTCAGCGGAAGATGGGAAAGAATGATCTTCAGTTCTTTAGAAGTGACTTTCTGAGCTAAGGACCCAACCTGCTCTTGAACTGGAATGGAAGCTGGACTTATGCAAGTGCTGTGAAAACTCTATTTTTTTGGAGTTGCAAGTCTTGGAGTATTTGAGTATGCTTAAAGCCCAAGGTTCTGTATTCGTATCTTGAACATGCAGAGAGGCTTGGATGTAGACGATTCATAGGGTCCATTCCAACACTGCGAGTCTGTGAGAGAATGAAAATACAAATCAGAAAGAAAGTTAATGAATTTTTGGCCCTCCTGGTTGTCGAGAGAGGCTTGAATGTCATCACCTGCTCTGAAGCTAGCAGGCAAAGGGGAAAGATTACCACTTTCACATGTAAAAGGTGTACATGATTTTAGGGACTCGCTCATCATTTTTGAAAGTGGGGTGATGGTTCTAGCTGCTCAAGCCAATGTGAATTTTATGAAGAACCATGATGAATGTGAAAGATAACTAGTGGACATGAGAAGCCACGAGACTCTTACTTTGCTGTGGGGCCGTGAACTTCTTATCAAGGAACACTCTACAATTGTGTATTGTACACAGTCTTCCAAGCTTTTGCTACAAAAAAAGTAGAGATCAGGGAATCTCTTGGTGATCAGCCCTGTAGTTAAAAAAACAGAAGGAACCTGTTATGGGCAAATTGACCTTCCAAACAAGTTCAGTGGATCCTATATGACCTAAGGCTGAATGATAAGCAGGGCTAGATACAGGCATGGGTGTACTGGGTGGCTGCCTGGGGCCTAGACGGACAGGGGGCCCGAACATAGTAATTTAAAAATTATTATTATCATTATCTCTAGCGAAGGGGGACTCGATACTAAAAGCTTGCCCAGGGCCACCAGGGGTCTAGGTACAGTTCTGATGAGGAGGTGCCAAAGTGTAAAGCGGGCCCAGAAGCACAGGAAAATTATGTAAACCAACATTGAGGGAGGGCTGCACTCTGTGTATGTAAAGCCACTGACATCTGATAGCAAGAGTAAAATCCAACCAGCGTCTGCAGCTAGAAGACAGAAAATGGTTAAGACCTTCTCTGTGGATACACTTATTCTGTTTCCTTGCTGTGCCCTGTCTCCAAGGAGAGGGAGGAGGTAGCAATATTGAGTACAAAAGGGCTACACCCATCACTTAGACTTACTTACGGCATCCACTTGTAACTTCCTCTAATCACAGACCAGCCCCTTGCACAGAATATGTTAACGTCTTTTATTTTCTGTACCAGTATGGTGTTTGTTTGTAAATTATATTAAAAAAATGTTTAAAATATAAGTATATGTGTGTGTGTGTGTATACACATACACATACATACACACACACACACATACATACATACATACATACATATATGTATAAAATTGTTCTTAAATACTTTCTTACTTACTCAGTTAACCCAAACTTGTACCTGGCTGCAGTCAGGCTCCATACAAAATGCAAGTTGAGGAAGAGGTGCCTTCCCCTTGTATCAGAGAGCTTAGTGTGCTGAGGTGGAGGTGTAGGGTTCAAACCCCCATCCCAGGAGGGGGCCCCAACCCCCATGATATAGGATATCACAAGATGGCACACTCTTTGCCCTTCCTATTGAAGCAGTTCTGCTTTTTTTAGAGTCAGCTATGGTACTCTGAGAGATGAAAAATATGCAAGGATGTGCACAAGCAACAGTGTGGTTCCCTAGCTTGGTGGTTAGGGCAGTCAACTCGGAGGCGGTAGTGCTAGCTTCTGGTCCCTGCTGATGCATTGTATTCAGTGGTGGTTAAATGTGAAATACAGGAATGGTCCTAGGTTGGAGTCCCTTCTCCAAAAGGTGCCCTCTCCCTGTTGAGTATCCCAACAGTGTTATGCTTTTGTTCATCATTTTTGGTTCTGTGAATCTTTGATGAATTTAAGCAAGGTGGAGCTCTTGCTGTAGCTGTAGGCCATGACTGTGCCACTCCTCCAGCACACCTCTGCCTCATTCTACAGGCTAAGTTAGGGGTGGCAACATTTTCTGGCTGCAGCTTGGAATGACCCATCCTAGGTCAGAAGTAGGTAGGCGGGGACTAGGAGCTGGCTTCTGCTGCTTGTCCCTGCAGGAAAATGGGAAAGTGCCTGCTGCTGAAGCCCCTTTCCCATGGGTCAGGTCCACTGGTTCTTCAGGTCATAGGTCGTGCCCCCCCAACTAGATGGGTAGTGCCCAGGGAAAAGTAAGGAGGAGATATGTAGGCTTCAATCTCCTTGGGTCAGGATGAGCCTAAAACCCCAGGTTTCCCACTTCTTGGGCAAGTGTGCTAACCACTGAGCAAGTGGGGGTGGCAGTACTGTAAGCTGCGCTTTGAAAGAAAAAAACTGACTCCTGCTTGGGTATTTTTGGAAAGAGGCAGCTTGGGTGCCTGCTTCCAGAGAAGGGTTGAGGGTTGTGAAACCTAAGTGGAGAGGGGCACCTTCCTGCAGTCCTGAGTTTTACCTACATTCAGGAAAGAGGTGGGGTGAGGTGCACAGTGTAGGGAGCCTGGGCTATGGTTTCTGCTTTGAGCGTCAGGCATCTTAGTGTTCAGCTTTGTAGACTGATTCCTTACAGACTGGTCACCCATTGCTGAACACACCGATGGCAGAGCTGGGAACAGGTCCCAATGCTTTCTGCCCCCAGCTAGCTCCTCATTCAGTGGACTCTTACCCTTTCCTTGGCCATTGTAGCCTGGTTGAGTGGTGCACTATCTGGATTTTAACAAGGAGCACTGTCAACACCTAACTCTGTGCTGAAGAGACAAGTTTTCCAGGTAAGGGTTAAATGCATCTAAATGTTTTGCATTTCTATTTGGACAAAGATAGTCTTTTGTGTAAATGACCAGCCTTGGAGGAGTTTGGCAACACGGCTATTATTGAACAAACTGGCTGCAAATTTGCTCCTGGAAGACTAAACAGGGAGGTGCTAATCCACACACATTGCTTGCATTGGTCATCTTGTGGCATTTCAAGTTTGGAGGGGCTGAGAAGACCTGGTCAGGGGAGAGCAGAGTCTTTGCCTTCCAGCAGTGTCTTCTCAGCTACCTGATCCGTAGTGCAAATCTACACTAGTCTGAAGACAAAGCCCAAGCTCCTCACAAATATTTTGTGAGCACCTGAGACGAAACTGTTTCTGATGGAGCAGAACTTGACAGTGTCCCCAGAGAGACTCTTGAAAAAGCAGGCAAACCACCTCCAGCCCTTCCCACCCCTTCACTTTTGCATTCCCACAGGTCCTCCAGTAGTCTCCTCCCTGCCTCTTCTTTTCCCTACGCTGTGCCTGTCTTCTGCAGTGCCCAGTTTCAAGCGTGTCAGCTGCTTCCTTGAGAATGAGCCGAAGAAGCAAACTCCAAGCGCGCCAGCCTTTTGAAACAAAACCATGAATAAAGCCATGCATAAAGCAAATAAACCTCTGTAAAAGAATGCAGAGCCCACAACTTGCATCCTAAGAGAGCCACCAGGGTGACTCTGATACTCCCGCCACTCTCCCCTCATCCCCCTCAGCTCTGGCCCTTCACACAAACTACTTTCCCTTGCGTGGCTGCCAACAGACATAAAAATGCTCGTGTAAGATGTGTGTGCTGGGATTATGCCTACAACGCCTGCAAAAATAAGCAGCCTCTCTAGGCAAGCATGCAGGCACTTCTAATAGAAACAAGTGACTCATTGCCCAGAAAGCTGAGCTGCCAGAAATGAGTGGTCCGCCCTCTTTGGACTCCTTTCTAACTGCAGCTGATGCCATAGGGGAGGTGGGAGGGGGGCAGTGGTTTAACGGTTCTTCAGCCTTCCGTAATCACCAGAAAGTCTTGGGTTGAACAACTCCTAAGGGCCCCCACAGCTGTAAAACAGCATAACTACCATCCTCAGGGGAGCTACTCCATCCAGTTCCTCCTAATATAAAGAAGTCTGGCCTCCGTATCCCAAAAGGGAGGTGGAGGAGGAGGGGGAGGGTGTGTCTCAATGTGGTTTGGCTGACAGAGGTTATGTTTCTATTGCAGTATGCAATGTGATTGCAGCTTGGATACGAAGTCTCACATGAGCATTAAATTAGCCAGCTCATATCCCCAAAACAGCACAGCTAGCACAGCCTGGAGCTCACCACAGCAAAATCCCTCATGGACCCAGTATAAGTACTTGGATAGTTTGGCTACGTTGGTCTGCCTACTGCAGCAGCCAGGTGGTTATTCTCAGTACCCACACTAGCCAGTTTCAGATTCACTCAGTTATGTCTACATAAGGTGCAGGTTCCCCTTGGACTACAGAGTTGGCATGCTCCAAATTAAGGAACCCAAGCTACCCTGGTGAATGAATGCCAAGTGCTGCTTTGATTGCTTTTGTCCACTGTTGATGTAGGGCCACAGGAGCTGGAGCAAGAAACATGCCCTTTTGACAGACCTCCTGTGTTGTGGCGTGAGGTGCTGGCTTGGTATGTGTTTGGGTGTTTGGAAAGGCAAGAGCCCATGACTATTCTTCAAAACAAACAGAACTCATACCTGCAAGCGTAGCTGAAATGGCTGGAAAAATTCATGTCCAATCCTTATTGTTCTTGGCACCAGGGAAATAGAGTCCTAGCACCCCTTCACACAATACAAAACCCTTTTCCCTGGGAGTGCAGTCTGTCCTGCCCTAGTACAGTGCTGAGCAGCACCTCCCTGAGGCAGGCTACAGAGATGCTGACCCACTCAGTGCAGTGCTGGACACAGGCCAATAAACTTTCCTGAGAGGCAGAGCCTTCTTGGCACCTAGCATCATACTAAAGCAGATGGGTATGCTACTGTGGGTTTGGGTAGTCATGCACACAGAGCAAGTGTGGTGAATGTCAGCGTGGTACCCTGACACTGCATGAAAGTGGTATAGACATACCTTGAGTCTTGCTCTAGGCCCTGAGTCAACAAGGGCTTCAAATACAGACTTAAATTCAGTAGGATTTGATTTCTGGGACTGTGCGTTACTTGGTTAAATTCAGCATGTTTAAGCACCTTAAGCATAACTGGTGTGTCATGCAAGACAGCACTAGTTCAGCTACATTTGGAATGGAAGAAGCTAACAGGACATGCTGGGCTGAGAGCAGTGAAACTTGTGGGAACATGTTTCCTGTAGCTGGACATGTCAGAGGTCTCAGCTAGTGATCTGCTTGCTGCCTCTCCCCCTGTCATCTCCCATGTGACATTTCCAAAGCTTGAGCTAGCAAATGGTAATGTGCTTAGTGGCAATTTTCCAGCTGTCTAAGTGGGGTTAGGTTAGGGTTATGCATAGGTAGTGTTTCTTTTCCCCCTGCAATGTGGGCATGTAAATAGGGACATGTGAACTGAGCATGTCAGTAGGTTATGAGCTGGCCAGGCAGGTTATGAGGCTGTATGCGCACCTATGCTGGGTGTGTGTAAGTCACAAAATGCTGCCCAGCAAAAAATCTGACTGATTTGGAGGGGTGAAGAGAGAGATTTCCCTCCTATTTTCTATTTGCAGAAGCTGATCGGCGAGGGCATTTGTCCAGGAAGTTGGAGACCCAGGTTCTTATAGGTCTTTGACTTCCTAGTACAGCACTCTAACCACCAAGCCAGAGGTTTGACATTATCCAACCCTTACTCCAGCTCGCCATTTGAAACTGGCTTCCTGGACAGCCACGAGGGGGTTCAGAAGGATGAGGGCCAGCTCTATAGTATGTGGCTTGGTGAGATAGAAGCTCCTTTGGAAGGGAACAGGGCTTTTGTTCTAGCCTAGATCCTTGCTTCCAATGGGATGGAAGCTTCCCCAACCCTTCACTGCCCTCAGTTCATCTTATCCAATGACTATTAAATGCAAGGGGCTCAGCTTTAAAAGGAGGACTAAGGAAGTATACTCTTCTTGACCTGGTATGTATGCTTTTCTTGAAGAATACTCTTCTTGACCTGGTGCTCACAAACAGGGAAGAACTGGTGGGGAATGATCCCAAGGAAAGGAAGGATGGAGAACAGCAGAGTAAGGACCCAGAAAAGCAGACTTTGACTTGCTCAGGGAACTCATGGGCAGGATCCCCTGGGAAGCCTGTCTGAGAGAGAGAGAGGAGTCCAGGTTGTACTTTAAGGAAGACTTACTGAGAGTGCAGGAGCAAACCATCCCGATGCACAGGAAAACTAGCAAGTATGGCAGAAAACCAGCTTGGCTTAGTAGGGAACTCTTCCAGAAACTACATCACAAAAAAGCAGTTTATAATAAGTGGAAATTTGAGGAAATAACTGGGGAAGAATATGAGAGCATTGCTCGGGCATGCAGGGATGAAGTCAGGAAGGTCAAAGCGCAGCTAGAATTGCAGCTAGCAAGGGATGCGAAGCATAATAAGGTTTTCTGCAAGTATGTTGGTAGGAAGAGGAGGGTCAGAGAAAGTGGGGGGTCCCTTACTGAATGGAGGAGGCAACTTTGTATAGAGGATGTAGAAAAATGCTGAAGTGCTCAATGGGTTTTTTGCCTCTGTCTTCACAGGCAAGGGCAGCTCCCAGGCTACTGCACCGGGCAGCACAGTTTGGGGAGGAGGTGAGCAGCCCTCAGTGGTGCAAGAACAGGTTAGGCACTACTTAGAAAAGCTGGATGTGTACAAGTCAATGGGGCCAGATGGGATGCACCTAAGGGTGCTGAGGGAGTTGGCTGATGTGATTGCAGAGCCACTGGCCATCATCCTTGAAAACTCATGGTGATCAGGAGAGGTCCCAGATGATTGGGAAAGGGCAAACATAGTACCCATATTTAAGAAAGAGAAAAAGGAGGATCCAGGGAACTACAGACCAGTCAGCCTCACCTCAGTCCCTGGAAAAAAATAACAGAGCAGATCCTCAAGAAATCCATTTGTAAGCACTTAGAGAAGAAAAGGGTGATTGGGAATAGTCAGCATGGAGTCACCAGGGGCAAGTCATGCCTAACTAACCTGATTGTCTTCTATGACAAGGTGACTGGATCTGCGGCTGTGGGGAGAAGAGTGGATGTGGTGTACCTTGATTTTAGCAAGGCTTTTGATACGGTCTCCTACAACATTCTTGCAGACAAGCTAAGGAATTATGGACTGGATGAATGGACTATAAGGTAGATGGAAAACTGGCTGGAGCATTGGGGTTAGAGATTAATAATCAATGACTCGATGTCTAGTTGGCAGCTGGTGTCAAGTAGAGTCCCCCAGGGGTTGGCTCTGGGGCTGGTTTTGTTCATTGTCTTCATCAATGACCTGGAAGATGGCATTGAGTGCAAGTCTTCAGGTGACACCAAGCTGGGGGGAGTAGTTGATATGCTGGATGGTAGGACTAAGATTCAGAGTGATCTAGACAAATTGGAGGATTGGGCCAAAAGAAATCTCAAGAGGTTCAACAAGGACAAATGCAAAGTCCTGCACTTAGGACAGAACAATCCCATGAACCAGTACAGGCTGGGGGCTGATTGGCTGGGCAGCAGCTCTGCAGAAAAGGACCTGGGGGTTACAGCTTATACATAAGTTGAATATGAGCCAGCAGTGTGCCCTAGCTGCCAAGAAGGCGAATGGCATACTGGGCTGCATTGGTAGGTGTGTTGCCAGTAGATCAAGGGAAGTAATTATTCCCCTCTATTCAGCACTGGTAAAGCCACATCTGGAATACTATGTTCAGTTTTGGGCCCCCTTACTACAAAAAGGATGTGGACAAATTGGAGAGAGTTCAGTGGAGGGCAACAAAAATGGTGAGGAGGCTGGGAAACATGACTTATATGAGGAAAGACTGGGGGAACTGGGCTTATTTAATCTAGAGAAGAGGAGACTGAGAGGAGACTTAATAAGTCTTCAACTACTTGAAGAGGGGTTCAAAAGAGGATGGAGCTAGACTGTTCTCACTGGTGGCAGATAAGAGAACAAAGAGCAATGGTCTCAAGTTGCAGCAATAAAAGTTTAAATTAGGTATTAGAAAGAATTTTCTCACTCGGAGGGTAGTAAAACACTGGAACAGGTTACCCAGAGAGGTGGTGAAAGCTCCATCTTTGGGGTTTTTCAAAACCTGGCTAGACAAAGCTTTGGCTGGGATGATCTAGTTTGCGGATGGCCCTGCTTTGAGCAGGGGGTTGGGCTAGATGACCTCCTATGGTCCCTACCAACCCTGCACTCAGGGTGGGTGGCAGCAGCGCTGGGAAGGAGGTTGGTGGGGGCTCCAGTGAATTTTGGGGTGGCTGCAGCCCCCATGATAGCCCCCTTCCCAGTAGCACTGCTGCCTGCCCCAAGCACAGTCTGGCCCAGCCCCCCCACCGGGAAGAGTCCAGCACCCCCCAGCCACAGAAGACTTACCTGCTGCCAGCGCAGTCAAGGTCTTGGAATGTGTCCCTATTTGTTACCTTGTAAAGTCAGTTTCCTTTATGCAAATTTGAATTATTCACAGTTTTTCAGGAGCGCATCTACCACATAAAGTGGGGGAAACCTGTATCAATGAAGCTGCCTAGTTCAGGGACTTGAAATTGCTGTTTCTGCTCCTTGCCTGCAGTGTGACTTTATATGCATCTATTGCCCCTCCTACCTGTCGTCCATAGTGTCTATTTATATTGGAAGCTCCTTGAAGAGAACTTTTGTCGTGTGTGTATGTGTGTGTGTGTATAGGCCTGGTGAGTTGGGCCCTTAGGGTATCACCAGATTATAGATAACAATAATTTCAGCGTCCCTTTCATTAATCATTATATGCTTATTTTGGTGATGTGAAACTGGTGTGGGTGTAGACAAGTGTGGGCATGTGCAGGTACGTATGTTTAAGAGCAGTTTGGGCCAGCTCCTCAGAGGAGACACATGAGTTAATGCCTGTTGCACCCCTGGAAATCGAAGACCTAGATTCCACTGACCCCCCAGCGAAAGCCAGGAGGTAAGGGAAACCAGGGCTAGGGGTCTGTTGGGCGAATGCAGGGGTGCTTGGAGGGACCGGGTGTGTGTGCATGCATGTGTGTGAGTGTGTGAGTGCATGTGAGTGGGCAGGGGTCATGCTGAGTGGAGCCCAGGAGGGGAATGTGTCCCCGCACAGTCCTTGCTTGGTTGAGTCCCCCAGGGAGCCCCACGACAAGAGCCATGCAAGCGGAGCATGCAAACAGGCGCAGCTCTACATGAGCACTGCAGTTTGTGTGGGATTTTGTGCAGGGGGGTGCACAGAAGGAGCCCGGAGGGCTAGTCCAAGCAAGAAGCCTGAGGCTAGAAGCCCAAAGAGGAGCTGCTGGGACCAGGCAGAGGCATGAACTCACTCTCAGCCATGGCAGTGACTTGTCATGCCTGCAGGTGTCCTGGCACCATTGAGACCTCCACACAGACAGAGCCCATGGCCCCAGACTGTGGGGCCTGCCTGGTGCAGCTGCTGGCAGATGGGCATGGGGGCACCCCCACTTGTGAAGTGTGCTCCCTGGTGGAGTCTCTGGAGGGCTGGGTGCGAGAGCTCAAAAAGGAGATACATCAGCTGCATGCCATCAGGGCCCACAAAGACTTAATTGATGGCTACTGCCAGACCCTTCTCCAGAAGAAGGAAGAGAAGAAGGAGACAGATGGTGGCCAATGAGATGGCTAACCAAAAGGACACACTTAGAGTGACTTGGAAGACAGTCACCTCACAATCCAGGAAACTCAGGGCCAGGGCTGCTCCACCCCTGGCACTGAACAACAGGCACGCTTACCTCCCCATGCACTCTTGTGGGAGCTGAGTAGTTTTCTGTCAGCATGACAGGAAGTTGAGGGCCTCAGTAGGAGGACTCAGGTGCCTCTACGCTAATGCCAGGAGCATGGGGAACAAGCAGAAGGAGGTAGCCCTCCTACTCTCCAGTGTGCATTATGATCTAGTAGGGATTACAGAGACCTGATGGGACGCCTCACACGATTGGAGCATAGCCATAAATGGCTACAACCTGTATAAAAGGGGACCAAGCAGGGAAGAAAGTTGTGGCTCTCAATGTGAAGGAACACCTGAATGTCACATGCCTTCCGAGGCTGTGGGGCATGGTGACCACCCACAGGCAGCAGTGGTAGTGGTGGTGGTGGCGGCAGGGGGTGTGGTGGTGAGTGGGGAGCTTCCTTAGGCAGCCGTAGCGGTGTTGGCAGTGAGGGAGAGGAGAGGCGAGCGCCAATCGGTGATTGGCGACTACCTGCAGATGTTGCCAGCAGTGTCGGTGGCAGCCAGTGGTGATTGGTGACCACGCGCAGACGCCACTGGTGGTGTCGGTGGTGAGGAGGGGGGGTGGCAAGCAGTGACTGCCCACAGACACTGCCAGGAGCATTGTCATCAACCAATCTCAGGGAGTGCACCACCAATCTTAGGGGGTGCATGTGCACCCATGTGCAACCCCTACGCATTGCCAGTGAAGGAGCAGTACACCTCCTTGGATGCTGACATCGACTCCAAAGAAGAACGACTCAAAACCCTCTAGGTCAAACTGCGGGATGGGCAGCAAGAGAGACCTAACTTTAGGTGTGTGCTACAAACCACCAAACCAAGGGGAGGAACTCGATCTAGAGTTCGCTCAAGAACTGACAGGGGCCACACATGCACAGAACACGGTCATCATGGCTGACTTCAATTACCCAGACATCTCTTGGGAGGAACACTTGGCCAAGTCGGATTGGTCGCGTTCCTTTATGACCTGCATCAAAGAGCTTTTTTTGACTCAGGGTGCCAGGGCCAACCAGAGGTAATGCTCTTCTAGACTTGGTCCTGGCCAAAGGAAATGACCCGGTGACTGACTTAAACATAGAGGGCAGCCTGGGTGACAGTGACCATGAAACCATCTCATTCACTGTCCATCGCAAGGCAGATAAACTAGATAGCAGGATTGAAGTTTTGGACTTCAAAAAATGCAAATTTCAAAAGCTCAGGTCACTAGTAGACTAAGTGCTGCGGAACCAGGGACCGAAGGCAAAAGAAGTACATGAAGAGTGGTTGTTCCTTAAGGACACAATCCTTGAAGCACAAAGGAAATCCATTCCCAAGCGGAGGAAAGGTACCAGAAGGGCTGGGAAGCCCTCTTGGCTAAACAGGGAAATCATGGTCCTCTTAAGAAAGAAGAAAGAGGTGTATAAACCATAGAAGCTTGGGCCATGCCCCAAGGAGGACCGTACAATGATGGCCCACATTTGTAGGGAACAGATTAGAATGGCTAAGGTGGCAACTGAGCTAAAATTAGCAACAGGAATCAAGGACAACAAGAAGTCCTTCTTTAGGTATGTAGGGAACAGGAGGAAAACAAGTGGGAGCATGGGGCCAGTGCTCAACAACTCAGGACAGCTGGTTACCAGTGCTCAGGAGAAAACTGAACTCCTGAATGACTACTTTGCTTCGGTCTTTCACAGGGCCATGGGGAAAAACATGCCAGATAGGGTACAGAAGGAGCAGGGTAGGAATGACTGCCTTCCTACTATTGCCTTAGAACTGGTGTGAGACCAATTAAAAAAATTAGACATATGTAAATCAGCAGGCCCGGATGAACTTCATCTGAGGGTGCTGAAGGAGCTGGCTGAAGTAATTGTGGAACCCCTGGTGAAGCTCTTTCAAAACTCCTGGTGCTCCAGAGAGGTCCCTGAGGACTGGAAGAGGGCCAGTGTTGTGCCCATCTTCAAGAAGGGGAGGATGGAGGACTTGGGTAACTATAGACCAATTAGTTAAACTTCTTTCTCAGGGAAGATCCTGCAAAAATTCATCAAGGAGTCTATATGTGATAGGCTTGCAGAAGGTAGGATTCTGAATGACAGCCAGCAAAACTTTGTCATGGGCAGGTCTTGCCTTACCAACCTCATCTCCTTTTATGATGATCAGGTAACCTGCCACCTGGATAAGAGAGAGGAGGTTGACATTGTATACCTAGACTTCCAAAAAGCTTTTGATCTGGTATCCCACAATGTTCTCATGAGAAAATTGGAAGATTGTGGGTTTAACTGTGAGACAGATAAGTGGGTATGAAGCTGGCTATGAGGTAGGACCCAGAGAGTTCTACTGAACAGACCTGTGTCATCTTGGCAAGAAGTGGCCAGTGGTGTCCCTCAGGGGTCAGTGCTTGATCCAGTGCTGTTCAACATCTTTATCAATGATGTGGGGGTGAAGAGCTCATTGGTGAAGTTCGTGGATGACACCAAGTTATGGGAAAGTGTGATCACTTTGAGCTGTTTAAATGTTCACTGCTCTATGGACCAAATCCTGAGATGTGCCCTTGCTTGCTGAGAAGATCCAAAGGTGTGTGTGTGTGTGTGTGTGTGTGTGTGTGTAGAGAGAGAGAGAGAGTAAAAAAATATCTGAGAGCTCCTGCAGAAGGAGACCTCCACAGAAGCTCACCTCATCTGCAGACACAGATGGACCAAGACAGGCTGGTAAGTTGGGAGGACTGGAACCAGATGAGGTTCATTGAGAAATGTAAAGTGCTCCACCTGGGGACAAACAAACCCCTACACACCTACAGGCTTGACAACGCCAATCTGACCAGCACTATGTATGAAAGAGACCTGGGGGTAATAACGGACCACGGTATGAATGTGAGCTGGCAGTGCGATGCAGTAGCCGGCAAGGCAGATAATACTCTGGCATGCATCAATAGATGCATCTCCAGCAAAACCAAGGAAGTGATTCTTCCACTCTACTTCACATTGGTGAGACCACAGCTGGAGTACTGTGTCCAGTTTTGGGCGTCACACTTCAACAAGGACATGGACAAGCTTGAGAGAGTCCAGAGAAGGGCCACCCATATGATCAGAAACTTGCATGGCAAGCTACATGAGGAAAGGCTGAGGGTCCTGGGACTCTTCAGCCGAAGAAGAGAAGGCTGAGAGGGGACTTGGTAGCAGCCTACTGCTACATCAGAGGTGTACATCAAGGGCTTGGTAAACAACTGTTCACCAGGGCACCCTGGGGGAAAACCAGGAGCAATGGTCACAAACTCCTGGAAGACCGTTTCCAGCTCAACATTAGGAAAAACTTCTTCACAGTCAGGTGTCCAGACTGTGGAATAAGTTCCCCCCAGAGGCGGTGCAATCGCCTACCCTGGAAATCTTCAAGAGGAGACTGGATGGTCACCTTGCTGGGGTCACCTGACCCCAGTTGTCTTCCCTGCTTGGTGCAGGGGGCTGGACCTTCTGAGGTCCCTTCCAGCCTACATTCTATGAATCTGTGAATCTATGAAACTATGAATCTACAAATCCTTAGGTTGAGATCTAAGTTCGATTTAGATCTGTTCTGTGTTGTTGTAGTGCTTCTCAGCAGAGCTGGCTTAATGCTTTAGCCTTTTCATTCTTGTGATTGTTTGTGGACTTTCTCCCTATATGATGCCAGCTTTTTATATTTATCACCTATTCCATGGATATCCGCTTTCTGACATCAGAGGAGCCATCATTTCACATACAGTATTTCTCTCATAGCAATTCTTCATTTCATTATTAACAGAATTAGAAATGCAATGGCTTTTACAGGTGAACATTTGTCAACCATGATTAGAACACAACCTCTGCCATGGCTGGCATATCTGTTAATGTGTCTAAAACACTGGTCAAATTTTTCAAAAGTATGTAGAGGTTTTGGGCACTGTAAGTTTTGGGCGTTCAGTTTGAGGCCTGATTATTTTTCAGAAAATGCTGAGTGCTCAATCTTAAAATAAAACCCTTTGTCAGACAAACAAAACTCGAGCTATCCAGCATCACTGGTCACTTATGAAAATCTTGCCCATCTTTTTGGATATCTCTGTATCACACTATTGGGGTGGAGGGTGGGGCATGTGCCTATTTTCATATAGGGCTGTACTTGGTAGCCACGTTGGTCTGAGACAAGAAGACATACAAAAAAATAGAACTCTTGGTTCCCAGTTGGTCTGAGAAAAGGTATCATTTTGGAACCAAGAGTTCTAGCTTTTTGTATATATACTTTCATATAGCACATGCAACAATAGTTAACATTTCTTCACTGACTGTTTTCCCAGTTTCATCAGCAATTTGCCTATTTACAGGGTACATTTGCAGAACATTCATGAGTCGAGTTTAACACAGAGGTGACATGACTTTGGCATAGAGGTGTCATACCATAAGCCACCTAAATGGGGCAGAACCTAGCAACTATTGCTGATGGCTTAGTGTTTTTCATTTTGTTTTCACTCAGTTTGGATAATATAACCCAGGGCTGTCTAATTGGTTAACCTATGGCCCCCCCAGATTCCTGGTCTGGAACTGCTCAACTCCAACCACTCCATCTATTGCTGCTGTTATTACTATCAGACTTTCTAGGCTCCCCTTCTCTTCTGTAGTTTCCATTTCCACCCCTGCCCTTGTGAGTAGGACAGAGCAACGTGTCTGGCAGGACCCAGGGACACTATGCAGTGTGGGGGTGCCGGCATGGCATGACGGGGCAGAGGGAAGGCAGGCGCCCGTGCATGGAGAGATGGGGGGTGTCACAGTGGGGGTGCCTGGCATGGTCAGTGAGGAGGGAATGGGGATCTCCCACTGTGAGGGAACCTATTCATAGCTGCTGCTGCTGCCTCTAGCCAAGCCTGGCTCCATGTGCAGCTCAGTTGGAGCAGGGCAGGAGTGGGTCTGCAGCCTCCCTATTGTCAGTGATGGGTGGGTGTCAGTGGCGGGTGGGTAAGTGGGGAGGGGAGGGGAGGGGAGGGGAGGGAAAGGGAGGGCATATACCACTGAGCACAGAAGGGAAGGGGAAGGGGAAGGGGAGGGAAGATTTCTACCTGCCTGAGGAACTTAAAAAAAGACCTCTGCTGCTGTTCTTGCAGCGTGTTTTGCCCACCCTGGTGCATGTGTGTGGGTGTGGGGAGACTGGGAGCCAGGATGCATCCCCTTTTCTGAAATCCTGGACCTGCCCATGGACAGTGCTACTCACAAGGAGTTGCATTGCCAAGCACAGTCACGGGTCAGGTGTTTCCCCCCACCCCAAAAGCATGATTGACTGAAAATTACAAGATTAAACTTTAATACTGGGTGGATTGAACTGATAAAAACATGCTGAGTTGTAGTCCTCCTTCCTTTGGGAATGTAGGATCCACAGAGAGCTGGCCTCAGGCAGAGCCTGACCTGGTCTGTACTAGAAATCACTCTGTGCTGTATGTGAAACCTCTCCAGTAAGTTAAAGGGAATTTAGTCACACATTGGACCAGGACTTTGTGTGCGGTTGTAGACATGTGATGCCAATGGTAAAATTGGCCACTTGGGGTCGCCTTAACACCAACAATTATGTTGCTTCTGCATCATAGCTTGTGAGTATAGCCTGTGAGAATCCAGAGTTAAGGTAGGCAGCTGGCTGGAACCTTTTTTGGGCCTAGCAGTGGTGCTATTTTCATATCTTTACCAAGCACAAAAACACCAGTCTTCTTGAACATGATGGGGTATGCATGTAGTGTGGGCTGTTCAGGAGAAAGGTGCCTGTGGGGACTGAGCACAGATCCTTGTATATCATATATAGCAATTGGATTTTTGTGACAGCTGGCTAGGGCTAGGAATGGGTTTCATTTTACACATTAATTTTTTAATTGTTCCATGCCAGAAGGCTTCTGGAGGTACAGGCCAGTACCATACATTTCCTGGTGAGGGCCCTTCCATTTAAAGACTAATGCTTGTGCTTCTTTGCTGCCTTCAATCCAAATGGCTTGCAGTACCTTGTGAACTTTAAAAGCTGGTCTAAATATAGTTCTGGGACCATTACGTGTCTGCATTATGTTTATGGGAATAGACCGAATGAGGGCTCTGGCAGTGGTGAGTGCACCCACTGCTGGGTCCTGCTTTTTGCCTGGTGCCCAGCACTGGCCACTGCCACTCATCATGGGTACGGCTGCCTCTCTCTTTCTGTATTCCTCTTCCCCTCCCCACCCCATGAACTGTCCCACACTTACAGCACTTCCCTGCAGCTTACATCAGCTTCTGCTCCTCATACTGGAAGTAGCGCTGGGTGGCCACCAGCATCGGCTGGCAGGTTCCTGCTGGGGATTGGGACAGCTGCCCGAGTTTATCCCAGTGAAGACAGACTGGGGGCTGCAGTACTTAACTCTACCACTTTCTAAATGTGTACAGTTAAAGTGGTACAGACCTGTATGCAGACCCACCTCAGCTAACCTCCACCCACCCCTTAAACTCCTGCTGCAGAAGCCGGTTAAGTTGGTACATGGACAGCTCTGGGCTTTTGAAAAGGGGGGTGCAGATGGTGAGGTGTATCATCACATATGAAAGAACACATATTTTTGTCCAGTTAAAAATATACTAGAGGCTTTACTAATATGCTAGGAGACTGGAGCTGCTGTGCTCCACACCACAGAGGAATAAAGGGATTCCTGCTTGCCATGCACTGCATAGTAGAGCAAAGACATTGCTCACCTGTTATGAGTACTGAGATGATTCACTGCTGAGGCTGCTGGACACAGACAAGGCCTCTAACTCTGACTCCCAAAATAATGCAGCTTCTGCTGCTTCCTATCCCCAGACCAAGGTCTTAGCGATATCTAGCATCTTCTTAGAATACCCCACCATTGCTGTTACTAACAAAAGGGCAGCACCAGAGCATAACATAGGGGTGGGCAAAATACGGCCCATGGGCTGCATCTGGCTCACCAACTGATTGTATCTGACCTGTGCATCAGTGGCCACATAGTCATAGGATCTGGCCAATGGGGAGCTGATGGCTCTGGCTGCTGCATTGTGTCGGGTGGGTGGGCACATCCCAGCCCCATCTGTAGCTTACACCAGCTCTCACCCTGTGTTCCAGAAGCAGTGCTGGGTGTGCGCTGGCATCAGCTGTGGATGCTGCCTGCAGGTTCCTGCTGGGGGTCGGGGCCACTAGCTGGGACTGCAACTGATGTGCTGATGCAGTAGCATTACCTACAGATCCAGGCGAATGCCCCGATCTCAGCGGGAACTTACTGGCTGCATTCACAGTTGATGCCAGTGCTGCCTGGCACTGCTTCCAGCATGTGGGGAAGGAGCTGGTGTAAGCTGCAATGGGTCCATTCACTACTGCTGAGGTGCTTCTTGCTATGTTCATGTGGAGCCTCACACTGGGGATGCCCTGAGGCTCCTCTCTGCCATGGTCACCCTGTAGGCCTGGAGTGGCCTGGGGATGGAGCAGGACAGCAGTGGTGGTGGCAGGGAGGAGCTGTAGGGCAGCCCCCATGCAAACTCTGGGAGACCATAGCTGGAAGGGCTCTGGCAAGGGTGAGTGCACCCACCACTGAGTCCTGCTTTTTGCCTGGTGCCCAGCACTGGCCGCCACCACTCATCATGGGTAAAGCGGCCTCTCTGTCTTTCTGTATTCCTCTTCCCCTCCCCACCCCGTGAACTGTCCCACACCTACAGCACATCCCTGCATCTTACATCAGCTCCTGCTCCCCATGCTGGAAGTAGTGCTGGGTGGCCACCAGCATCAGCTGGCAGGTTCCTGCTGGGGATCGGGGCATCTGCCCGAGTCTCTTGTGATAGAAGGTCAGGCTGGTGGCTGAACCTGCTGAAGCTGGCATCCACATTAGTCTCCCTCTTTTCCCCCACTTACCTGCTATTCCAGCCCACATAGGGAGGCTTGGTGAGCTGTTGTGTATGTGGGGAGGGGTGCTGACCCAGCCTGTGACAGCTCCCCAAAACTCCCTATGTGGCCCAAATAATTGCCCATCCCTGGCATAACAGCTACCCATGTTTTAAACACTAAGTCATTTAGTCCTGCCCATGGGAAGCCTAGATGTCATGCTGGCTAATGTGACAGTAATAACCAGCAGTCTGCCTACAGCTCTCATGTTGCTATGAGCAGGCCATTTTAAGTGGCGGTGGGGAGAGAGGGAGGGAAGTCTTTTGTCCATACAGTCCCATGTCACGGCCTGGCCCTTGCAGCCATGGAAGGAGCTGCGGACTGCCGTGCACTCTGCTCTGCATGGAGGCTTTTCAGTTGGCACGGCTGTTTGACAGACAGCTGCATAAGACTGGGATGGATTCAACCAGCTTGAACTTGTCTGGGGCCACGAGTGGCTGCCCTGAACTGGGGACTTGGGCAAAGTTTTTCCTAGTGCATGAGAGGAGGGACTAGCCTGAGAGAGTCTCAAGTACAGTGCGGGGGGGGGGGGGGGTGAGCGAGGGAAGATCTTCAGGTTGTTCCTCAAGAGTCTCTGTGTGGGATGTAGAGAGGGGAGGAGGGAGGAGTGCTGATTACTGTGCGATAAGCTGTTCTGAGGAACAGGGAGGCCGTGCTGGTGGCGCAAGACAGCTGACCGGCATGCCGGGAAGCAAGGCTCTGAGACCTGTTAGTGAGGCACAGAGCTGTCAGGGTGAGTTAAACTGGGTGTTCCCACAGCCCCCTGCTGAGATCTCCAAGTCCTGTCCCTGCAGAGACTAGGCTCAGTGTCAAATCTGAGTCTGAACTGGGGCAGGACGGGTACCTTAGGTGGGGAGGCTTGAAGTGTGTCTCTAGGGGGAGGCAATCCTACTTTGAGCTGTTCAAATGGTCATTGCTCTATGGATCAAATCCTGAGGTGCCCCTTTGCAGGCTGAGAAGACCTAAAACGGTGGGGGGGGAGTGTGTGTAGAGAGAGAAAGGGAAAAAAAACCCACCTGAGACCTGCAGCAGTACGAGACCTCCACAGAAGCTCACCTTTGCTCCCTGTTGAGGAAGTGCAGGTGAACAAGCCAGGGGTGTGACTGGTGGGGATGTGCTCTGCACAGATGTGCAGGGCTAATGCCCTGCAGAAGGTAGGAAAGGAGCAAAGCATGTGTGCTACTTCAGGACTTTGTATGCAGTTGTACTGACCACAGCCAGGGTACACCCTGGTGCCAGCATATTCATCCACCAAGAAAAGCCCTCTCACTTGGCTCCTCTTTGTTTGGTCCTGGGCATTGTATCCAGAAGGGGTTCAAAGTGAGAGAGCGAGGTCCTGATTTCTGAGGCACTGCTAGCTGAGCAGAGGCTAGGAGCTATTTGTTACTTTGATTTAGAAATGAATTGCTGAGCGTGAGCTGACTAGGTCAGATCCTTGCTCAGCCCCAGGAATTGAGCAGAGTCTGAAACAGTTTTGAGACTAGAAAAACTCCAACCTAATGTTGTTCTACAAAATGCCAGTCCTTTGTGTCCTGACAGTGTCAGAGAGGTCAGGGGTATCACACAAAGTGACGGCCTGCTCCTTACTGCTTGAGCTAATGAGATGTCAAAAGTCTACCAGAGATTTGCCAGAGCAAACAGGCTGGCTTGTGTCTCAGAGAAGATCCCAGCAAAACCTTGGAGCCATATGAAAAGTCCCTCCTCAGATGAAGGCTGCCTGTGTGTGAGGCCTATTTCAATGCCTCATCTTCTTCATGTCTCGGCCAGTGCCAAGCCACAGAATGTGAATAGCTCCAATTTCAGAAAGGCCCTGCTAAAGGTGTTGTCGATGGCTGTGGATAATTGCAGTGTCTGAGACTGTAGAAAGGCATAGTATCCCTACTGCATAACCAGGAAAAGGGAGGTGGAGTGGGCCAGGGGCTGGTAGATGAGACCTTACTCTACCAGTGACTCAGTGCGTGGCCTTGGTCAAGTCACTTCAGCTGCCCATGTCTCAGTTTACCCATGTATAATGAGGGCATGGTGACACTAGCTCACCTGGGAGAGCTGTGTCCTGAGATCTTTGCATGACAAGGACTGTCAGGAGACCAAAGAAAACAAAGATGAGGAAGGCATGTGTGTTCAGGAGGGGGCAGCAATGGAGACCAGTAAAGAAAAAAGATTGAGGGACTGGGGGAAAAGAGCTGGGGAAGACCACTGGAGTTATCTCAGTCCATCTCCTCCAGAGAGGGTGACAGGACCAGATGTGTGGCTCTGTGAAAAAGCTTTTTCTGCACCCAGCTCCATTTTCCTGGAATCTCTGAATTTGATCCTCCAGGCAGCCATTAATCTAATATTAAGCCCCTTAACCTCTCTAATTGTTCTTTTTCAGCGTCAGCTGGTTTCCTATTAACCTTTCAATCTCTTTGTAATGCAGTTACATCTGACTCCAGCCAGCTCTGCCTCTAAAGCTTTACCTCCGGCAGCGAATTTTTCAAGCTTTAACCCCCCCTCCAATTTTTTTCTGTAATGATTATTACTGTTGTTAAGGAGCTGGTCTTATCCGGAGTCTGAGCGCACAGGGCTCCACCAGGAGAAGACTATAAATAGCCCTTTACTAACCTTGAGCCTTATTTCATTAAGCTGATTAGCTTCCCTCACCCCACTTCTCCATTATTGATGCTGTTTCTTTGTTGCCATTCCAGACACCTGCTGTTGATGGCAGAGTTAACCAGCTTCAGGCTTTGTCTCCTGAACAAAATGGCATTGTGTTACCTGGGGGACATCATTAGAGCATTTCACAATACAGGGAAAACATCGACTTGGGTGGATTTGGCAGGCCTCATAATGATCAGGCTTCAAAATGGAAGCTTGCATTTGTCCTCATAGTGCAAAGCAACCATCGAGCAACAGACCCGGAACCAAGCCTCCCCTGTGCAACTCCAGCTCATTCAGTGAGCTTGCCCTAAGAGCAAATATCCCCTGCAATTTGTAGCCTGAAAATGCAAAAGCAAAGGGGTCTGGAATGTAAGCCTCTGTACTCCACCTGAGGGGTGTTCTCCTAGAATCAGAAAATGAAGGTTGGAAGGGTCCTCAGGGGGCCATCTAGTCCAACTCCCTGCTCAAAGCAGGACCAGCCCCAAAGAGATCATTCCAGCCAAGGCTTTGTCTAACAGGGCCTTACAAACCCACATCCCTTCAGTTGTAATCCAAGGGTTTGGGTTACAAAGGCTACCAATTCTAGCATGCTGTGCAACCAGCATGGAGCACTGAACTGATCATGTAGTGGTTAGTACTCTGCGTTGTAGTGGCTGATGAATTCACCTCTGAGTTCAGCACCGACCTGCAACTTGCTCCTGAAATACTTTAGAACCTACCCTTAACTCTGCGCTTCCCCTCTATCTTACAGTTCAGCACCTTAGGTGGGTTTATATGTCCCCCTCACCTTGCCTGGGAGTATCTCTTCCTTCATAGAAGGCAGTGATTGGCAGCAGCTCAGAGCAAGAAAAAGCATTGCATTTTGGGACCTGTAGCCTCTGTGAGAAGGATGGCTGTAAGCCACAGTTTAGACCTGCTTGGTGTATCTCTTATGCGGAGGTGCTAAGGAGCATCAGAAAGTTTGGGGGCACTATTGAACTTCCCTAGCTGTAGGCTTTGATGGATCTTCGGTGCTTAATGGATGAGAAATAATTGGTCTGATTAAAGCAGTGCACCATGAATCAGGATTCCTGGGTTCTGCTCTCAGCTTTGCCGTGTCCTGTGTCACCTTGACCAAGTTCCTTCAAGCCTCATTTCACTTCCTGTAGAATGATTACATCAGTGACTTACCACCACCACCTTCCCATGTCCACACACCACCCCTTGGCACCTCTTAGCATGTGACACAGCTTGTCCCAACACTGCCGTAGTGTCCATCTCTATGTAGCTGGCATTTGAGAATGCTTTGAAGAGCTTCTGACTCAGGCACAGACAGTCCCAGGAGGTGAAACTCCACTTCTTTCTCCCTTCCTTTGATCTGAGTGACCCACCATAATAACAAGAGGAATGTTCTTATTGTCTTTCTGAAGCAGCACATGCACTGACATTTAATAATAATATTATAATTGGAAGAGAAGGAGGTGATAAGGATGATCTTGTGTTATCCTTTCCAGGAAATGTCCTCAGTGTGGAAGAAACAGGGAAGGAAAACAAGGAAAACTAATGAAAGCGAGTGAAGTCACATCTCTGCCCAAGCCAGCTGCCTTATAAAGTTTTCTGGGAGGCAGCAGCTTCTCTGTAGGCAGCATAACAAATTTTGAGGGAAGGAGGGTATGACAACACGTGTTCCAGCTAGAACTCGGGTATCCAGCTTGTAGCTGTATTGGTCTAGAGGAAAAAGCAATCAGACTCATACTAGAGCTGCTATCTTTTATTAGACCAACAGGATTTTGGGGAGCGCTTGGCCAAATCTGATCGGTCACAAAGCTTCCTTACATGCATGGCTAGCACCACAACCAAAAAAGACTTGGGGGTCATGATTGATGACAAGATGAATATGAGCCACCAATGCACTACCGTGGCTGGCAAAGCAAACAAAACTCTGGCTTGCATCTACCAATGCTTCTCGAGCAAGATGCAGGATGTCATCCTTCCACTGTACTAGGCCTTGGTGAGGCTCCAGCTGGAGTACTGCAGCCAATTCTGGGCTCCACAATTTAGGAAGGACTTGGAGAAGCTTGAAAGAGTCCAGAGGAGCACCACATCCATGATTAAAGGGCATGAGAACAGGCCTTATGAAGAGAGGCTACAAGCTATGGGACTCTTCAGCCTGGAGAAGTGCAGGCTCAGGGGTGACTTGGTGGAAGCCTATAAGTACATAAGGGGTGTGCATCAGGATCTGGGGGAACATCTGTTCACCAGAGCACCCCAGGGGATGACAAGGTCCAACAGTCACAAACTCGTTCAAGACCGTTTTAGGTTAGACATAAGGAAAGACTTCTTTATTGTCTGAGGCCCCAAGGCCTGGAACAAACTCCCCCCAAAAGGTGGTGCAAGCACCTACTCTGGACTCTTTCAAGAAACATTTGGATGTTTATCTTGCTGGGATCCTTTGACTCCAGCTGACCTCCTGCCCCTGGGGCAGGGGGCTGGACTCGAAGATCTTACAAGGTCCCTTCCAGCCCTAATGTCTATGAAATGTATGAAAAAAATCTTTAATTGCAAGCTTTTGGACACAAACATCCTTCATCAGGCATTGGACAAAAGGTTGTAAAAGTTTTCCTGGGTAGAAATGAAAATTCATATTTCATAGGATTTCACAGAGGAGTCAATACATGGAAAGCTCCTCTGGGCAGGCAGTTCTTAGCTGGTAAGGAGTGTCTAAGCTTGCAATTAAAGAATTTTTTTTTGTAAAAATCTTGGTCTAATAAAGGATATTACCTCTACCATGAGCCCTGATTGCTTTTTCTTCTAGATCAATACGGCTACAACTGGGATACCTGACACATGGAAGATGCCACATTTTACCTGATTTTTAAAATGAAATCTTCATAATTTCCCAAGCAGGAAGCAACTGTGACCACCTGAAACCTGAGATACTGCTCCTGCCCTGGTTCAAGGTAATTTGCATCCTAACAGAGCCTCACAAGAGAGCTGAGAGACTCCTTACTAGCTAAGAACTGCCTGCCCAGAGGAGCTTTCCATCTACTGACTCCTCTGTGAAGTCCTATGAAATATGAACTTTCATTTCTACCCAGGAGAACTTTTATAGTCTTTTCTCCCATGCCTGATGAAGGGTGTTTGTGCCTGAAAGCTTGCAATTAAAGATTTTTTTTTGCAAAAATCTCGTTGGTCTAATAAAAGATATCACCTCAAGCATGAGCCCTGATTCCAGATAGAACTCGTCACTCCATCTGCTAGGGCTGGGGCAGGTGGCAAAAAGCCTGACTGCCTCTCAAAGACAGGTGCATGCTAGTTTTTACCTGCTCACAGCTCAGTCCTATGCTTAAAAAAACCAAAACCTTAGTCCTGGCATTTTTATCAAGAAAGTAACTATTCTGCCTTTTAGAAAGTGCCAGGCTGGGCAAGGTCCAACTCATTGGGTCTCTTTTCTTCAGAAACGCTCAGAAGCACTGGAGGAGGTGTAAGAACCCTTATAGCAGGCAGATGTGGGATAATCTCTCCCCCAAGTTAAGTCTCTGTGACAGTTTAATATCCTGCCTAGCCTTTTTTCTGTTACCATAACTAATGACTGGTGATCTCAAGGCACATACTGCTAAACACGGACTGAATTGTGTTGATTCATGGTGCCCTGCTCTAATCAGAGCAAACTCTAATCTCTCAAACAGAGTTTTTCCAGGGATGAATGGGACCTGCGGATCTGATTGCACAGTTTGACCTAAGACTGCCTTGCCTTGCCTCACTTCTCCATGTCCAGGGAAAGATAAAGGACAGGCTGCTAGCACCCATTAGGGAAACAGAGGCATAGGGAGGCTACAATGACCGTCAAAGTCACAGAGCAGAAGCACAGAAATCTCTTCTTACTCCTAGCCTTCCCTCCTGGGCCACACTCCAGCTTTACCTGTCCCTTTGCAGTCATCCAGTGGCCATGTTGCCTTTTTTGTTCCTCTGGCTACAGGGGACTTCAGCCAACCACATACCTCTCCACAAACCGTTGGCTGCCTGAATCTCTGCTCTGAACAATGCAATCTCTGTCCTCCCAGATTAGCAGCTGAGTGAGAGCCCAATCTGTGTCACATGCTCTCCACCCCCAGGAGGTATTCAGTGAGTTAGAAAAAAATAATTGAGGGTCTGAGGCTAGCAAGGGGCCGCAGCTCCCTCTGTGGGGTTCTGTTGGCAGGTGAGGTTCATAACTGGTTGCTGGAAAGTCCTTGCTTTTTGCCTCCTTTTGGCACAAGAGCATATGATCAGAGTTAGGGTGAGTGCCCTTACCACAGGGGGCCCTGAAAGTAGCCAAGATGGAAGGACAAGGAGCCAGGAACCCCTGAGTAAGTTTCCTGGCTTTGGAAAGACATGCACAATGGTCTTGGACTTGTTGTTTCTACCTTTGGATTCCTTTTGCCCGGCTGCTGCTTGACCTGGAGCCAGACCCTTCACTTCTTTCCCCTTTGCTTCTATAGAAAGGGAATGAGGACACACTGTCCCATCCCTGAGGAGAACGTGAAGCATAATTAAAGGCTTGGAAGTGCCCTGAGACCCTTAGAAGTATAGGACTAACGGCACCAAGAATGAGGGATGGGGGAATACCACTGAGGAGGCCAGCACAGCAACTGCACATGGTAGCCAGCTGCAGGGGTGGATTCAGAGGGGGGTGCGGCACTGTAGTACCCTTTGCCCCCATTAGCTCTGTGCCATCTGTGCAGTGAGCACTTCTTGCCATCTGTGCAGTGAGCACCTCCTGCTGGGAGCCCCTTATCTGCTGTGAGCTCTACGAACTCTCTGGATAGTCTGCCTGGAGTCCCCTGGAGAAGGGGGAAGAGCTAACAGCAGCAGGCTCTGGAGCTGAAAATAGAGACTCTGTGCAGACCTATGGCAACCAGCCGTTGAGCTCACAATGCTCCTAGCACACCTAGAGGTCCAGCAGGAGTTGTGCTAATATGCTGGTGAGTTCCCAGAGTTCACTGGCATCCAGGATCACATTGAGGGGCTGCGGCTACATCTCCTCAGGCTTTGCAGCCAATGTATAATGTGCTGTCTTCACTGTGCATGTGCCACACAGATGAAGGAGGTGTGGCCAGACCCCCATGACTGTAATCTTGGATCTGTCCAGGCCCAGCTGCTCAGGACAGGAACCCTGTCTACTGCTCCTGCTCTATCCTCATCAAGACAGAGATGGATGCCCTGGAGATGTCCCTGGTTTAAGGTCCGGGTTCCTGGCATGCTCAAGTGCTTGGGGCACTCCCAAAGTATCCTCCCCACTTTGAGCAGAGCAGGAGGTGTGGGCTGAGCTTATTGCCTCCAGGCTTGTGGCCAAGCACTCAGTCATGGCTGCATAGCCCTACCCTTTGAGGCTTCTCTATTAATTGGGCACTGGAACCTGACAATGGCCAGGCTTGTCTGCCCTTCACCAGGGGACCGCACCAAAGAGCTGAGATATGAGTCTTTGCCAATGGGGATTTCGTGTCCTTTTTCATAAAAGTTTCTATCTTCAGGCTAGTCACTCATGCCTCCCCAACTCTGCTTTCCTCTCGAGTGGGAGGGGAGCCTCTCTGTAGTTAGCAGTGGGAAGTCCCTATGCTAGTGTTTCTGAGAAAACCTCTTGCTGTTCACTGATATTAGTAAGGCACTGGTGCTGGGGCAGGAAGAAAAAGCTGCTGTAGAGAAGAAAAGATGCTTGCAGCTGCAGATGGTCTTAACACCATGTCATCCAACTCGGAATTGGAAACGTGGAGGTAAAAAATGCCTGGACTGTGTTTGTATTGGTGCCTCCACCATTGCTCTCACTGGTACAGTTGTATTGCTAGGAGAAAGTTTCCTGAGAAATGCTAGTTGTTAAAACCCTTGCAGCAGCAGGATGTTGACCTCTGTTGTCCCCCTGCTTTACCTGTGGCAGGTTAGGGTGTTATGCCTTGTGGCTGTGTGGCAGGGTTAACTGTGTCATTTTAGTGACAGGTTAGACAAGGATTTGAATATGGATGATCCTGCCTTAGGCAGAGGCTGGACTAGGTGACCTCCAGAGATTCTTACCAGCCTGATTTCTATGTGATTCTAGTGTAGGCCCAGTGAAGCAGGAGCTGGGCCTCACCTGGGTGAGGCAGCTATTTGCTGTCTAGTGTGGATGACTTCCTTCTGTACTCCCTCTCTATGTATTATGTGTGAGGAAGTCTATTAGCCCATAGTGCTGCCTTCTTACCCTGCAAAGTGTCCCTGACAGGACTCGAGCTGGCCTTAGGGAAAATAGTACCCTGGGCAAACATGTATTTTGGCAACCTATCCCCGCCAAGTCAGTGACACTGCTGCAGGTGAAGCAGAGACAGAGGAAGAGGCAGAGGCAGGCAGGCAGGGACACAGTCTGGCAGGGAGTTGGAGCATCATGGTGTATGAGGCAGGTGGGTGGGCAGGCACTGCTGCTGCTGTGTGGAGCAAGGCAAATGGACTGGAGCAGGTGCCACCCTGTCTGCATGTGCCCTGCTCTTGGGCAGGGTAGGGCAGAGCAAGGCAGGGGGGGTTGGGGTAGGGTGTGGGGAGAGCACTGCTGTGAGTGCCGGATGCTCATGCATGTGTGTGAATGTGTGTTTGGTGCCCCCTGACCGTAGCACCCTGGGCAGGTGCCCACATTTCCCACTCCTAAGGCCAGCTCTGGTTAGGACTAAGGAGGCCTGAGGCAGCAGGCCCTAGTCACTAGGAAGTTGTGAGGCAATTACTGACCACAGTATAAACATGTCTGGTCCAGCTGAAAATCAAAAGCTGCTTGGGTTAGTTGAACAGATGGATGAATTACCAGATCCCAGAGTTTCTTTGTGATTTGAGGTAGGCTGATATAATCTGGGTGGGCTGATCTGCACTTAAATTATACTGGATTATCTCTTGCTTTTATAGTTAGTCTAGGATAAGCAGTAGTGTAAATGTGTAAAAGGTGCTTTATATTGACATGGCCTATTCCCTTTCCTGCCACCCTACATGTATATCTGCTTCAACACTAGGAAGATTTTGCCATCGACTACACATACTTAGCCGAAGCTGCAGTTCTTTCTGATAGAGCCAAACCATCACTCAGATATAGTTATTCTCCTCTCCATATGGGAATAGGTGTAACAGTGTAGCATCTCTGTACCAATATCACTAGCTTAAGTGAGGAGTGATGGTATATGGTTCTGACTATGCCATAATTTTCTAGTATGGGCAAAGCCTCCACAATTGGTAGCATATCCTTTTCTGGGTGATAGTAGGTTGTAGTAAGACAGTTCATTATTGCCTTTGCAAGAAATTTGTTATTAGCCATGAAGGTGACTGTAGCACTCTCTTAGGTGGTGAACTAGGCATCTCAGTGGGATGGATTTGGGAGTGAAGTTGACTGAAAATGTTGAAAATACTGTATTCAAATCTTATTTGCCCTTTTGGAACTGTTAGAAATGAATGCTCCAGGCAGTCTCAAAGGGTTAACATTCTGGCCATTTTGCCTGGTTTTTCTGCTCCCACAGGAGACTTCCCAACAGCTTACACCAATGATCAGTCATGTGATCCCATTGTAGCAGTGTGATATGGATTTAACGTTTTAATCGGATTAGAGGGGGCCTCTGACCCCTCTCATCTTATTTCAGGAACAACTTTTACTCAGTGCCTGAGCTGCACTGCCTAGGATGGTTCTGTGCAGAGAGGAACAAACATACATACACTGTTAAGGAAAGAGTTACAACACAGAGTCTTTCCATGGTAGTCAATTTAGAAAGCTCTGTATGAGGTGTCACCTCTTGAAAAATACACAAGGGGTTAAGTTGTGCAGTAACATCCTTCCTTCTGTTGCTGTGAGAAATGACTTGGGGAAAACAGTGTTTCAAGCTGGAGCATTTTAGTGGTGATTGGTAGAGATTCTTCCATAAATCAAGTGTGCTTAAGTGCAGCATCACATTCTTTCCTATAATTCAGCTAGTGCCATTCCAAAAGTAATGTACATTAGAGAGGTTGATTGGCAAAAGGGGATCGTCCAACACAGGCCTTACCTTGGACAATTACTTCTACCCAAAAGTCACTTGAGTGATATCCTTTTTTAGGTTTTGTAAACTAACTCACCCTTTCAGCGGAGCCTCTCATCTTGGACTGGCACGTTGCATCTCCAGATGGGAACTGTGAGGGAGGAGACCATCCTCTCATGTGGGTTGGCACAGACATTGTAAACTAACATGCATGCTCTCAAGCAAACTCCTGCCCCATTTCTCCCAGATGGACTGGGCCAAGATTCTTCCCTGAAGGAGTCTGATGCATCACAAACAATCCCCCCAACAGAGGTAGCAATGCTCCCACTTGTTTTATGTCATTTGAGACTGAGTCACACCAGCTCTGTAAGATGAATAGAGATGTGAACAGTTTAATCAAACTGGGTTAAAACAGCAACTGAGTCTCAGCCATGGCTGTGAAATAGGTGACTGAATGACAAGAATCCAGCATGAGTGTTCTACTTCCCTTGGAAATGCTGAGATCTGCATGTCATGGCAATATCTGCATAAGGATCTCGGTTACTTTAGGTGACCATTAATGTACTAAAGGTGAAGATGAGCAGCTAGGCTGAGTTCCACACACGGAATTGCCTTAGTGCTGTTTTTGTGCCAGCTGGTCGCATGAGAATCTGTCTCCACTTTAGATGACCCAAAGACTTGGTCAGGAATCAAGAGAACCTCACCAGGATATGCCACCACTTCCTCTGAGTCCTTAAGGGGATATGCTTGACTAGGGTGGTAACTGAGCCATGAAGGCTTTAGGGGATACTTTTGGATTGGTCATGATCATGAGGGCAGTACTGCTCCTTCTCCCCACTCCACAGCCATCCTGTGAAATGTGCCCTTGGATGGGTTAATCATCCTCCTGTCCAGCAAAGTGATTTGAATCTCCTAGCTACTCAGCAGAGGTGCCAGCAAATGCTCTCTCTGGAAGCTGTGGGAGACTTTGACCATCCTCAAGGTTTTGGACTTTTATCCTCCTCCTGGCACTTGGGACTTGAATGCATTCAGGAAACTGATTAACTTAGCCACTTTGCTCTCTGAGAGGTAATGTTCTGCCAGGAGTTAAATATTCACTCCTCATTGCATGCAGAACAATAATTGTGAAGAGCCTGGCTGCCTTTCCTTTTCATGCAGCTTTTCTCCCTCCTTAAATGGCACTATAAACTGCTGGTTGTGCAGCCAGGAGATTCCAAATTCCACCTCCCTCAGTGGGCCAAAGGCCAATGGCATAAATCAGTATATCTCCAATCAAGTTACGCCAGTTGACACCATCTGAGCCTCTAACCTCAAGTCTAGGAGAGTTCTGGCTCCTGCTTTATGAAGTGCACCTTGGCACACCTGACAAACACCTTGGTTCCAAAGTACATCTTCAAGGAACACCAAGTGCTGCATTTTGAAGGCTCTGGCTCTTTCCATTCCAAAAAGCTCATTCTTACAAAGCCTTGCCTAACTACTGTGCTAGGGGAAAGCTTCAGCTGTTGTGATGGCACTGACAGGGTTCAACCATTGGAACAGCTTGAGTAGCTGTGGGATAGGTGCTTTTACCAACATGTCAGCATTTGACAATACCCTGTGACCATCTGGGCACCCTGGTTGTGTAGTGGTTGAGAGGGAATGAGTGTCAACTAAGAAATGACTTGCACACCACTCCCTAGCAACAAACTGGGCCATTGATTCACTGACCAACCTGTTCTGTCTTCTGCTGTACCTTGGCTTTTCCCTAGCATCTCCCATTTGAGTATTGATCAGCCTGCTTAGCTTGTTTTGTCACCTGGACACCCCCAGACTCATAGATATAGGAATCAGTGGGTGCATCGACACAAGATGCTTAATGCTCAGTCGCCTAATAACACCGTGAAGTAGCACGCCAGGTAAAAGCCATACTAATATGCTGCTGTGCAGTAGTATTAGGCTACTGTGCAGTAAGCATCACTAAAAACATGTGCGCTGGTGCTACTGCACAGTAACTCTAGTTTCACCGCATTTAGTTAATACTTCATTAAGCAAGTACTAAATTAAATGTGCAGTAACTACTGCGCATTAATGAATGTATAGACATGCCCAGTATGATGCTCTTGTTTCCTCTAACTCATCTGTGGGTCTCTCTCTTTGTGCTGCTCCAATATCAATTTAACTTATTAACATTACAAGCAACAATAACAAAAAAAAAATTCCACTGCGCTCAGATAATTCATAGGAAAATCCCACGTCGGCACATGAGTGCTGTGGAGGCTGCACTCGTGCATTCTTCCCAGGGCCCTGGGGAATGGAAATTCTCAAGCTCCACTCATTAACAAAATAGATGACCGTTATGTAAGACCACGTGAGGGAAGCAGGAATGTGGGTGGGCTTCAGTCAATGAAGGAGTTAGTCACACATCACTGAGCTTGACAGGCCTGGGAGAAAATGGCCAAGAAACCTTTGCTTGTTCAAGGGCTTAAGTGGAAGAGCTTTAGCCATAAAACCTTAAAGCTGTACCACTTGAGCATGGCCCTGTGGTCTCTGTTTGGTAGATCAGCCCTGGAGCCTCTTGCAGGTGACAAAGAAGGGCAGCCTTATGAAAATGTTGAGAAGTCACATGAAGAACACAACCCCCAGCAGGCCTTTCAAAAGCAATTAGGGCCATGCACTGGGGTCAGGTTCTCAGTGGGTCCCTTTCCTAGCAGGCCAGTCCTTTTCTGGCTTGGGTAGCCATTGCTCCCACTTTTGAATTAGTGCTGTATCAAAATAGAAACTTTTGTCTACATCTCCCTCCCCCTTCCCAAATTGCAAAATCAAACCCCAGCTGATAGCGGGTTGCAAGATAAATCCTATCCTAGCCCCAGTTTGGTTTCCATTCTTTGCTCTGCATCCTTCAGTAGAAAGTCTTAGTAGTTTGACTGAACAGACAGTTTCTAAATGGAATTACCCCACTTCCAGGATGGCTATTAGACTACATTCATGGTCATGTGGAAGAGGCTGTGATGTTAGCAGAGATCAAACAACTTACTCTCCAACTGAATTTTCCTACAGCACCTGTAACACAGTACTTTGTAGCTGCGTTTTTCTGCAGATATTCTACCTTGATATGGAACCACCTTAGTTTCTGTAAGTTAACCGGGTCTGGGCCTTGTCAGCCTTTGGCAGGACGCTCCTATAAGAATGATGATGATACCTAGCTCTGTTAGATTTGGTGATTTTCATCAGAGAACCTCAAGATGATAAGCCTAGGAAGGGGAAGTGACAGGTCCAAGCAGGCTAGTGGCAGAGATAGGGACTGAACCTAAGACTCATTATCTTATGTGGAGGCATGTTAGTAATTCAGCTGCACGATTCAGAGCTCATGGTGCCAGAGGGCACTGGTGAGGCCAGAAACAAAATCTTTCACATAGCATAAAATAGGAAAGTCATAGCCATAAAGGTCATTAGAGGCCTCAGGGCAATTTGACAAGGATTGGGATGTTACAAAAGCTTTCTAGCCAAATTCCTGCCTGGTTGGCTTGGGGGAAGCAGAGTGCAGAATAGGGTGGGAAATGGGTTTTCTGTCCAGAAAACAATGTCAAGGTTTAAAAAAAAATTCCCAGATTAAATCAGAACAAAAACTAGAATCTCAAATTCTCAAGAACTAAAAACTGAAAAAAGGGGAAAAAAAAGGAAAAGGGGAAAAAATGGATCAATTGAAATTGCTTCATGTCAATAATTTTGCAAAGACATATTTTTATTTCATTCCTGTTTATTACTTTTTTTTTACTTGAATTAGCTTAAATTTATAAAAGAAAAGTCATTTGCAGTTGGAGAATCAGAATAATAAGTGGGATATGAGTTTCTTAATTTCCTATAATACTTCATTTTGTTGAGAGACAAGGATCTTTGTGAATGATATCTTTTGTTAGACCAACAGCTTGGTTGGGATAAAGTTAGATAAGCTTTTAATGCAAAGCATTCTTCATCAGGTTTGAGGTTTTTGCTGGGTACTTCTAGATAGCTGCTGTGTTGCCTCCTTGAAGTAGCTGTATTATTTGAATGCTGAGGGCATAAGCATATGAACACATTTCTGCAAGGCAAAGCAGAGGAGGAGTTTCCTGTGCGTCACTGACTCTGAAAACTGCCCATGTGCATGCTTCCATCCTGGGGGAAATGAAAGCTGATCCATGGCAGCTTAGTCCTCAATGAAAGAACTAATGAAACAGCTGATGCATGGTGAAGGAGGACAGGGCTTTATCATATGATAACTTGTACATATGTTTCTTTGAGAGAACACTTGGAATAGACCTAGTGTTTTTAGTGTTCAAAGCACTATGCACATACTACTCCAAAAGATGTGCATGCATTTCTGTCATTTCTGAGGCAGAAGCAGAATGACGTTGCAAAGGGCAAGTGGCAAGTAAGGTGAAGAGCGAAGACTGCAGTTTAGTACTGCCTACTCCCTCCTTCACATTCCCTTTTCCAGACTAGGCTGCATGCTGCTCAGGAGAGACCTTTGTCAATGCAAGAGGCCAGATAAATGTACACATTTTAATTAATTATTAAACATGGAAATGTAATTATTGATCACATCCGTCTTATTTGAACCTCACGTAGATACTTAGCATAGCTGAGAAGAGAGACTTTAGTGAAACAGGAGCAGGAGAGGATGTTTCCAATGACCAGATTTTCCCATTCTAGGAAAATGTGGTTGCTTGGGACTGTCTGCATCTACCATTTCCAGCAGTTGATTAGGTAACTTGATTAGAACCCATAAAGGCAGACTTCAGGGAATCCTGGAAATGATAAATATCCTGATGACATTGATTTCCACAAATAGCCACACTAGCTGTTCTCCCTGCTACCCAGCCGTTTCCTTATCAGAATATCTATGTATCTGATAGGAGCAATTATGAGCAGGCAAAAGAATATGCAGTCCCCACCTTTTGGCATTTCAAGGCTAACGTGATTTTTCTTTGCACTTCCCAAGTATCTCTGGATGAAATATTAACTTGTGTACTGGGGACAAAGGGCCTGGCAGGCTGTAAAACAGCAGTCTCCCAGCATGCACCCTGACTGCAAGGTGGAGGTGCAGGGAGGATGCTGGATGTTCATGGGTAGCAGTTCTAAATCCAGTGTCAGGTCTTTCTGCTAGATCTGCACAGTGACTGAAGCACTGCAGTGCTGAAGTTTTAGGCTGCCTGCCGGCAGGTGAAATTCTCAGACCCCAGTGAGGTGCGGGGGCCGTCTATATTATGCAAGGGGAGAGATGGCCACCTCAGAGTGAGATTTGTAGATGCCAGCTACCTCAGGGTGAAGCCACCTTAGGTGCCCAGTAGGAGAGCTAGCTAGAGCCCCCATTTCAGACCAGAGGGAGATTCCTATCTCCTCAGGTGCCTAAAATGGGTCAGGCCTTTCTTATACACCTTGTCAGGCCAGGTCTCTCTTGCTTTGCTTTCTGGTACGTGTAAACCAGTAGAGCCTATTCCATGGTCGGGTTGTCAGTGACCGAACCGGTGTCCCCAGTTGGGCTAGCCTGGGTGAGGAGGGTGTGTGGTCACCCAGCAGGACTAAAACCAAGACTTATCAAAGGGCAGATGATTTCCCTGAGAGCCAACAGCCATCTGTACCTGGAGAGGAGATGGGTACCGCTAGGTCATTCTGTCCAAAGAATCACTAATGATGCAAAGCAACTCATCTAACCTAGGAGGGTTGTTACAGCATCTATGGTGCCCCAATGGTCACAGTGGCATCAGGACTGACTTGACTTTCTTTTACAGCACAGAAGAAAGGAAGTGCTCACCATCTTCCTCAGGAGAGACTGGCAGAGATGGACCTTCAGACTGGTATGGAGGCAGTTTGAGAATCCTAAATTAGGAGGATAAGCAGCATGTGCTTATCCTGGTGTGCTCAGGTAGTTGGGTATGTGTCTACCAGCAGACATCTGAGGATCTCCATGGCATCTAGATGTTGAATAGACAGACCCAAGTCTCTTTGAGTCTCCAAACCCTGGACATTTCCTTTTCTTGGTGTCCTTGGCTAAGGGGTGCTGTGGAGGCTCTGGTGCAGAAGACATGAAGACACAGCTGGACACACCTGGTCTTGTCCTTTGATTCCTCAGGGCTTTTGTTTTGAGGACCTCAAATGATGGTCCCCAATTCATCTGCAAAGGTGGTATGCTGGGCTCACCAGGGGTCTTTGGTAGATAATGTCAGGCCCATAGGTAGAGGGAGAAAAAATTAATTGGGGGGACTAAGATCACATGCATGCCCCCCCACCCCCAGCAGGCAAGTCTGTGGGGGAAGGGGTAGGGGGAAGGGAAAGGGCCATGGGAGGGGCAGATTGAGGCCCCAGTGGTGAGGGAAGGAGTGGGGCAGAGGCAGGGGCTGGGGTGAATGGGGCCCCAGCTGGGCCAGGTGGTGGGACAGTTGGAGCCTGGATGGGATGTGAGGGGGCTCCCACCACTGTGTGAACCCTGACAGATGCTGGGGGGGCATACGCCCCCTGATTTATGTGTAGGGTGGAGGCAGCTGCCGCTGTGTGCTAGGCTTTGCGTGCTGCTGCTGCCTGGGCTCCGATTGTACCACCACTCGGCCCAGCTGGGGCCCCATTCACCCCAGCCCCTGCCTCTGCCCTGCTCTCTCCTTCACTGCAGGTGCCTCAATTCCGCCCCCCCAGCCCCTTCCCCTTCATAGAATAGACTGATACTTGCCTGCCGTGCTGGGCAGCCAGTGATCCCCTTGCTGGGCTGTGATCCTGGCTACGTGCGTGCCCCTCCCCACTCTGCTGCAGCTCCTCCCCACTCCCAACTTGTGCTGAGCTCACTGAGCCCCATTAGCCTTCTGCTGCCTATGGTTGGACCTAGCTAGCTCTTAGCGAGCAGTCAGGGGTGGGTGAAAACCTCACACAGGAGTGATGCCAACTCAGAGCCCCCTATCCTAGGATTCTGAACTGAGTGTGACTGTCCTCAAAGCACAGTGATGTCCCTGGGGTGATGCCAAACTTGAGTCATTCCATGTTGTGTGGGGCAATGCTTACAAGAGCCTGGCATACACTGCACAAATAGCCGCTTTGAAGAACTATGCCACCCTCCCTTCCCACCCAGTTTGTATAGAAGGGAAAGGGAGCACAGAGAGGTGATATAACACAGGCAAGCTCACACAGTGAGTTACTGGCATTGTTGGGCACAGAACACAAGCATCCTTGCTCCCCATCCCCTTCAGCTAATCATGTCTCCATGCTATACCTCTGAGTGAGTTACAAAGAGTCGATGCAGAGTCTGATCTGGAGGGGCTGGTCTCTGCACTTTGTGGCTGTGGCTGCTCTGATGGCTTTTTCTTACAAGTTTCACTAAAAGCTTTTGCCGTATACATCCTTTGGCTCCTTCTGGCTGGCTCCACTGTAAAAGGATTGTCTCTGGGAAGCTCCCCACATCCCCAGATCTTGCAATGCAGTGGGAATTCCTGGAAGGTGGGCTGGGTCTTTGCAGCCCCAGGGCAGGGCAGGCCTGGAGATGACCCAGAAAAGCAGGGGTATGTGCCAGGTTTGCCTATAACCTAACTGTTCCCTTGGGCCATTGGAGGCTGGCTGTGAGTTAGATCACCTACTCAGTATACTTGAACCTGAGTCCAGTAGTTGACAGCCTTTGGCAGTTCCAGCCTGCCCCTGGCCCCTCCCAATCCCTGTGTGGAGCTCAGCATTGGCACAGTGATAAATTGGGCCCTTTGTTGCTGGGCCTTTGTTCACAGTACATTTAATCAATGAATGTTGGCCCTAGATCTAAATTGCAGGTACTGTGGTACAACTCCCATATCTTTGCAGCTGCCAAAGGTTCAAAGAAACCTTTTAGACTTCCTGGAATAGCATACAGAGTGCTTGTGCTGGGGGATGAGGAAACAGCCCTGCCCTCCAACAACAGCTTTGTTCCTATCTTTGAAGAGGCAACATAATGAGGGCTTTCTACTGTGGGGTCATGTTTCCATATTAACCAAGGGTTGTATAAACACCCGAGTTAGTTGTGGTCTAATAAGGAGGTACAGACAATACAACAAGCAATGAGGTAATGGCTTGAGTGGACAGAACACTGCATCCCACTAACCAACCTATGAGTGACAGAGTAAGATCAGTCGGCCTTCAATGGGCCTATGTCCACTTGTGTAATGAGATGGGAAGCTGACTAGGGCAGGAAGCCAGAGCCCCAGTCCCAGTGCTGTTCCACTTCTTGCAATTGCTTTTCAGCCTTTATGATGCACTGTTTCCACTAGTGCTCTAAGGGTGCTCTCCAGTTAATGCATAAGCGTTTGTAATGTGTTTTGAGATTTTTAGAGGCTGGAACTATGAAAAAACACAAATAAGAAGTTCCATGGCATCAGGAGAGATTCCTGTCACTGGGAATCCAGGCAGGCTATATTTTGTGTCTGATGGAAGGAATAACATTAGTTACCAATCTTCTTAGTCTTCCCCTAAATCTAAGGTGAAGGAAGCTTCTGTCCTTCTAGCACTGAGTGACTCAGAAAAAGCTATGTGTGAATGAACAAGCTAGCTTAGGGTAAAGGATTATGGCAAAATTAGTTATACTTATTCATAAAATAGGCAGCAGGCAAGCCCTGAAAATGCATGATAATAAGTAAACATGCTACGAGGTGAGTGCAAAAGTCCTATGTGCAGTCAACTTTCAAGGCAGTTCAGGTGCACCCTTAGTCAGAGGGTGAATGATGAGGAACCAGGCCCCCAGTCTGATGGGCTTTATAGGCCTGGAAGTTCCACAAGCATCTGACAAGTCTTGTTCATAGAGAATCAGCAGTTGAGGGTAAGACTTTGGGGTAGAAAAGGGAGGTGAGGTTTTTACAGAGAAGAGCCAGCGTATGAGTTTGTTCAAACTAGAAAGAGGAGAACATAGAATTATTGCAAGCAAGATTGTTTGAGTATGGAGGTAATGATAAATTTGGAGACCTAGGAAGTAAGGCAGTATAGATGATATAACAAGCAATAAGGTCCAAACAATACAATCAGCAATCAAATGACCTGGCCTGTTGGAATGATTAAGCAGCATATGGCAAATAGACTTGTTGCCACATGAGTATTAAGTAAAGAACCTGCAGGTAAAGGATTAATGTTTAGGAAATAGGTTCTGGATAGGATATGACCCAAGGTAAATTGAACAATGCTTTGTGTACAAGCGGAAGGCCAAGCTAGCTGGCAGGATTAGTTTAGATACTAGTAATGTAAGAATTAGATTAGATACTAGTAATGTAAGAATCTACTACATGAACAGGGGAAAGACACAGAAGTATGAATTAGATGAAGGGAAATCATGGGACCCATCAACCTGTTGACCAGCGGCACTGAAAAGGACTAAGGAAATATAAGCCTGGATTTAAAAGCTGGGGTACACAGTGAGATAGTTGAGGGGGACTGTTGGTGAGAAATTCTCCATGCGGTGAAGCATAGGATTGGTTGACCTTCTGAAGATGGAGATTATTGTCAGCATTGGTATGCCAGGGGGCTTTCGGAGGATATCAAGTTAGCTGGATCTGATATGGTCTGGAGGAGATACTGGCTCATGGGCTCAGTGAGCTTGAAACCTGAAGGAAGATGTTTAAAAGATATGAGTTCTTCCAGGCCTTCCAAAGCCTTATGTTCATCTTTTCTTCTTTCTGTTTCTCCCTGGGCAGTCTGGTGGAGCTGGTATGGGCACCAATGTCCTGTTTCCCCATTTGCCAAGGCTTTGAAGCTGTTATTGGAGAAAGGAACATTTGATCAAAGTTTAGGATCTCACCTAAGTATAGAAGTGGCAGAGGCAAAAGAGATAATAAGGTCTTGCCTTTGGGACTGCCAATCATGGCAGCAGAGAAGTGGTGGTATCTGGAAAAGGGACTGCTGAGCAGGCCAGCTAGTCCTAATGTTAGATCTGGGTCTGCTAACCAGGTGCATCTTGAGCAAAGAGTGAGGGAGAGAAGAGCTTAGCAGCCCTGGCCTTGAAGCCATGTCTTCGATACTTCTCTAGAGCTCCTGGGATGTGCCACTGAGAAGTACGTCTCAACCATCCTGAGGTGCCCCCTGCTTTGTTCTCCAAACCTGAACCCCATAGCATCTTTCCTGCCTCATTGCCAAGAAGATACATGCAGTGTGGTGCTGATGGGTGGGGCATGCTTCTCAGCAGTGGTGTCAGGAGCGGTGTAGATGGATCCTGAGCTCTCACAACTGCAGTCTTGGTATGTTGGATGTTGCATTGGGTGTAGGGTGGCTGTTCTACATGGAGCAGGCCTAGAACCCTAAAACTGTGTACACTCAGACTGTGCACACTCAGACACATGGCTTCAAGACTTCCTAAGCCTCTGGACTCCATACTTACCTCATTGATTAAATTCGTGACAGTGCAAATGAGCAGTGGGAACTGTGATTTAATCCCAGTTTGCCAATATAAGAGGCCAAAATTAACCACTGTGTTACCTCAGCATTTTTGCAGTATTGCAACAGGGAGAAATCTGGCCGTGGACGTGTCTGTTTGTTTCAGTACAAATATTAGCTGGAGAGGAATATGAATGCCTCCATTTCATTGTGAACAGGGCACTGTATTCCCAACAATAGCCATGTCTCATGCTTGGCTCACATGCTTTAGCTTGGAGAGCTGCCCAGCTTTGTTTCAGCTGATTCTTGCTATCAGCACAGAAGGAAGGTGTCAGTGCCCCTCAGCAGGACTTTGTTCCCTCCCATCGGGCAGGAGCTTTGTGAATCACCAGCTGCTGAGTACACTGGAGTGGCAGGCTGACTGGTATCCTCGCAGTGAACTCAGCTAGGAAAGAATGCTGGCATCTTAATAAACCTGAATAAGGCAAAGCTGAGCCTGAGAGGACTTTTCCACAAGCTGTCACTGGTCATAAATGGAGCCATGGTGTGGAGGGATCCAGGGTAGCATGGAGTGTGTTGTATACAGTTGGAATAACCTTTTGCATAAGGTCATATGTCTTGAGGCTCTATGCTGGCTACCTACTCTGATTTATATCAGCAGGCAGCAGCATTACAGGCTAGGGACAGACATTCAAAAAGCCAAAGCCTGAATTGATTCAACCTTTGCACATTAGTCTAACCTGGCTAGGTTGAACAGGTTTGTAACAGCACTGACATTGCTGTAACATGTCCTGCAGTTGCTCAGGCCTGGTGCCGGGGGGCGCTAGAGCACACTCTTGGTTGCAGGGAAGCTGTGTGGGGGGAGGGGGCATGGCCAGTCTGGGCTGTCCCGGCCAGAAAGGGGTTTAATTGCCTGCTCCCTGTCCCACTGGCAGAGACTGAAGCTGGGCCTGCTGCGTGCTCCCTCCTCAGTGCTGCAGCACCAGGCACCATGGCCCCAGAGGCAGGCAGGAAGTGGGGTTATTCTCTTCTCTACCCCCACTGACCCCGGGGGGCCACAGCTAGGTCTGCCCACCCTGGCCGCCGCTGCTTGCTCCCTGTTTGGGGCTAGAAGTGGAATAAGCCCCCTCCGCCGATGCTGGAGGGAGGAGGAATAACTCCTGTCCCTGTCCCCTGCCTAAGGGGCCCTGCCAGCCAATGTCTGGTTGCACCCCTGCCTGGTCACTGTAGCGGTGAGGGGTCAGGGCCCTTGATGGGGCAGCAGCCCCTGTCATAGTGTTGGGGAGCATGAGCCTCTTCCTAGCGGGGGCCCCACTGTGGGGCGGGCAGAGTGTGCATGGCAGCACCAGGGCTTGGAGGGGGCCTGAGCCCTCCAAGCCCCCCCGCAGCACCACCACGGTCTACAGCAGCATTCCCCGCCCCACAGCAGAGCCCCCTGCTGGGAAGAGGCTTGCTCTTGGGGAAACCAAGACAGGGGCTGCTTCTCCCACACCCGTCATGGTTACTCCCCCCTCACCCCTCCAGCAGCTGGACAGGGGCAGGGGCAGTGCCAGCGCCAGACACGGGCCAGAAGGACCCCATAGATGGGGGGCAGGAAGCAGGGTTATTCCCCTCTCTGCCCCCAGGGCACTGCAGTGGGGTCTGCCCACCCCAATCGCTGCTGCCACCACTCACTCTGTGCCCAGGGCAACCAGTGGAATAAGTCCCATCCTGCCCCTCTCCCTCTGGCATCTGGCAGAGGGGGCAGAAGGGGGCTTATTCTGCTGCTTGCCCCAAGCAGGGAGCAAGTGGCGGTGGCAGTCAGGGCAGGCAGACCTGGCTACGGTCCCCCAGAAGCAGTGGGGGGAATAACCCCCCCTTCATGCCCCCTTTGCCTCAGGGGCCATTGCAGCCTGCCACTACAGCAGCGATGGGGGAGCTCCCAGCACACCTGACTCAGGTCCTTGCTGGTGGGACAGGGAGGGGGGAATTAAACCCCTCTCTGGCCAGACCCCCACCCCTGCCTATCCCTGCCTGTCCCTGCTCAGCTGGGGAGCAGAGAAGCGGGGCTAGGCCTCCTGGTCTGGAGCAGAGAGTCCAGCACAGAGAGCATGCCGGGATGCTGGGGGACTCTGTTTTAAGTTAAACCAGGAAGGGGTCTGGGACAGGCATTGCATAAACTGGTTTGAGCCAAACCAATTAAGTCTGATACTACATTCAGCCAGGTTTATCTCAATTTCAAACTGTTTTGGCCATTTTGAAACTGGTTTATGTGCACTGAACATCTGTTCTGTTATAGGTTTAACCCAGTTTCTGATCACTTAAACCAGTTTATGTGTAACTTCTGTCCCTAGCCCTAGGGGTTTAATACCCTAGCTTGGGTATGAGGTGGGTGCCAGCGGTAGCCCCTGGCAGCTGCCACCACTGCTGCTTCTCCTTGCAGCCTAGCTGCAGGGGGTTCACAGCCCCCAGCCACAGTGTAGGTGATGGCCCCAGTCACCAAATGCCACCAAAGACCCCACTGCCTGGCTGTGGTGCAGGCAAAGGCCCATGTTGTTAAAAACCACTGAAACCCCTGCTGGCTCTGTGGGCTGTTCTAGCTCAGGATGGTTGGGGCGTACTGCTCAGTGGCACATCCCAGGAAGCTGTTGTTTGCTAATGGCTAATGTATATGGTTATTTGACAGACATATCCCTAGCTGCACACAGGAGTCTGCTAGCCAGAATCAGCAACACTAGGGGCACTGGTGGCAAAGTTGGTTAAGGAAGCTTGCTATAACTTCAGAGCTCTATGTTTGAGGATTGTGCCATCAGCTGCTCCTAGTTGACCCAGCTGTGAATGAGCCCTTGGTCACTGGAGCTGGGAAGCCCAAAGTGGCTGGACGTGATGCCAGCTGCATCACTGCCCCATGTGCTGTTGATGATAGATTGGTGTATGCTAGTGCCCATGGACTGCTAGGCTGGGCTTGAGCTACTCCTGTAATTACTGGTCCAGTAAACAGAGGTGGCGTTAGAGTGTGCTCCACAAGCAGCACTGCTACAGCTGGGCTATTGTGGGCTCCATGATATTGTGGGCTCTGTCTGATTGGGCCCCACATTGCTCACCCCCAGGAACCTGTACCAATGAATATAGCTAACTTTTCCCTTCTCTCTGGCATGAGAAAATGTTCTAGCTTGTCTGGTGTGTCCAAGGCAATGGGCTAGCTTTTGCATGACAGCTTCTTGTGCCAAACAGATAGCGGACTAGTTGGAGCCACTCCTTCTAGTCACATGGGGTTCCTATCCCCCACCATTGGATGGATTGGGGCAGGTACATAAAGGGTTAACTGTATGTTTTGGCAGGCAGATTTATAACCTTTCAGAGAAGAAGCTTCTTCCTCTCGGGATCCGGGCCAGGAGATCTACCTCTGAGCCTCCTTTGTGTTCACGGATGGATGACCTGCCTGAGGAAGGAGGGCAGTGTACTGTGGGGAGCTATCGCGGTCCCGTGGGCAGGCCATTCATCAGCATGGGGGTGGCTTCCAAAGCAATCTGCCCTTGTGGCAGAAATCAAGCAAGGGGATCAGCTGACAGAGACAAGGGGAATGGTTTGCTTAGCTGAAATTCAGTGGCTCTTGTTTTGAAAGCTCTGTATTATCCCCCACCCTAACTTTTCTTCATAATGCATTAATTGCTGGTCTGGGGAGGAGGATTTGAATGGTCTCCAGAGCAAAAGAACTGGTTTGGTGGTTCTTGGTAGAATGATGTAAATAAGTCCCAGTAGGAATCTGTATGTAAACAGCTTTTCTTGTGGTACCAGTGCCTATCTGCATAGGTACTTGCTACTGGGGAAAGATGATTTGTGCAGGGAGAGACTTGCAGTTGCTTTGTCCAGGGGAAAGGAAGAAGTATAAGGCCATCCTGGAAAAGGCAGGGATACCCTTCACCCATAGGTCTTCAGCTTTCCTACCCACTTAGAAGCAAGGTCTGCACACTCAGTTGAGAACCTAGAAGCACCTCTGCATTGTGGCCAGTCACGTGGTCTGACATTAATCCCATCCCCTTGTGCATGTGTTACAATATTATGGTTCTTAATTACACAGCCACAGGGGCCTAGCCTCCCACAATGCACAGTGGATGAGAGACATCCTTATAAAGAAGTGATATGAAACCAATGAGATTTCAAGTACAAAGTCCTGTACCTGGGAGGGAATAATTGCATGCACCGGCTGGGGGAGGATCTCCTAGGCTGCAGTACTGTGAAGGACCTCAGAGTTACAATGGATCATAAGAATATGAGCCAAGAGTGGGCTCTTGTTGCAAAAAAAGCCCAACAATATACTGGGTTGTATTAGCAGGAGTGTCACTTCCAAATCGAAGGAAGTAATTCTTTTGCTCTCTTAGGCACTGGTGAGGCCTATCCTGGAGTACTGTGTTCAGTTTTGGGCCTCATATGTCAAGACAGATGTGGGCAGACTTGGAAAAGTCCAGTAGAAAGCAACAAAAATGACTGGAGGGCTGAGAAGCAAGACTTATGAGGAAAAGCAGAAAAAGCTGGGGCTATTTAGTCTGGAGAAGTGAAGACTGAGGGGGGATTTAATAACAATCTTCTGATACCTGAAGGGTGATTACTTTTCTCTGTGACCGTAGGGGACAGGAGTAGGAGCAACAGCCTCAAGGGGCATGTCTATGTGCAACTAATGAGCCTGAATTTTTTCTGCAGAATATTGAAGCTCATTAAAGTGTGGCTGGGTACACATCTACACACGCCTGCATTGGGAGCAAATAGAGCCCAACAGGAAGAGCTGAGCCCAAGGCTGCTCCTGCCCTGCTCTGCCCCACTGCAGCAGCCAGGGGAAGCTCCAGGCTCCCCCAGGTCAGCCCCTAGCTGTCCTGGCTCTGAGGGCAGCTCTGATCTGTGCAGGGCAGGGAGGGGGAAGGGGAAGTGGGGCAGGGTGGGAGCTGTCCTGGCTTGGTGGACAGCTGCCTTGCAGCCTCTGGGAGATAGGGGCAGGCCTCAAGCCCTGGAGGGCAGAGGGAGCTGTTCCTGCTCAATGGGCAGCTGTGTGCCAATCCCATGCAGACTGGGACCCATCCTGATTTCCATGGGGTAGAGGGAGGTGTCCAAGCTGTCAGGCAGTTGCCTCCCAGCCATGTGGAGGTCAGGATTGTCCTGATTTCCATGCGGGTGGGTCTCCATATGGCTGGAAGGCAGCTGCCAGGCAGCCAGGACAGCTCTCTCTACCTCAAGGAGATCTGGATGGGTGCCAATCTGTGTGGGGCTGGCAGGCAGCTGTCCACTGAGTGGGGACAGCTTCCCCTTCCCCTCGGGCTTGTGGCCCACCCCAGCCTTCCTATAGCTGACAGGTAGCTACCCACCAAGCCAAGATAACTCCCCCCCACCCCCCAACCTGCACAGATCAGGGCTGCCCCAGAGCTGTCCTGGCTGCTGCAGTGGGGGCAGAGCAGAGCAGGAGCAGCCCTAAACTGGGCTGCTCCTGTCAGACACAATTTGCTCCCTATATGGGCGCACATGTAGACGTGTGCCCAGGAACACTTTAATGAGCCTGAATTTTCTGTGGAGAAAATGAAAATTCAGGTGCATTAATTACACATGTAGATGCGTCCAGGGAGCAGGTATTGAAATCACCGAACTCCTTCCAGCCTGCTCAAACAGACCTCCAATAATCTCCTCCCAAAAGGGGGGCTGAGTGGACTATGGAGTGTCAACTCCCCTCCAGGGCTGAGCTGCAGCCTGTTGGCAGGTGGGACAGTACATCGGGGAAGACCTCCCTCCAGTGCCGATTGTGCCCCTTCTGTGGACAAAGCAAGATGGGTCTTCTTTAGGCCTGTGTGTCTTGTACCTTTCAGCAGCCTCAAACACCCGCCTGCGAGGTACAGAGATGTGCACACAGTTTGTAGGCACATATATAAACAGGTGGGCTAACCCAGAGTGGGTGCTGTCTGCAGAGCCCCCCTTGAGTTTCTTGGTGTAATGGGAATGCAACCCTGCCCTTTCCTTTCTCCACTGATTTGCATTAATGGATGGGGCTCTGGGGTGTGCAGTACAATGTGTCCCTAGGACACCACCATGGACTGCTGGCTTCTGAGGTCCCCTATTGTCCACACAGCTGAGATTTACTCACCTGGTTCTTGCATTTGGCAATTACTCCAGGCACTAGTGCAGACATTCAGGTGAATGGGTTTTCTGGTAGTTGGTGGAGGCAGCTGGGCTCCAGGCTTCCTGGCTTTGGTAAGGGGTAAGTCTGGTGGGTGAGGATGCTAACCCACCTTGGTCCTGTTCCCAGCTTTGTCATTGTCTTGCTGGGTGACCTTGGCCTTGCAGCTGAGGGAGGTCTGCCTCTGACTTTTCTACCATGTCTGTAATACCAGAGTACTTCAGACCCTGTGCATACAAGTGTTGCTGAAATGCAGACCCTTCTAGAGTGGCAGGCTGGAACGCATTCCTCTTGGCACTACACATCCTGGTCATCCTGGAAAATAGGCACCCAAATGACAATGGAAGGGGTCTTGAAGGAAGTATTATAGCTAAGTGGTTAGAGACTGGTGGTGCACAACAGGGTTCCAGGGCCCTGTATTTGACTCTACCCCTGGCATTAAGTGATTTCCTGAACTTCTATTTTTGATTCCTCTAGAGAATTGTCCCAGGCTCTGAGAAGGGACAGTAAAGCAGAACAATATAGCAGGGACCTGGGGGGAGCATGATGAGGGGCTGTGGTTGAGTAGGGAATGAGGACACAACTGGCTGATAGAAAGGTATGTTTTATTGAAGAGCCAAAGAGCTTATTGATAAAAAGTGCCAACAGAAATGGAGCATGAGAACGGGGCAGTAGAGTCCTAGCTATGCACTGGAGTAGCCAACTGCAGCAGTCTGGGGGAGGGAGGTTGAGAAGCAATGCAGTGTGGGATGCTGAGTAGACTTGTGTCACAGAATGCTTAGTGTCCGCATGTAACATTGACCTGATGCACAGTGATCTGGTTCAAAAGAGTGTTTGATATTCCAGATACACTTCTGAATCATTCCGGGTGGCTTTAAACCAGTTTAACAGGTTTGTACATCTGTCCACTTTAGCTTTAAATTGAATTTAAACCAGTCTAAGTGTTATGTGGCCATACTCTCACAAAAGGTGGGGTTATCTAGCATCAGAGGGGGAAAAAAGATGGCTCCAAAATAGATCTAAGAGGAGAGGAGGAGAAAATTGGTGTTGGTTCCCTGACTTGATAGGATGTCCATCCTGCAGCAGCTTTCTCCTGCTGGCCAGCAGGGAACACAGCTTGTCCCACCTCTGTCCTGCATAGGCATGTCTGTCTGCCTCAAGGCAGTAGCAGGCTGTGCCTGGGATGTCCCTCCCACCCTCACCCATAGACATACCCCAGAGCTAGCCTCAAAAGGACATCAACCTCCATGGCATAGCTCTGTGCTTGGAGCATGCTTGTTGGAAGAATGTGCTTGAGCCTGTCCCTGGCTAGGTTGGGAGACACCCCTGCTGTGATGTAGACAATACCCCAAGGACCAGAGGGTCCCTGCACTGGTTCTTCAGCATATGAATGGATCATGGCTATACAGGCCTCAGGGAGGGGTTCAACCTTCTTCCAGATGCAAAGTTTCTCTCGTATGTTGACTGTGGATTGAGAGGCAACCTCTTTGGGACTGGAGTGAGTACTGGATGCTAGTCAGTGCCACCTCAGTCTCAACAGTATCTCTGTTCTGATCCCCACCTGGTATGCTCTGACCTTGTCACTTGAATATCATCACACCATCACTTATCTAGAAATCAAATTGGACCAGACCCTTGCCTACCACCAGCATCTGGAAGGGGTCCAGGGTAAAGTTAACAGAAGAGGAGCTCTTATCCATCGCCTTGCTGGCACCACCTGGGATGCAAGTTTCCAAACATGTTGCACCTCTGCTTTGGCTCTTCTATATGTTCCTGTTGAGTAGTGTGTACACTGTGAGGCTGGAGCATACACACTAAGCTTGTAGATTCCAGCCTTCCCAGTGTCATGAGGACCATCACTGAATGCCTTATGCGAGCTCCAGTTGACTGTTTACCAGTCCTCTCAGGCATTCTTCACCTTGACATCCAGAGGCAAGCTGCTATCCTGGCCCTGGGCCTCAAAGCCCAAAATCTGAACCACTCTTTGCACTCCAGCCTTCTTGCAGCAAGCCAGAAAACCAACTACTACCTGATGTCTCAGAACCCTTTCTCCACCCTACCTCCATTCAATAAACTCATTGAATCTGCAGACGACATGTCGCCTACAGCATGGAGCTTCCATCAGCGGAGCAGGCAATATGCTGCACGAGAACTGCAGCTAAAGAACTTTATCCCCAGTGCCAGCTTCTGTCCATTAGGCCGTCAGTTGCCCCACAGGGTCTGGACTGCTCTTAATCATCTTAGAACGGGCATTGGTTAGTTTAAGGCGAGCATGCACTTTTGGGGCTTTTCCAATGATGCTGGCTGCAGCTTTGGTGTTCAAGTTCAGATGGCCAACCACATCATCTATGAAGGCCCTTACATCCCTCCTTTGGGTGCCCAAAGTCTTACTGACATTGACCATTCTACTTGTTGCTGGCTGGCTTTCTGGCCCTCATACTTCTGACATATGTGTGGCAACACTCACTTCATCACCATCACCTTGCCTCTGCTACTGACAGGTGCTGACAGGCTCCACTGTCTTCCAGGAAGGAATAAGCTGAAATGACTGCCTCATAGTGGACAGATGGAGCTGGATCCATAAAATTCCACCCTGGGACAATGACAGAGCCAGGAGGACTGAGATTACTATAAGTCTATGGGGTGCATGTGTTTGTATGTATATAGGGATGGATTGTCTCAGTGTATGGATAGATATTGGCATAAGTGCCTCTGTAGGCCAAATCATATTCCATTTGTTGGGCATCTAAATGAACTTGGGCAGCTAAGTGTTCTTCTATTGAGCCCTATTAAAATCCATTAATGCATCTACTTTTCTAACACACCGTCATCTTACCCTTAAGACTGAGTCTTAGAAAAGCAGTGAAGAAGGAGGAGGAGGAACCTCTACATTTTGCACTAACTATTTCTCAGAAATTTGAGCAGGGTGGACTAGAATCACAGATAGGTGCATTGGTCCATGTGCACAAACCTCCAGAGCACGCTCTTTGTACGTGTGACCTGCCTCTCTATATACATGTGGCTCTTATACATGTCCCTCTGGGTTCCTGACTGCACACATATGCTTTTGTCTCTGTGTTTGTGGGCTGCCTGATGCATCTGTTTAAGGACAAGGTCATTAGCTGCTTCTCTTCATCAGGCAGCAAACTCTCCTCTTGCCAAGGTCTTGCTGAGATCCCAGCAAGGTTTCCATGGTGCAGCTGATAACATTACCTCCCCTGTCCTGCGATTGTGTTTTCTGACAAAAACATTCCTCTTGGCTCTTTGCAAACAATCAGCAGCTCCCCGTTTGCACTTATGTGTTGACAATGGAGTGTGGCAGGACTCCCTGTGAAAGGAAGCAAAATCTAAACTGTAAGCCATAAGGAAATGAAGGACTCTCAGGGATGGCTCTGGTTTTGGGCTGTGTTGCTATGGCATCCTCCCAGAGCTGCAGGAGCAGGCGGGACAGACTCGCTTTTGGGCAGGAGACTGCTGTCCCCTAGAGAGGATGAGCCACAAATTGTCTTGTCAGTGGCTGGGGAATGGAATGGAAGCATGTACAGTATTCAGCAAGATGTCCGCAGTGGTTTGAGAATGTATGCACAGTATAGCCAAGGCAATGGCTACTTCTGTAAGGGAGGGTTTTATGGCTTCATCCATTTGGGTCTCCCCTATGCACTGTCATGCACACATCCCCCTAAAGCAGGGGTGGGCAATGATTTGGGCCAGAGGGACACTTAGGGAGTTTTGGTGAGCTGTTATGGCCTGGATCTGCATGTCCGCCTCCCCCCAACCCCAACCCGCTCAGCCCACAACAGCTCCTGAAACTTCCTTAAATGGTTCTGTCCTGGGGCCTGGCCCTGCGCTGTCACCGCCCAGAAATCCTAATCACAGCCCCAGGGTCTCCAGGGAGACTGGCCCAGGACCCACACAGGCAGGGAGTGATTGGCCAGGTGGATGGGATGGGGCTGTGGGCAAGTGGAGAGTGGCATCTGGAAGTGGGACAGGTGGCTGGGGCTGGGGCTGCAATCATGGGAGGGGATCACAGGGCAGACACAACATGAGGTCAGGGACTGAAGCAGAGCTGTGATCCAACCCCAGCATGCCCTTGCCCACAGAACCTGCGCCCATCACAGGGACTTGCGGGCAGGGGATCATGGCTCTGCCTTGGGCCCCAGCCCCGTGCTGTCACTGTCCCATGATCCCGTCCTGTAATCCTGGCCCCAGCCCCAGCACCACCCACCTGTCCTGCTCCCAGATGTCTCTCTCTGCCCGCCCATGGCCCCATCCTATCTACCCAGCTCAGCATGTCCTGCCTATGGGGGTCCCAGCTGGTCTTCATGGAGACCTCACCCGCCTACTCCGTCCAGTGAGTGTGGGACAGATGGGCCAGGGTGCCTGGGCAGCAGGGCCAGGTCTGGCAGCAGCAGCAATGGTGGCAGGAGCTGCCACCATGGGGGCTGCTAAGCAGCAGAGTCCAGCTGCCTATGCCCAGGTCAGCAGGATCAGCCACATGTGCCACAGCCCAGGCTGCCTCCCATGCCAGGGCCAGGCAGGGCTGAGGGACCTGTCACAGGCTGCATAAAATCCCTTGGTGGGCCAGATCTGGCCCATGGGCTGTATTTTAACCATCCCTGTCCTAAAGGCTTGACAGACTGCTTCCCCTCCTGCCATCCTGTGAAGGTGATTTTCTCATGAGGGCACTTCAGCAGAAATCTGTGGGAATTTCCCCCCTCCTGGCACAGCAAATGACCCGGTTCAGAGGGTGGGCCTAGCCTTGGGCACTGTGGAAGAAACTGAATAAACAATGAAGACATCACCTTGTGTCTGTGTTAGTGAGCCAAACCCCTATAGGGGATAGAGTGTCAGCCCAGCAGTTGCAGCCTGCCTCTGGTTGTAACTTGGTAACAATGGGCTCCAAGCAAAGAGCAGCTTGGCTTAGCGATAACAAGATACGCCCTAGCCTCTTGGTCCCTGGGGAGGTCAGAGCTGGTATCCATTACTCTCCAACACAGTGCAAGTGTGCTTCTGGGGGCTGGGAGGTGGGATGGGGGCAGGGCAGCTGGAGGGGAAAAGGCAGAGTCATCTGATCCATAATTGATTTATTCTTGAAAAATGTACTGCTGCAGCATGTCAATGAACGGCCTGACGGAGGTAAGGAGAGAACAGAGCGCTTTGTCAGTGTCGCAGGAACAATGGCCTGTCTGTGAGGGCCGGGGTAATACAGCTCCAACCAGGATCAGCTGCCCTTGTTTCCTCCTTCACCATCACAATGCACAGTTGCAGGGTTTCTTCCCCCTAGCTGGGCATGGGATTTAGTGATACCATAAGTTAGTCAAATGGCAGCTGAGATGCCACATTTGTGACCTGTTCAATGGATGAGATGTTTGTGCTGGGCTTTTGTTTTCTTCTGCTTCCCCCATTTTGCCCTAGACACATCTTCTTTTTCTCTCTCAGTGCGCGTGCACACACACGCACGCACGCACATTCTCTTTCTCCTGCCTTGCTCTCCACAATTCCCTCTTCAAAGGGTAGAGGGCAGAAGCAGTAGAGAGCACTGCCCATCTCCTCAGGGTGTTTCTTCTAAAATCCCCAGCAGAGAAACAGTGGTCACCTTAAAAGTCACTGCTAGCCTGGAGAGACAGCAACCCCTCAGACAGAATGAAGCAGCTTCTGCTTCTTACTGGGCACATCTACACATGCACACTTACTATGCAGTAATTTAGGTCACTGTGCAGTAAATGAAAATTACTGAGCAGTATGGACATGCACGTGCACACGCATAATGTGCAGTAACTATGGCAATTTACTCTGACTTGGGCGTAAATTTGCTACCTGTATGATGCAAGTAGCAAATTTACACCAAACTAGTTACTGCTCAGTAACACATGTGTAGACATGTTACTGCACAGTAACACTGTGTGTGTGAGCTGACTTGGGACTAACTTTACTCCCAGTTTGGTTCACACAAGCATTACTGCGGTGTAACGCCTGCACATGTAGGTGCCGACCTAAAAACTACTTACTGAGCAGTAAATTATTGCACAGTAAGTGCATGTGTAGACATGCCCACTGTGTTCTTGTTTCATGTTGTCTTTCTGTAGACATAGGCAGATAGCTCTGCATTGGGCACTTCCAGAAGATTTAACTGCACCAAGTTGCAGTAAGGGAAGTTTAAGATAGATACTAGGAAAAACCTTCTCACTAGGAGGCTAGTAAAACAGGAACAGGTTACCCAGAGAGGTGGTGGAATCTCCATCCGTGGACATTTCTAAGATGTGGCTAGACAAAACCTTGTCTGGGATGATGCAGTTGGGGTTGGTTCTGCTTTGAACGGGGGTTGGCCTAGATGACCTCCTGAGGTCCCTTCCAACCCTCATTTTCTATGACTTTATGATTCTGTGAATTCAGGAGCTGGCAGAAAATTGCCAGTCCTGGTGTCTGCCTTAGGGCTTGTTTATGTGGGGAGATTATCATGGCATAATCTAGGGGGTGTATTTAAAGGGCAAAAGGTATTTTGTAATAGCTACCTGCATGAACACTCCTACTGCAGAACAAATATTCTGAACTGAACTCCTTTCCCACAGAGACAATATTTGCATAGGCAGTTGGTTTGACATGTCTTCTTTCCTTGCACACAAGCAAGGTGGGTGCTTTTACCGTTCACTGACAGGAACACCTGCCATTAGGTTTGTTCAAAGTATGACAGTGCTGCTCTCAACGTCCCTCTGAGCATAGCTGGCAGGATGATTACGTTATTCTTGAAGCCAAAATAACACATCCCCATCTGGCATCTGCAGAAATACAATCAAGTTACCTGGAAGCAACAGTCCAGTCCACTGCAAAAAAATCTCCCTTCCTTTGCCTTGTGCTGCAGTATTTAGGCCCAGACTGTGAAGACTGCTCTCTAAAACTGTGTTGACCTGGTTTCTCTTACACCTGACTGTTTTTACGTGGTCAGGAGGAAAGCACCCAGCCTAGCTCTGTTTTATCTCTGTCCATGGCCTGTCTGCATAACTGCCCTAGGCAATAATAATGCAGGTGCAGGACAGCTCTCTCTGGGAAAGGCAGTGACTGACACTGATCTCAGTGACCTGTGGAAAGCAGGGTGATACGGGGGATAGTCTGGGAGATTGCTAAAAAGCACTGATCAGGTACAATCAGTCAGAGGCGGATGACTGAAGAAGTATGAAGCTGTTTTGCAAGTGCCTTCAGTGCTGGGTGATCGCTGAATGTTGCACAGTACGGAGAGGAAGAATTGAGAAAATATCCTGAGTGGAAGTATGGAGCAGTTAAAAGGCCCACCAGAGCCAAAACCCTTTGGAAACATGGAGGACAACAGGAGGGAGTTCAAGCAAGAATTAGCAATAGATTTCAGGCAAAATAGGCATTCAGAAGGTGGCCTTATTTCTGACTGGGGCTGGCTCAGAACTAATTGGTACATTTAATACTCATTTAGCTCTGGGAGAGGAGGCTAAGTATGAAACTGTAGTAGAGAAATTTGAGAAGTACTGTGCTTCCACATAAAAATGAAACTTTGGAGAAACAGAATGAAGGTGAAACTATAGATAAGCTTGTGACTGATCTGCAGCTAATGAGCCAGCTTTGGGGGCTTGAATGAGTCCCTGATAAAAGAGTAGATCTGGAAGGAAAAGCTCTAAAGACTAATGTGGGAGCCAGAATTAACACTTGGTAAAGCATCTAGAATTTTGCCAACCATGGCAAGTTACCCAGTCAAATATAAAGCTTATGATGACATTCCTCTGTCATGTGTGGACAAGATGGAGAATCGTGTCCACAAAGTGGGTGAAGAGACAACATGAAGAGCCAGCAGAGGCAGAAACTTGTGCAGAACCAAGCAGAAATAGTGCCTGGTGCTGCACATGAGGTAGCAGCCAGCAGCAGCCAAGACAATGCCTGACACACACAAGAAGATGCTAGAAATGCAAGGAACTGTATCACTTTTCAGGAGTATCCAAGTGCCAACAGAGAGTGCTTATCATGGACAAAGAAGATGACAACAGTACCATTAGCTTAGAGGAGTTCTTCTCAGAAGCAATGGACAGCACCAGACCACAAAATGGTTAGCTGGTTAGTGAATAGGCCACCTTTTAGATGGGCACTGGTGCACAAGTCAGTGCGTTGTTGAAACTACTGTTAGCAATTAGAAAAGAAAAATCATAACTAGTGGAAGGCAAACCAGTGAAACTTGGGGTTCATAGGGGTGAGTTTATTCCTACAAAAGCAATATCTGAATTGAATGCATAGGAAAATAACAACTTGGAAATGACAGGATTTGTAATTGTATCAGGGCAGACTAAAATGCTGCAGTTTAGAGGGTGTTATCCCACTGGGTTCATCAAAAAAGCACACTTAATGGAGAAGAGGCCAAAAACAATTAAGGAAGGAATTGCTGGAATAGGGAAGTTCTTAACAATAGGATCCAGCTGAAAGAGCCCACTCACACCTCAGAAAGTTCCCATCACCTTAAAGGAGATGCTGGAGAGGACCTTTACTCTGGGAATCACGGAAGAAGCAAAGTGGGTACAATCACTGGTTACTATAGAAAAAAACAAGATACAATCCTGTGCTTATGTGTATTTCATAGATTTCATAGACATTAGGGCTGGAAGGGACCTCAGAAGATCATCGAGTCCAGCCCACTGCCCAAAGGGCAGGAAGTCAGCTGGGTTCATAGGATCCCAGCAAGATAAGCATCCAGTTTCATCTTGAAGGTGTTCAATGTAGGCGCTTGAACCACCTCCGGTGGCAGGCTATTCCAGACTTTGGGGGCTCAGACAGTAAAGAAATTCTTCCTTATGTCCAGCCTGAAACGGTCTTGTAGTAGTTTATGACCGTTCGACCTAGTCGTCATCCCTTGGGGTGCTCTGGTGAACAGACGTTCCCCCAGATACTGGTGGTCACCCCTGATAAACTTATAGGTGGCCATCAGATCACCCCTGAGCCTGAGCTTTTCCAGGCTAAAGAGCCCCAGGGCTCTCAGCCTGTCATCGTAGGGTCTGCTTCCCTGACCTCTGATCATGCATGTGGCTCTTCTCTGGACTCTCTCAAGCTTCTCCACATCCTTTTTGAATTGTGGAGCCCAAAACTGGACGCAGTACTCCAGCTGCGGCCTCACCAAGGCTGAGTACAAGGGGAGAATGACGTCCCGGGATTTGCTTGAGAAGCATCTATGGATGCAAGCCAGCGTTTTGGTCGCTTTACTAGCCGCAGCATCACACTGCAGGCTCATGTTCATCTTGTGGTCAATGATGACCCCCAAGTCTCTTTCTTGCGTAGTGCTAGCCAACATAGCACTGCCGAGCCTATAAGGATGCTCAAGAGAACTGAGGAAATGAGTAAAAAGGGAACCTGTCCACTACTTAACTAAGGGAAAAATACAAGGGGATGTGGTTCACTCCAAACATTTTTCTGAGTCAGATGTAGCAGCAGAGTTTTGACAAATGCACTGTTTTTCTAAGGACATGTTTGCACACATTCAGCACCCCTTGAGAGAGACAGTGTCACTGGGGTTATATGTAGGCCCCAAGGTGTTCCCTAGACAACACGACAAACACGACAACACGACAAACATTTGATGGTACCAACATTGAAATAGATGAAATAGATGATGATGATTTGATCTGGGGGGGAAACAGTAGAATAGCATAGCCTGAGGCTCTGAACAGCCTTGGAAAGAGCCTGAGACATCAGACTAAAGCTAAACAAACACGTCAAATTTTGTATAATGGAATAGCATACATGGGAGAGAAGCCTACATAATAAGGTGCATTAAAGGCTGAGACCATCATCAACATACTTACCCTCAGAGACAAGAAATAGTGATCCATGTAGGGACAGCTGTGCCTAACCCGGCTGCCAACATCTGCATTACAAAGATGCCAAACTTAACCCAGAGTTTGAGAAATTGAAGGAGTTCATGAAGAATCCTCCGGGCTATGATAATAAATGTATAATTTACTGCTGTAGCCATGGCCCATGAATGCTTCCAGTAGAAGTGTTGGTTTGATCCTCTTACAGTAGTAGTCATGGCTAGGATCCAGTGAGTTATGACATTCTAGTGCTTCAGAAAAGATGGCAGTTCTGGCCTTAGTTTATGGGTGTAAAAGACTTTCTGTCATTATTTATGTTTCCTGAAAACAACCATAAATCACTTATCATTGCCAGATGGGAGTTGGCAAATACGTCCCCTGCACTGCAGAGATTGTTTTTCCAGCTATGCAAACTGAATACAAACCTGAGTGAGATTTGAGGCTTGCTCTCTAGAGCATCTGACAGAAATGCAGCAGAATAAAGTCCAAAGCCAAATGTTTAAGAATATAAGTGCCTTATTGGGTCTGAGCAACAGTCCATCTAGCTTAATATCCTGAATGGAGTCCTTAGCATGGGTTTGTACCTGGCATGCTTTAGAGACTTTCCAGATACCTGTCCCATCTTGCAGCCAGAAGGGGACCCCTGTACATGCATACATGGAGTTTGCCAGTTTGCGGCCCCTCCACTGTCTCCTTAAGAAGCTTTAGATAAAGCACCCTCAGTACCATTTTGAAGTGTGGGGATGGTGACACATGAGCTGCATGAGTGTAGTAATTGCCATGCTCCAGCAGACTCATAGATTCATAGATGTTAGGGTCAGAAGGGACCTCAATAGATCATCGAGTCTGACCCCCTGCATAGGCAGGAAAGAGTGCTGGGTTCAGATGACCCCAGCTAGAAGCCTATCTAACCTCCTCTTGAAGACCCCCAGCGTAGGGGAGGGCACCACCTCCCTTGGGAGCCCGTTCCAGACCTTGGCCACTCGAACTGTGAAGAAGTTCTTCCTAATGTCCAGTCTAAATCTGCTCTCTGCTAGCTTATGGCCATTATTTCTTGTACCCCCTGGGGGCACCTTGGTGAATAAAACCTCACCAATTCCCTTCTGTGCCCCTGTGATGAACTTATAGGCAGCCACAAGGTCGCCTCTCAACCTTCTCTTGAGGAGGCTGAAGAGGTCCAGGTGCCCCAGTCTCTCCTCATAGGGCTTGGCCTGCAAGCCCTTCACCATACGAGTGGCCCTTCTCTGGACCCTCTCCAGGTTATCCGCATCCCTCTTGAAGTGCGGTGCCCAAAACTGCACGCAGTATTCCAACTGCTGTCTGACCAGCGCCCGATAGAGGGGAAGTATCACCTCCTTGGATCTGTTCGTCATGCATCTGCTGATGCACGATAAATGCCATTAGCTTTTCTGATGGCTTCATCACACTGCCGACTCATGTTCATCTTGGAGTCCACTAGGACTCCAAGATCCCTTTCCGCTTCTGTTCCACCAAGCAGGTCATTTCCTAGGCAGTAGGTATGCTGGACATTTTTCCTCCCTAGGTGCAGCACTTTGCATTTCTCCTTGTTGAACTGCATTCCGTTGTTTTCTGCCCACTTGTCCAACCGGTCCAGGTCTGCTTCCAGTTGTTCCCTGCCCTCCAGTGTGTCCACTTCTCCCCACAGCTTTGTGTCATCTGCAAACTTGAACAGAGTACACTTCAATCCCTCGTCCGAGTCGCTGATGAAGATATTGAAGAGTATCGGTCCAAGGACCGAGCCCTGCGGGACCCCACTGCCCACACCCTTCCAGGTCGATACCGACCCATCCACTACGACTGTCTGGGTGCGACCCTCTAGCCAATTCGCCACCCACCGGACTGTGCAGTCATCCAAGTCACAGCCTCTTAACTTGCGCACCAGTATGGGGTGGGATACCGTATCGAACGCCTTCCTGAAGTCTAAGTATACGACATCAACCCCTACTCCTGTGTCCAGGCGTTTTGTAACCTGGTCATAAAAAGAGACTAGATTAGTCAGGCATGATCTGCCTGCCACGAACCCGTGCTGGTTTCCCCTCAGCATAATTTGTCCTGCCGGGCTCTCGCAAATGTGAGCCTTGATAATTTTTTTCAAAGACTTTGCCTAGGATGGAGGTGAGACTGACTGGCCTATAGTTGCCCGGGTCCTCCTTTCTCCCCTTCTTGAAAATGGGGACCACATTGGCCCTTTTCCAGTCCTCCGGGACCTGGCCCGTGCACCACGAGTGTTCAAATATTACCGCCAGTGGCTGTGCAATGACGTCAGCCAGTGCCTTCAGTACGCTTGGATGGAGCTCATCCGGGCCTGCTGACTTAAAGGCATCCAGTTCTTCCAAGTGACTCTGCACCATCTCAGGGTCTACACATGGTAGTCTGGTGCCTTGCTGCTGCCTCTCTACAATCCCAGTGAGAGCCTTGTCGTGCCCCTCACTTAGGAACACTGAGGCAAAGAACTCGTTGAGTTCAGCCTTGTCCCCCCTGTCCGTCACCAATTGTTTCTGCCCATTTAGTAGGGGTCCTGTTCCTCCCTGGGCCTTCCTTTTACTCCCTATGTATCTAAAAAACAATTTTTTGTTATCCTTTACTTGGGATGCCATCCTCAGCTCCATGGTAGCTTTGGCCCATCTAACTGCCTCCCTACAAGTGCGAGCAGAGGAGGTATCCTCCTCTTTGGTGATCTCTCCCCGTTTCCACTTTTTATATGTTCCCCTTTTAGTCCGCAGGCTGCCCTGGATTTCTCTGGTCAGCTAAGGAAGCCTCCTGGCCCCTTTCCCTCTTTTCCCTCGCATCGGGATTGTCTCCCGCTGTGCCCGAAGGATCATTTCCTCAGGTAATTGAGTCTGCTCTGACACACTGGAAGTATACTGTGTTGGAGCAGCCTCCATGCTTGTGTATAGGCACCCTAAGTGCCTGGCAGCAGAAGTGGCATTTCTATTCAGGCAGTTGTGAGGGAATCAACTGACTTCATAGTTTATTGTAATCTACCTGATTGCTGATCATCTCTCTTTACTCCAAAGGTATTAACAACCTTCTCCCTGTTTTAATGGTCTTGATTTTCTACTAATAAACTTCCTTCTTCAATTTTCCTGTCTGGTAGCTACTTCTGGTAAATCTTCTCCAATTTCATACTGCTGTTGACTGTTTTTTTTGCTCTAGCTGTGTCATACTCAAAGCTATACTTAAATTGGCAAAAGACTAAGACAGGATTGAAAAATCATATTACCAAAAAAGTTTCACGTAACTGCCTATTTGAAAGCACAAACATTTTGCAAATGTTATGAAAATAAAGATAAAAAAACTCACATATACAATGAACAAAGGAAGGTGTGTACAAGTAGAAGAAAACTGAAAGGAACATGCACTTATCATTGAGTCTGCATTGTTTGTAGGTAAGAAAAAATGGTCTGCCACTTTGAGGGCAGAATGATGATAGTAAACTAGATTTGAATAATGAGACTAAATCTGAAGCTGCTTTCTAATCACTTTTTCACTTCTGTTGCCAAGCTAGTGATGTGACCTTGCACGAACGCTTACTAAATGTGCCCCAAAATACAAAGCACAGTAACAAAAGCTTTCAGAAGGAAATGATAGAAGCACGTGACATCATCAGAAGCAAACTAGTAAATTAAATAAACCAGCCAGTTTTATTTACAGACATTTCAAATACAGAACAAATGTTTGTTGGCACATGGCATGTCAAAGCAGATCCAGTTATAGCTTGTGAAGTTTTCTTGGGTTTTTTACCATTTACAAGTTGACTGGTGCCTGTTTGGCAAAAACTATTTTGGATGTAAGAAAAAATGGTCTAGATTTGACAAAATTGACAGGACAAGATTATGCTGGAGCCACCAACATGTCTAACCACACAAACAGTGTACAGACTCGTGTAAAATCTGCTTTTCCAAAAGCTGTGTATAGTCATAGTGGGCTTCTCTACACAAGACACTACTGCACATTTATTTTGTATTAGCAAGTACAAAATAAATGTGCAGTAACCAACTGCACAGTAGCACCGGCAAACCTCTTTTAGGTGATGCTGCTGCGTGGTAGCCTAATAATACTGTGCAGTAGTGTATTAGCACTGTCAGTGCTGTGATGTGCTACTGTGCAGTATTTTTCAGTTACTATGCAGTCAGCATCTCGTGTAGATGCTCCCTGTGTGTCTCATGCTCTGAATTTTGCCATATCAAAATCTTGTACAGTACATGAAATAGAAAATACCTTGGGCACTTTTATAAGTAAGAATTAATATAGCAATTATACCATTGATATAATAATTACATTAATATAAATATAATTAATAGTTAATATAGTTAATGTATAATATAGCCAACTTTTTAACTGGAGAAAAATATGCATTGCATTATACTTGATGATGCACCACACCATTTGTATCCCTTGCTTTTCAGAATCCTACATCCATTCCTGGGTAGTCCCTATTATTACTAATTCAAATAGGTGATGGAAAATGATGACAAAACAATAAAACACCTACCTACAAAGTTTGCAGGCTCCAACTGTGGTACATGTTTAACAGTACCCGTTAATGTACGGTACTAATGAAGCATGGGTGGTCACCTGCTGGCATTGTGTTCAATGGAAACTTGGAAGCAGAAAATGTTTGCACTTGGAACCGGCTGTTACAGTCACTGGAGATTTGCAGATAGTACAGTAGATAGTACAGTACATTTGCAGTAGATGAGGCGAACTAAGAAAACCAATCTGGTCTGCAGTTCTGGGACTAGTTAAAGCCTCTTGGAAATGATTGTCTTCATCTCTATGATGAGAAACATAGGTGAAAAACAGCAGGGTATGTTGCAAGAGGCAGCCCTATGTTCATGAGATCATGTCCCTCTGGATGGACATTCACCATGACATGCTGATAGATTGTAAGTACTCCAAGTCCCAGGAGGGAGGGGAGAGAGACACTGTGCTTGTCATTGTGCCCAGGAGGGACGCAGAAAGAAAGCAACTGGAGCAGCATGACATGCTCCCTCCAGACAGCAGCAGAACTAATGGTCCAGGGGAGACTTTTAAATCTAAGTGCCCAGGCAGGGCACTTCAGAGACATCATTCTTACATTTAAAGTAGCTGCAATTGTTTGTAATTGTATAGTTCATTCAGTTTTTTTCTTCCTAGGCTCTGGTTTAGAAGGAGGGATGTGCTATTGAGGGTTGCAATTTAAGACCTGAGTTTCCCAGACAGAGAGGCCAGACAAGGTGTCAATCTTAGACAAAGCCATCAAGACCCAGACCAAGAACAAAAATAAATGCTCTTCTGCAAGGATTTATAAGCCCTGAGTGGCTGCTGGGCACCACAAAGGCAGCCGCTGCAATTTGCAGTCTCCAGTACTCAGCACATTGGCAGGAGACACTGTCATGGAGGATCTTGTGCTGGATGGGACATTTTGGCAGGAGAATGAAACTGGACTCCCATTTCCCTCCCAGCCACCAGACTCCTGTCTCCCATGACTAAAGTTAGAGCAGGATGTGGCTGGTGGTGCCTTAATAAGATTTTCATTGCAGAGCTGCCACAGCTGCCAGCTGAGAGAGCTGATCTTGGGGAACTCAGACAAAATCTCCCTAGGCTATTTGCTGTGTCTGTTGCTGGGTGACCAAGTAGCATCCCACTGACTTTAACTAAAGGCTCAGGGTTTATCTGTAGATACAGGTGTGCACTGAAAGGTGTGGTAGAGTTGGAGTAGTGTTTAGCTGGAAGGCCCAGGAAACATGTGAGAAACAAGGGGTTTTGGTGATATCTTTAAGTGGAGCAAAGACCTAAAGACCCAAACCTGAAAAAGGGCACTTCTGCCTGATAGCTTGTCTAATAGCTCTTCCAGCTATAGAGTTTGGCCAGTAAAAGACATACCAAGAAAGCCTTGTTTCTTGAAAGGATTGGGCAGCCTAGTGTGGGTTGCTACAGCGAAAGCTTCTCTTACTCCAAGATAGGTGCCCCAAAGGGAAGCAATACTGTTGTGTCTTCAAACTTTTGCATCTCCTGGCTCTGGAGTACAAACACGATGCTGCCTTAACACTGCTTTAACAGAGGTGTTTTGCACTTAATAGAGTAGGGTCCCTTTGCCACTGGTTCATGTGCTTGTCAGGCGTGAAGGAAGAGGAACAGCAAAATGGCCTTGGGGTTCGGCCAAGTTCCACTATGTAATCCAAAAGGATCTTTGGTGCCACTGCTGCTGGGAACTCATATTCTAGCAGTGGGCATGGCTCTGTTTACTGCAAGGTGACCCACAGGTAGAGTCCAAGATGATAGCAAGGGTGTCTCGGTCTTCTCTCAGTCAAGATGACTGAACCCTGCCTGCCACAGTGCAGGCTGGTCATAAACTCTTGGGAGCTGGCTGTTTCCAAAGGCTAGAAGGGAAGGTCTGGTGGATCCTGGCGCAGTTAGGGTTGGTGCCATCTCTGCTCAATTTCCTGTGGCCAAGACTCTCCATCCATGCAAGGTGCTCTACACTACTGGCACCTAGTCTGAATGTTAGACAGGAAATCCAGGAGCATCTGGGGCTGAGGAAAAAGACAAACTAAGGGAGGCAGCTGGCACATTTCTAGATAGACAGGGCACAAGGGACCTACAGGTCCTCAACTCTAACTTCCTATATAACACAAACATAAAATGTCACCCATTTACCTCCATGTGGAGGCCAACATTTTGTGTTTGACTGAAGCAGATGGAAGGTGGATGAGGATGAGGAAAGATTCATTGCTGGGGACAGGGCAGGGGGTCGGACATGATAATCTGTTCAGGTCCCTTCTGACCCTAGAAACTATGAAACAAGGGTTCAGACTGGAGCTGGAATCATAGAATCATAAAAAAGTAGGGCTGGAAGGGACTTCAGAAGGTCATCTAGTCCAACCCCCTGCCTGAGGCAGGACCATCCCTGACTAAGCCATCCCATATAAATCCTTGTCTAACTTATTACTGAAACTACACGATCAACTCTGTCACACAACTACAAGGTGTAGCACCCTAGCCTCTCCCAGGTAAAGCAGTGGGACAATGGAGGCTGGTGTTCTGCTACTGCAATAGAGATCCAAGGAAAAGGGCTATGCAACAGAGGAAGAGAGCTAGAAGGCAAAACCCCCTACAGTTTAACACTACAATAGAAAACAAAGGGACAAGAGTATAAAAGGGAAATTTGTGGGGGTTCAGAGAGAGCAAGACATGGGGCATAGAGTGGAGCACTGGAGGGACCTGCACAGAGCTTCCTCCTCTTCAAATGTTTGTTGAACCTCGTAGGGCTACAAGCTTGTTAAAAGAAAATTGTTCAAAGAAAAAAGCCAAACCCTGCTCTCTGTCCCAGGCTGGGAACATTCTGCTCCACTGCCCATGGAGTCTGCTTAAGTTTATGAGTCTATTCTGTAGATGAGTCTATCTTGGCAGCATTATGCAGCACAGAAATCATTCACCATGGAGAGATCTGATAAGGGTTGAACTGGCACAAGCTGGGAGAACAGGATACCAAGAATTTGCTGGACCATTCATCACTTCCAACAGTCAGCAGGACATCAGCCAGGTGCAGAACAGAAGACCGCTCGCCCTTATCTCTAACCTCCTCCCATTACTAGGGTCTTTATGGCCCTGTTATGACTGAAAATTCTACACTTCGAGATCTCAGCTCATCACTTGAGCACCTGTGTGCTGCCTTGGGTGATGAATGGACTTTTAGGAGACCGGATGCTATGATACTACAGACAATTTGGCTCAGACAGAACTGGTAGAACTAAGATGATTGTATTTCCCTAAGCAGGGGCAGGTCAAGCCAGTTAGGATCAGGACTAAGCCATTGTCTTCTCAGAGGTGTTTTATGGGACTGACTCACAGCAGAAATCTGGGAGGCCTATGCAAAAGTGGTACCAGGGAAGCACTGTACATGTAGTTGTTCCTTGGTTCCCCATACAAAAAGACCATGGTATGGCTTCCATACGGTGAATGAGCATGGTTAATAGAAAAAAATTTCCTCAGTGGTGAGAACAGCAGGACAATGACAGAAGCTGATTAGGGAAGTGATGGAAGCTCCTACATTGGCAGGTTTGAAGAAGAGGCTGGACAGGCATCTTGTCTGGGATAGGTCAGGAACAGTCCATTTCCATGTAAGGGATTGGACTAGATGGCACCTGAGGTCCCTTCCAGCCTCTGTTTCTGTGACATTGCAGATAATTCCCTTAATTGTGCTCTATTTATGATGTGAAGGTGCAAGACCTTCAAGGAGGGGATTGATAGCTAGAAAATGATATTTAGAGATTTTCTTTTTAAAATTGCCTTGTAGGTAGAGTAGATATTGCATTAGAACAATGGCCCAGGGAATGGCAAGGGTTAATTGGTTTCTTAAAGTCTATTTGTGCCAGTTTCACTTTCTCAGCCTTCAAGACAGAAACTGTGTCTGAAGCTAGCACACAAACAGGCGGGGAAGTTGAGAACGTGCTGTGAACACCCATAACACTTGATGGGTTTGTGAAAACAAAGAATTATACTGACAGAACAGAAAGTGGACAATATGACAACCATGGAGAAACCAATCAATGGGACCCAGAAATGAAGAGTCATCAGGGGAATAAATATACAAAAGGAGGGATTTTCCAAGCGGTGGGGAAAATCCCGAGGCTACTATAGTAAAAGGCACACCACCCATTGGGGCAAGTGGGCTTTGGCCCTCAACCTCCAAGGCTGCTGACATTCAAGCAAGAACCACAGGGTGGCGCTAGTGTACTGGCCAGGCATACCAGCCCTCTGTGAAATCCTGGAACTGGTAAATAAGTAGGATTGGGGGGTTATTTTGCTTGCTTGCTTGCCTGCATTACTCTTGTCTGCTATCATTGTGTATCAATAATATTTGCCTATTATCACATGTAGGCAGTCATGGTTGGTCTGAGGATTTGGGTCTCCCTGGAACAAAGTATAAGGAGTGGGTCATAAATCCTGTGCCAACATAGAGCAGGTCCAGATCTGTACTGTGTTGTGCTCATACCCTTAATTTTCCCTGCAGTTTTACTCCAGTGGTGGCTGGAGAAGGCTGTGTACCCCACTGTTCCTGCACAAGGCCCTTAGCTCCCTGGATGCTAAATAAATGCATCTTAAATCTCAGCATCCAGGAATACTCAGACCAATATGGACAAGTAGTCACAGACAAGCAAGAAGTTTCTTTCACACCTTCCCTCCATGTTTGCAGAAGAGCACCTGAGCTTACTTATGGTTACCCAGGACTGGCTACTTAGTCCCCCATCTTCTAAGGTTGCTTAGCTTGGCAAATATTATCCCCTCATTCTAAAAATACTTCCTCCAGGAGATGGGATGTTTTGTCACAGGGGTACAAGGCCCAATACTCACTTTGAGCTTTCTTAACCAACAAAAGAATTTTTGGTAATATCTTTAAGGATGAAACTGCTGAAAAAGACAGGAGATAAAACAGGGTAGACAGATGGGTCTGGATGGCTAGATAGGAGGCTATTTATTGGGAAGCCTGGTGAGACAGATCATAGAGAAGTAAGGCTGGAAGGGACCTCAGGAGGTCATCTATTCCAACCTCCTGACTGAGGCAGGAAACATCTTGTGTCCCACATAAAGGATATGGCTGCTGGGACAGCTAGCTGGATTTGTATGGGGAGGTATAGATAGATAGATTCATCAGGGGGCAACAATGAGCTGTGTAGCAGGCTGTAGAAGGCCGCTTGAAGCAGAGGCTACAGCCCAGCTATGGGCAGTAATGCTAAATACAGGCTGTTCAGGAGGACTGGAACAGCAGAGAGAGATGATTAGCGGCCACAGGAAGTTAAAAGGCTTCTGTTTGGTGGGGGGGTGCTTGGCTAGCAACTGGAACACTGGGCCACGGAAAACCCAGGACTGCAAGGCTGGAGGCAGCAGACCTGAGCCCAGGAAAGGGAACTCACATGACAGAGAGGAAGACTGCACTGAGGGAGCAGCACAAAGCCAGCAACACACCTTCTCAGGTTCTGTGAAGAGACCCCAGGACTGTAAGCCACCCCTTTATGAACTGTGTTTATGGACTGGTTGACATAAGTATTAACCCTGAACCCACCACAGGCTTACATTCATCATGACTCAAATCTACTGGAAATACTTATTTCTAGTCTTAAAACCCTCTATTTAAAGAAAGGGAGAGGGGAAAAAAAAAAGGCAATTTGGAAATAAATAGGACTTAAAAGATAGATAGGAAAAAAGGACTATGTGGAAAATAAAAATAAATTCTGAGATGCCTGTATACCCCTCCCCACCCAAACCAGGTTTGGTACTTTTTCAGGTCTGTTTTAAAAGAAAAAGTGTTCCTTATCAAATCAGTAACATCTGGACCAAATGACCTCTGAAGATCCTTTCCAGCTGTACTTCTCTATGATTCCTTGCAGCTTGTTATGTGGCTGCCCTTCAATCTAAATGTGGACCCAGTCCAGCTTAGTCTTCTCTGATTTTGTAATTAAACTATCACACACCTGGATGGTATGAAGGCTAAGACAACTAACCCTAAACAGAAAACAAATTTGGCATAAGGGGCAGAAAAGTAACCCATGTATGGCCTGTTGCAAGCCTACTGACATTGCTGATGGCCTTTCTGAATTTTTCTCTCTGCATGCCTCTGTGATCCTCTTCTGTAGTATTATGACCAAGTTTCTCCTTTTTGAGTTTCAACTCCTGGAAGAGATTGCTGTCTAGCCAGACTGGTCTCCTTTTGCACTTTGTTTTTCTGTCACATAGGGATAACATGCTCTTGTACCATTAAAAGGACCTCCTTAAAGTACAGCCACTCTCCTGGACTCCTTTTCCCGTCTGACTTGCCTCCCAGGGGGTTCTGCCCACCAAAATCCAGAGTTTGTCTGCAGAAAAGTCTGCTTTTCTGAAGTCAAGCATCTTTATTCTGCTGTTCTTTCTTTCTTCCCTGCCTGGGAAGTTCCCTACCAGAAGGTAGTGAGACAGGTGAGAGAGGCTCAGACTCATCAACACCTGGCTGGGAAGGAGGACACAACACAATCAGGTTGGGTGGTGCACATGTCATGACCTGGTTATGATGTGCTATCATACTTTGTGCATGCTGAGCCAGATTGCTCTGCCAGTTCCCTGTCCAGCATGGATGTCTTTCATCAAGCAGTCCCATCACCTCATTCACTCAGCTTATCCCCTCCTTTTGCTGCATTTCTGTACACCTTGCCACCCAGCTGGTGTTAATCACCACCCTAGTGTAGTTAAGCAGCTATATTAGAAGCCTAACAGACTGGAAGAGGAGGGGCCTTTTCTTTTTATGAGAGAACAGATTCAGTGGAGGAAATAACATGGTGCTAAATAGAAGCCATTGTACCTAGTGTCATCTTGCCAAAGGGAAATATTTCATACCTTAAGAAATGACGCATCAGAGCACATCCCAGGACCAGATTTGTTTCTGTCTTCTCTAACGGGTGTGAACATGAGTCTCATGAAAGTGAAGGATTCATTAAAAATACTGGCTAGAGCCAGGCACAGGGCAAGCAGGCACTAGCTCGGCTGCCTCTGTTCAGTTCCAATGAGTCTCTCCAATCCCGACTTGCAACATCCCTACCCCTCCACTCCTTTCCTAGCTTTGCCCAGGAGCCCCAGCCCCAACCAACCTGCTGTTCAACTCTGAGCCTATCACATGGCAGGGAAGAACAATGAGCAGAGGTCACTCTGCAACTGTTCCTTTCCATTCGTAAATAATGTTCTGCCCATTTGTAATGCAAGTTTCCCCATCAGAGAGCCATTTCTCTTTTGTTCGCAGCCTGCTGGAGACCTCTTGCTCATGGAGACCTCGGGGTGGGGGGGGGGTCCCTATTTGTTTTGCTGCAGCAAAATAAAAGCTGTTCACACTAGAAGCACTTGGTCTCTTCTGTATATGAACACCCTAGCAGGAGGGTGCTAGAAGGCTCCCAGAACCAATGCAATGCCAATGCCTGTAGCTCCTTGTTGAGGAGAAACTATAAGAAACTGGGTGGTTCTAGCTGGACTTGAACTGAAGACTGCCTGAAGGGTTGCAACCAAGAGGGCAAAGTAGGGTTTAAGAAATGCTTGTGTGGGCACAAGACAGTTGTGTGACATACTATACACATGACCTTCCAAGCAGAGATTCAGCACATCACCTTTTCACCAAATCAAAGCCAGAACTAGCCCTTGCCCTGAGTGGGCTGAACATGGCTGTAACCACAAAGTACTTGCACAGGCAGCTGGATGATAAAGCACAGCAACATATTTTGCAAAGAAAGGATTTGTTTCTTTAGAACAACAACAAAACGATGCCCACATCAGAGTGACCTCTTGAGAACAGAGAATTCTTGGCATGTCCTGGAATGTTCCCAATCCTTGAGCTGGAAACAAATAAAACCTTATTCAAAGAGGATAAATTGTATAAAAGGGGATGTCACGCACATGCAGGCTCTCACATTCATCAGGCAGCACTGGGGAACCAGCTTTGCAGTTGGCTTTGCTTCTCTGGCCTGCTCCACAGACAGACGACGCTCAAGGTCTTGCACCTGTTGAATCTGGGCAGACACAACCTTCCTGCTAGTTCCACCTAACCTCACGTTGTGCCAGATAAGCCTGGCCTTATGTCCACTTTTCTTGCTAGACATTGATGAATCCTATAGTCTCATTGAGCCAGAGACCTCAGAGCCTTGGAGAGGGAGGGGAGCAAGTTTACAGTTACCCTATTAGACAACTGGAAGGAATAACTGATAAAGGTAGCTAAGAGGTGTGTGTTCATTCCCTCTCATATACTTATACAGCTACTGCTTGGGCACCATTCACTAATTCTCTTGCAAAATTGTGTCCAAGAAACCCTGCTCAGCATGAAACCCATGGAAAGAGCTGCCTGTTGTAACATAAGCTTGTGTGAGTGAATCTCTCTCTTCAGTCCATCTACTCTGTAAGCTGCAATATGGCCAGGATGCAGAGTTCACAAGCCAAGTTATCAGGCCCATGCACTCAGACAATTCCTTAGCTCTCCATCCTCCAGAGGTTCATGAGTTTTTAGAGGGTTTTTTTTTTTTTTTGTGTGCCACTCACAGAACACAAGTGTGTCATGTAGATGCAGCATGCTAAGTTTGGTTTGTTCTTCTCTCTCCAAGGCAACACCAGAAGATAGTGAAAGAAAATGTAGAACAGGTCGAGAACATGGCAATAAGGATGATCACAGCCATGGAGAGGCTTCTGTACAAGGCAAGATTAAATAAACTGGGCCTTTCCATCTTAGAAAAAAGATGACTAAGGGAAGATATGATAGGAGCCTATAAAAATAACTAAGTGAAAGTAAACAGAGATTTACTATTTAACATCTCAAAATCCTAGAACTAGGGAACAAGGGAATTATTAGAAAGTTGGTTTGAAACAAAAGCAAGGGGAGAACAGAGGTGGCTGCACACTAGGGGATGAGCAGAGCTCCAGTTCCTAAACAGATGACTGTGTGGTGTTAGGTGGGCATGGGCAGCTGCTGGTTCCAGGCTATGACTTGGTCATAAGCCAAAATCTGGTTAAAACAGAGCTTACCTTCCACACTGCTGATGGCAAGATGCTATTGACATGAACACCATGCCTGGTTTCCCTTATTTGTTTGATGAGAGATCAAGATGGCATTGAGTTGCCCACTGTGCCTTCTTAGCACTGTAGACCACTACAAGACTCTCTTGTCCTGGTCAATATTTTGGCAAAGCTGCCACAGGAGACTGAGGCACCTCCTGGATTCCATGGTCTCAAAATGCACATAGTAATAAACTTGACATTATATTCTCAGTGGACCAAGGGGTCTCCAGCAACCAGTGTTGAGGGGAAATAGGGAACTGGAAACTGGCTGGGGTCAGTCAGGACTTGAAGAGATGCTGGCTAGCACTAGGATAAGCTGTCAAAGCCTAAAAAAACTGTCCCTCAGTTCAGGACATTTGAAGCTTCTTGACGAACAGGGTGTTGTTAATGCGGTGCCTTTACCATCCTCTTCGCTGTCTGCGGACCCAGAGGGCAGTGATCAGAAATTCCTTTAATGTTATAGTGGTCCAGAGATTGCATCTTTTCCCCTATATGCAAGCCTCACTAATCACACTGCTTTTGCAACCTTAAGCTGACCCCACTGCAATGTGCTGTACAGTGGGAGACCTCTACACATTATGTTGCTAGTGTAAACCATAACTGGGAGAAAGTGGTACAAACTCCACAGCTGCCAATTCATTGCCAGAATAAATTTGACATGCAAAACCAGAAATGGTCTAGGTCCCAATAAAACTCTGCCTCATAATAACCCCTGCGGTGATGGAGAAGACAGACAGGCTCTGTCCTAGAAAGGTGCCTTGTGTGGGCTGGGTCAACTGGGCCATACCCCTTGTACAATTAATTCATGGTCAGGCCATGTTTAGAATGTGAAGCCAGAGAGCCTTTAGCTGGAGCAAAGGTGGAAGGGGCACAGAAACACCGTGGACAACAAGGCATTAGGGAACTTTGCACCACAAAAAGGCAAGCAGGCCAAGTTTGGATTTTAAATTAAGAGCATTTTGGAAAGTACGAAAAATAACCCAAAGCCTTCCTCTGCCCAGGCCCTTTGCAAGAAAGGGTGTTTATTAATAGAATTTGCCTTATCAAGTTTTCCTGGGATTTTTTTTATAGGGACTTTAAGAATAAATACAGTCAGTTGCTGGATATACTGAATGCACAAAGCCCAATCTGCTTACAAAAGATTGCCTGTTGAGGGATGCACGGACGTGCTATCCTAAAATAGTCCCAAATTCCTACCACTACTGTAACCACTGCTGCTCTCATTTTGAACTCTGAAGTATAACATTTTGGGCTTAGGTTTGCTTGGCTCCTGTAACCACTCAGGTTTAGAAATACACTTGAGAACAATAGATTTTCAGTGAAAAAGAGGCACGTGTCTCGGCTGTTTTAGGAACAGTGCATCTTGCATCTATCTGTGCAGGGGGTTGAACTAACTAGATGACCCTTGACGTCTCGTTCCAACCCTGCGATTCCATGAAAATTCAGATGTTTCTACTTTTTCAGCTCAGTGTCAGAATGTTTTAAGTCTCCAGCAGCTCATAACTATGTTAACAAATACCCGGCTAAAAATACAGCATAGGGAAACCAAAAGCTGGTCCAGAAGCATCCAGAGATCTAAGATTTTAGAGTGACCCTTACCAAGAACGAAAGGTCTATTGTCGAGGCCCTTTGAAGGTGACTTCATGCAAGGTACATTATCACAACAGCACAGATTTACTGGCTGCAGTATTGGTTCTTTTTGAAGAAATTGCACACCAGGAATGGGACAAGCATCACCGGGAAAAGGGGAAGCAAATGGTGATATTAAGTGATCCAATTACATGGCAACTCCTGACTAAACCTCCCAGGGTCTTCAAGAGTTCTTCAACCTCCCAGGCATGCACCACTTCTCCAGCCTTAGCTGGCTTCCTTTGCCTTTGAGCTCATTGCCTAGAAATACAGGTTAAATTAGCATGATCTTTCCACAGGTAGCCATGGGGCAAGGGGGAGGTCAAGACCCACTGAAGCACAAGCAGGGTTGACAACACATCTGGACACAGTGCCCTGCAATAAAGGCGGCATTCTGGTGTCATTCAGGCTCATAACAAGAAGTCATATAGCTTCTAGGTGTTGCAGTTTGGATTCCCCTAGCCCCTAGTCTGCATTCTAGCAAGGGGAAGAGGGTGGGGGTAGCACCTTGGAGATTTTGCCTATGAGGGATTTTTGGGGTGGGAGGAGAGAAGGAAGGAGCTGACATTTGGGTGGAGGTGTTAGTCTGGAACGGTTAATCCATTGGAAGGGTTGATCCATTGGAAGGGTTAATCCATGGCAGGAATCTGCACTTAATTGCTTTTGAAAGCCTGAAGAATTGTGCAACCCACTGGACAAGTTCGGGCCCATTGTGGAACTGCTAGTACAGACATGGAACAGGCCTCCCCCCTCCTCCGGCCCTGCATTTTCCACTATAAGGCCACAACAGGAACTGGATAGGGTGGCAAAGTATGGTTTGTTTGAAATGGAGGTTTCCCTCCTGTACATGCCCATGCTCTGTGCAGATTTTGCTGCAAGGGCCAAGGCCAGTGCATTAGCTGATCACTGCAGGCAGATTCAGAGGGGTGACGTCCCCCACCCAGGTCAGTTGCTGAAAGCACTGTAGCCACTCCTCTGATAGCAATAGCCAAAAGGCTCCCACTTTTGCAGAGGGATTAAGAAGTTTCATCAGGAGGCAGAAAGTCTGCTTATCCCCTGCCGAACCCCCTCCTTCAGACCCTTCCATAGCAGGGAGGTGCCATAGCATGGCAGGGAGCTAGATGTCCCTGCTGTCACTAAACTGTGTTGCCTGACAAAGGCTTCATTCATATTCTGAATGAAAAAACCCAGCCAAAGCAACTTGGGCTGTATGGGACAGAGAAGGAGGCTTTGGGAGCTAGGGGAAGCTAGTGGCACCCAGTAGCTATATGGCTTCTTGCCTGATTGACATAAGAGCTGGCAGTGATGGAGCAGAGCACTGCTCTTCTGATGAGGTCCTAGCATACACTGACAGGCTGGGCTCCTGGGGTCAAGCATTAGCACTACACAATACCCCCGTCTGCTCCCCTGTAGTTGCCAACAGCTCTATTTCTAGACCACACCGGCACCATGCATGAGAGTCATCCTGTACAATCCATCTTTATTTGTAAAAATCCCAATATAAAATCTTTAGTTTCTTTCCTTTTACAAAAACAAAGGCACATAAAAACTAATTGCTCTTTCATCCCCATGGACTGATGTGTCAGACACTCCCTCCCCCGTTCCCCCTCCAGTCCATGTTTCTTCATGCTCTCCCTTGTCCTTCTGCTCCTTCCTACCAGGGCACAATGCTGCATTCGAAAGACGAAGTACACACACAGGGCAGGGGGTGGGGGCGGTGGTGGGCGACGTGGTGCTTGGAATGTTTTGACTGTAGCATTTTAGTAGTAGGTCTCCTTTTCCACCCAACCTACAAAAGGAGGAAGAAAGAGTTGCCATCAGTCTCTGGTGGCAGGTGGCCCCTTGCACCCTTCAGATACAGCAGCACACGCAGATGTCAAGGAAAGATTAAGTGACCCTGCTGTAATGTACGTCTTTCAACACACTTGATGACTTGCAACTTTCAAACACCACTAACTTCCTTGAACTCAACAAACACGAGCCATTCTTTTCTAGCATGGGAAACAAACACTTCTGTCCCACCCTTCCCCATCTCCATCTTTTGCATACAGAGTATTTCATAATCTCTTCAGATTATGATTTCAGGGCTTAGAGGGTTAGACTGAAGCAGCCAGCCCCAGGGCATATCAGTATGCCAATATGCTCAGCTATAATGGCCCCTTCATGGGGAAGGAGGCAGCAACAGGAAGGTGCAGCAAAAACAGGGGACTCCAGGGACCTGAACTGCAATAAAGGACAAGTTCAGATGAGCCCATCAAATGCCATGAAACCTGTATGTTATTAGAAAAGCTGGGCTCCAGGGATATTCCTAAACACCATTAATTCAATTGGAATTGTTCCTGTTTTGAATTTGTGAGGTAGGAATGGATAGGATACAGCTACTTGAATGCAGAAGGTTTTTGCTACAAATCTCACTTTAAAGACAGAGAGGGCAACAGCTTAAACTCCAAGGCATCAGCCTCTGCCATATGCCAGCCCCTCCAAGCTACAGGGTAGTTGAACTGAAATGGCAGCAGTAGGGAGCGGGGTGAGATTTCCCCTCCACTCCCTCCAGTGCTGGCACCCCAAGAGACTAGAACATCATACAAGGCACTTGGCACAAGGGGATTAGACTTCTGCTTGGGGCCCGTAGCACCAGACTAGCACCATGTCACACAGGTCAACAGCATGTTCTTACCACCAGGGTTGCGTCTGATGATGAACTTTCTGACTTCATCATACACAAAGATAAGGAGGGAGTATGGGAAGGCGCAGAACCACCAGGTTGGCCTGTTCAGAGGAAGAGGAACACCATGTGAGAATGCAGACAGCATGCAATCTTTCTGCAGCGTGTTCAGAGTGTCATGGTTAGGGTATAAATTAGAACAGATCATGAAAAGAGGGCCAAGTCCAAGCCTGCCAGGCCTCCCACAAGGGCTTCTGCTGAACTGAGAAGTGGCAGTACCAGGAATTATCATGGAATTTTCCTACTGAAAGATGAATCCAATTTCAGATGAAGTTTCCAGGGAAAGGTGTGTCACTACACCTTTGTTCTCCTCAATGCCAGCTCCTCCTACTAAATTAATCTAAGAGCACTTACTTCCAAGGCAACCTTTGTACCTGGATAAGATTTGCTGCACTGAACAGGATCATAGCACATGCAAGTCACAGGGGAGATTAGCATGCAAGAATTGCACGGAATATTATTGGTACCAGTCTCCTTGCTAAACTAGAACTGACTTTGCAACACCTCCACATCAGGCTGGGGATGCCACCTTCTGTGGATGAAAAATGAATGTCCTAATTTTTACCCCACAGAGACCACATGCCATCTGTGAGCAGAAGGGGCTGTTTATTTTGAACAAGTTTGAATCTTGCCAGCTTTTCCATCTACCATGCCATTTCAGATATGGCATCTCTCTTCACTTCCTGCCACCTTCAGTCAAAACTGGGGTGGCCAACCCATGCTGCACATGCCACAAGTGGCACAGGCAGCCTCTGTATGTGGTACATGGCAAATCAGGGAGGCAGCAGGGAACACAGGAGGCCAATAAGGCGAGCAACAGATTGAGTAGAAGGGGGCCAAATGGCACACAGGGACGGGACAGGTATGCCACAAAGTAAGCCCTGCAAAGTTGGCACCACTGCGGGGGGCCATTACTGGGCAGTGGTTTAAGGAGAAAAACACAACCACAGTCCACCCCAAATTCTACGCAAATCACAAGTCACTTTGAACCAGGAGACCCTTTCCTCTGAGAATCCCTTTATCTATGCAGTTGCCAAGAGAAGCGTAAATAGGCATTTCATTTTTAGCAGCAGCCACCCAGTTCTTTGCTGTCTTAAGAACAAAGGAGGCCTGATCTGTGTCTGAAAGTTGAACAATGCTAGCTTTTCATCAAAGGTGTTATTTGCTTTCCAAAATGTAAATAAACAATATACTAGTACCCTGGCAGCTGCACCAAAGAACTGCCCTGTTCAGATATGTCAGTCTAACTTTGTATTTAGCAAAACCCTCAGCCTTGAACAGCTCCCCATAATCTGTCACACACTTAGGAATAGAGGAAGTAGATTCCTGGTTAGCAGAAATAAACTACCAGAGAAAGTAGACTCTGTGGTCCACTGAGATTTTTCTACATCTCTCTAGCCCAGGAAAGGAGTTCCAGATGTGGATTAAGCTAGACAAGCTCATGCCAATTCCTGGAGAGATCTTATCTACTCTGTATATACCCCTTTTAACACACAATTCTCTACAGCCATTATTGGGAGAAGCAGAATTCGAAACATCAAGCTACAGGACTTACTTCAGGGGGTACATCCTCAGAGCAACATCCATTCCAGGACAGTATGAGAGGAAAGCAGCCAGGGCAGTCTCCTCAAAGAGACCAAATATTAAGATCTTGTTCCTAGGATAGAGAGGGGAGTTAGAACCAAGTCACAGAATCAGAGAAAACTAGGGCTCCACAGGTCATCTAGTCCATGGGGCCCCAAACCATGATGTGTGTATCCTGGGGCTACAAAAGACATCTTTGGGGGTACGTGGGAGAAATTGTGTAAGGGCGGATTTAATTTTCCGTTAATAATGGGCATTGAAGGAGTTAAAATATAAAATGTATGCTGGTAAGAGTATGCGGGCAGCTGGCAAATCTAGAAGAGGGCACACAATAAGAAACAAATTTGGGAATCTCTGCTCTAGTCCAACCCCCGCTTGAGACAGGATCATCCCCAATATAAACCAGTCCATACAAATCCAGAATCTAACCTCTTACTAGAACTACCATTAACCTGGACACAAAACATAACACCCATTCTCCCACAGGTAAAAGCAAGCAGCCAACATCTTACTTCTGCAAAAGGTTGAGTATATGTTCAAGAGAACCCAGAAAGAGGGCCAGGCACCCCCACTACAGAGGAAGGTAAAAAAGTCACTTTCCTCATCTGCCCTCTGTAAACATGCCAATTTCCACATGAAGGGGGTAGGCTTCCATGAGGACATGCATAGTGGAAAGGCCAACAAAAAGGTTAAAACTCTAGATGTTCATGGGGGCTGGCAAAACCAAGGCACATGGATTCGGCAGTCAATGACACAAAAGGTCTCTGGATCCAGCAGCCAAGGACGCAGAAGAGTGTGACTGGCTGGTATCAGAGCCAGTCACCTCTGACTTCTCAGCCTGAATGACCTCTGGGCAGCAACTACAGCTCTGTTGCTTCACCCTCCCTTTGTACCAAGCTATTTTTCATTATCCCACCCTTGCATTCAAGGCACCCTTCACAACAGGAGTTGGGACTGATTCTTTTTGGATGCTGGTCTTCCCAAAGTGTCATAGCTACTACTGGAGAAGAGGATTTGCCTTCCCTCTGGTTGCAGAAAAGGATCCAGGGTCTATTGATGCACCTAACTTCACTGCACTAGGCAAAGCGGGGTGGGGGGCGACAAAGTAACAGTAAGCAGAAGCAGTGACCATCAGCTATGGGACAATGTGGATTCCACCTCCAATCCCCACTCCTTACTTCATGCCCTGCTGAAAGACAGAGTTCCTCCTGGTCTTACAGATGATCAAGTCTGCCCACTGCACCACCACAATACTGACAAAGAAGGCTGTGTGGCATGTGAACTCCACGATTTTCCTCTGCTCATAGGTCTGGCATGGGGGAGGAGAGAGACGTTAGTACCAGTGTGCTGCCATGTCTGCTTCCCTGCCCAAATCTATGCATCGCCACAAGAAAAAGGAGGAAGGACTAGTCTTTTGCCTTTGCTCCCCCCTCCCCGATGCACTTGGGCTTAAACTCACCCACTGCTGCCCGTAGGTGTCCTCCACGTCGTTCACCCACCGGTCGTCCCACTGGACCCGGATCCCAAGCAAGGAAGATGGCCAGAACCCGTTCTCAGCCATGATCACAAAATAGGTGAAGAAGCCACCAAGGGCCTGGATCATGCCTGAAGAAATCAAAAGGAGAGCCCCAGGTGAAGCCGTGCAGCATGGTGATGGCAGGCAAATATTTTCCAGGGATCTGCATCTCCTTTATAGGCAAAATCTAGGCAACACCCTCCCCTTTACACACACACACACTAGGCAAATTACTTTCTACAATTAACTCGAGCTTCTTTGGACAGTGGCTGGACATACATTTCCCTCCACAGGCCAAGAGCTGTATCCAACCTTACAGAATTACTTGTATTCTACACCTGGCTGTGCAGGCCTGATAGCCTGCCTCAAGGACATGAGATAAAACTCCCACTGTGCTCTCTTCAAGCCTCACCTCCTGTTGCCTGGAAGCTGCATTTTTGAAGCTCTGAAACCTGCTGTAATTATGCATGTGCACTATGGCAGGTCTTTGTACTTTCCTTTAATCAACTCTAATGCTGTGGTGCTTTTCAGAGTATTCTGGAGAGAATCCTTTACTCCTAATTAAGCTAACAATGGGATCTATGTTCCTGCCGAACAAGCCCGAGCCAGAGGAGAGCTGGTTGACAGCCAGCTAATTTGCCATGCTATGCAATTAGACAAAATTACTGCACAAGCAAGTCAGTGGATGAAACTGCATGAGCCACCCCATGCGCTACTGCCTAAATTCATGGGTTTTTCAAAAGCCTGAGAGCCTGGTTTATGGGTCCCAAACACTGCACCCTCCAGGAGTAGGGGGAGACCAGCGAACCCCCCTCCAGCACAACCCTGACCCAACAGAGGTGGGCTCAGCCCTGAGGAGGGAGAGCGTGAAGCAGTAGCTTACCGATCTGGCCATAGGCCATGCTGATCAGCCTTTCATTCACCAGTTTGTCCGTCTTGGGGTTCCTGGGCTGCCTCTTCATGATGTCACTCTCTGCTTGCTCGTATGCCAGGGAGATGGCAGGGACCTTTGGGGTGAGGTGAAAGGAGTTTTAAAGAAGGGGGAACAGTGAAACTCTTCTAGAGGGGAAGAGAACATCCCTGCTATCTCCGTTCTATGATAAAGAGGCTTAGTAGGCCTGTGCCAAATAACAGTGATGGAACACTGCTATGTCTGCATATAGCTTCCTGTCAGGGCAGGAGACTGAAGCACCTTGCAAACCACCCAGCTTTAAACACCCAGGTGTTAGGTAAGTGGACTGTGGAAGGAAAAAAAATATTGAGTGATCCATTCTGATCACAGGGAGTATGGGATGAGTCCATCAAGTTCTCCAGAGATACTTAGGACCCCACGTCCCTCTCAGAGTCCCACAGCTGGACTCTCCAAGGTCCTGAGAAGTACTTACCATGTCAGTGCCCAAGTCAATGCAGAGAATGGTAACTGTTCCCAGGGGAAGAGGGATGTTAGCAATGATGAAGATCAGGAAAGGAGTAATCTCGGGGATGTTACTGGTTAAGGTGTAAGCAATAGACTTCTTCAGGTTATCAAAGATCAGACGACCTAGGAAGAAGCAAGCACAGGCTCTTTACCACCTTGTGACAGACAGGCTTCTCAAAGAAGCCTTTCTTTTCCAAGCGTGTACATGGCTGCTACTGCACTGAATGCAGACCGACTAGCCCCATGCACCCTTCCAAGCAGAAATGCAGCACAATGAAAAGGTGGGTATTCTGTGGCATAGTCGATGGGACAATTCCTCATCATAATGGGGAGCTCAGAGAACAGGTTCTGTGGGCAAGTCCCATCCCCAATATACTTCCAGCTGCCAATGCCCTATCAAACCTAACACCCTTCAGAGGTGGCTTGGGCCGCAGTGACAGGCCTTCTGCTGCACTGTCTGCTATTTCACTTCTGTTTGGAGAGATGAATATCCAGGTTACATTCAGAGGCCTTGTTCCCACAGCTACAGACCCCAGTTTGGGAGTACAGATGGGGAAATTCTATATAGCCCCAGAGGGCCAACCTTTTTGGCAGGCCTGCAACAAATTAGTCCCACACCCTCTCCAAGTGCCACTCTGATCCTCTCCTTCCTATCCTGGGCTCCCTGTGGGATCTCCTTGCACTGCATTCTGCTTCCTGTCCTTTTTGCTGATGAGCTGCCTGCCCCAAACCTTTGGAACTGGACTGAATCAGTTTTCCTGTGGATATGAAAGATTGTCACTTAGTTGGGATTTATGTTTCTGTGAAAATTATACTTTGAGGGAGGGATTCTTATCTCCTTCCTTCATCATTACAGAATACTGTTTGCCTGCATTCTGTTTTTTCTTTCCCAAATGTATGGTCTTCCATAACAAGTCTTTTTTAGCAACTTTTCTAGAAACTTAAAAATAGATATATTATAGAACAGCAGCATCTAATACATCTAGTTACATTACTTACTATAAGCTCTAGTATATTTGGATTATTTTATATAGTTTTCCCTTATAATGTCTATTTTTAGGCTTTGTGCTCTGTTTAATTGAATCTTATTCCTAGTTTGATTAGACATGTTGATGGCTTTCTTTGCAGATGTGACAGCTAGCTTGGTCAGGAAATGGTCACTCAAACAGGCTGTGGGGCTGCCTTCTTAGCTACACTTCTGCACATTGGCCTGGACCCCTCGAAAGTGGCCAAGACAAGCAACACCTCTCGTGAATCTGCAGTGTGCATGCCACACATAAACAGGTGCCACAGGCTGGCCACCCTAACTATCCAGGATACACAGGAAGAATAGGTGATCCCAATGAGTCTGGGAAGAACCCCTTTCTAGCATACACCTTGTAAGTTATACTGTAGAAGTGAATGATAAGCCAATGTGCCACTCAGCGCTAAGTTCAATGAGCATCTGGATGTCCATTCTGCTATTGCAGTCAGCAGCTCACCTTCCTCTACACCAGTCACAATGGAGGCAAAGTTATCGTCCAGCAGAATCATATCAGCTGCTTGTTTAGAGACATCAGAGCCAGCAATACCCATGGCAACACCAATGTCAGCTTTCTTCAGAGCGGGGGAGTCGTTCACACCATCACCAGTGACAGCTACAATCGCACCCTACATACAGATCAGAAGAGGTGGAAAACATCTCAGTTCTTTTAACAAGCTCCTGTTCTTAACACATGCAAATAGTGTTCTTTTTAGGGTCCCCGTTTCCCAAAGGAAATGGAGGTGGTTCCCCTCCACCCTCCAGGATAGACTTGTCCTGCCCATGATTTGTTTTCCAGACAGCACCTTTAGTGCAAAAGAAAGGGTTTCTATTATCTGGGATCCCTGTTGCCTTTCTGCATTAAGGAAGAGGCCTGGATGTCCCTAAAGCCAACAAATGCTCAGGCCTCACTGCTTTCTCTGGAAAAGCAGGCTGGATGCTTCTCATGCTGGGTGGAGGTGGTAGGAATGTTAAATATTCCACCCTCCCCCCAGAGTGTCTAGACATTAAAACTTGAACAAGCTCCGTTATCCTGTGTAGGAGAGGCCTGAAAGAATGTACGGCACTCATCTCAAGGTGAACACACTTTGTGGTCTGCCTGTAGTGCCCATGCTCATACAGGGTATATGCCATGGGTACCTACTTATGGCTCAGACCAGCATCACAAGACACTTCTGCAGTCATGGCTATACTGTGGTGGAGGAAGGGAACACAACATAGTCAGGCAGATGGCACACTACCCAGAGCAGGGAGGGATGCTCAGACCTCAATGATTCAGAATGTGCTGTGATGGAGCTTGTTTTGGCAGTCTAAGCCAGTGGCTTTAAGAGGTGTAAACTGCAGGTCTCCTGCCCCTCTTACCTGTCGCTGGCAGCCTTCTACAATGATCAGCTTTTGCTGAGGTGATGTCCTAGCAAAGACGATTTCTGTGTGATGAGTCAGAATATCATCAAGCTGTTCAGAGGTCATGTCCTTCAGATCTGAACCATGAACAACACAGGCCTTGGCATCCCTGGAATCCAGGAAGAAGGAAAAAAAGGTATCAGTGAGCTTTGCCTTTTATGACTTTTTTTTTTTAATGCTGAAGTCCCAATCGCAAAACAGGATCAATGCAGTACCTAGCAGAAACAAGTGGTACTTCCCCTTAAAGTATTTATATTCAAAATGCAAAAGAAACAACAGATAGATAATCCAGGGAGCACAAAGAAACAATGGGATAATGGGGAACCGCACTGTGAGGGACAGGAGCAATCTTGCCTCTGCCCAGGTTTCTGGAGACACCACAGCAAAGAAGGGTTTTAATTCCAAACTCTGTTGTTCCCCAAGGAATAGGAACCCCAGACCAGGCTCAAAGAAGGTAAACTTTAGCACCTCTGACAGACATGGAAAAAACTCAAACAACACACAATGTTTTACCTGAAGAGGAACCACATTAGTTTGACCTGGCTCCCCAGACTCTGTATAGATCGGGTGCTTCCTCAGGGCTTTTTGGCATTTATTAGATAACTGATTCAATCGGCTATCGGATAAAAGCATCAAAAAGCCCCGCTGAAGTGCATGATCTATATAGATGCTGGGTCAAACTGACACAATGACTCTTCTGGGCATGCACTGCGTTCAGTGAGGGGGTGCGCTGAGCTGAAAATAAAGCGCCATTCACCCCCCCCCCCCCCCCCCCCCCCATCTGTCAGTACCCATGTTGAACAGCTGAGCCTGGGTAACAGTGGAAAAGAGCTTCAGGTTTCAGGGGCGTGAAGATCACACATGACCATTCCTCCTTGTCCCTTCTACTTGTTAGTACATGGTGCATACATACTGCACTCGCCCATGTGTCTGGTATGGCTAGATTGGTCCCTTTGCCTTACTACATCAGAATCCCAGCTCCCATTCATTCTGGCATTCTTGGGATCAAATGGATGATGTGTGTAGCTAGCAACACAGAGGCAGCAGAGGGGAAAAAAACCCGAGAGGAAAAACCCCTCCTGCCCAGCCTCACAGCCAGCTGCCAATATGTCAGTCATGTGGTCTGACAACCATTCATTACTATGTAATGGAGAGTCATGAAATTGCCCTAAAAAATCTAGCAGAGTTTCTGCCATTCCCAGTTCACTCTAGACTGTCTATTCACAGTTCACAAGCTCTGTGGCACCCTTCCAATCCAAACAGTCTGGGCCAGGCCAAATGACAAGGCTGCTGGGCTGCCCCTACAACCCACCAGCTCATGCCAAGAGCAAATTCTCTGAAGACATTTGAATTCGGCATGGGAGGGTGAATGCAGGTGTTAACCAATGAGGGGCAAGGGACTTCTGCAATGAGAATCGGATGCCTTTATCTTTGCTTGAAGTCACTCTCCGGGTCAGTTCCTCTACCCACACCCCTTCCCATCTCCTCTGTCTACTACAAACTAGCCTGGTACTCCAGAGGTACGGGACAGAGATGAGGGGAGGGAAGCAGAAAGGGCAGTCTCAGGCTTTAATATTTTAAGCATGTTCATCTTGGGACGTGAAAAAAAAAATAAAAATCTAGAGACCATTTCAGCTTGGATTCCCAATGTTCCAGAATGAGAAACCTTTCCCTCTCCATTTGATTATTCATGCTGTTTGCATTTTTAGTCTACTCAGCTTGGATAACGAAAACCAGACTTGTCATTTTCTCCAAGAAGTTTTTCCATGACCTCTTTAATGAGTTGTTTTAACATTATAAAACAAGCTTAGCTATACACAACTCCTGGGTCAAAACTGAACCAAGTCCCCATTTAAGAACTCAAACCACTGAAGCCCCAATTAACTTTAATGTTAAATGTATCTTCAGTGGTCATTATGCCAGCTATTCATCTGGTAAATTTCTTTCAAGATTGCTTTGATCTACCGTTCAAGCTACAGTTAACAGCACTAGTGGGGAGGAGTCAGCACCCTTTCAATTTATGCTCAAAGTGCATGCGCAGGGTTTAGTTTCAAAGCAAGTCCTGTGAACATTTCTCAAGGCATGTGACAAATATCAAAGAAACACAATGTGCAGAGATTATACTCAAGGAATAACAGCCACAAGTTGTTGGAGAGTAGGTTTAGATTAGACATCCGCAGGAACTACTTCACAGTTAGGGCGGCTAGGATCTGGAACTGACTTCCAAGGGAAGTGGTGCTGGCTCCTACCCTGGGGGTCTTTAAGAAGCAGCTTGATGCCTACCTGGCTGGGGTCATTTGAGCCCAGTTTTCTTCCTGCCCAGGCAGGGGGTCAGACCTGAAGATCTACAAGGTCCCTTCCGACCCTACTTCTATGATTCTATGAGATGGACTTGTTAGCTGTGCGCTATCTGGGAGGGGGAGGAAAAGCAGTGCATATTCCTCTCAGACTGTTCTTTGCCATTTCTTGCCCTCTCTCAAAGAAGGCTTTCCACAATACCTGGGGTTGACCTGGCTCACAGGGATGTTCAGGCGAGCAGCGATATCTTCTACCGTTTCATTGCCCTCAGAGATGATGCCGACACCCTTGGCAATAGCTTTGGCTGTGATTGGATGGTCTCCGGTAACCATAATAACCTAGAATGCAAACAGTAGACTGCCATGAGGCCTGAACCTATGCTGCAGAGCAGTACCAGGCAGGGCAAGGACTGGAGCCCTTTGCGACATGACACATGCAGGAAGATGGCAAAGTTTGCTTCTGTGGTCATAGATTCCTTGGGTCCAGTGCTCAAGGTGCTGGGGATGCTTGGTTCTCACTTTGAAGGGGAACTGTGGGCAGACAGACTAGGGAATGCAGAAAACTGACCAGGACCCTTTGGCCTCAAAAGACTGCCTCTTTGACCTATACTCTTACCACAGACTCACAGGATGGGAAAGCACCTCAAAGGCAAGCAAGCCCAACCCCCTACATAGATGCAGGATGGGTTATTCCTAACTCCCATCCCATCAAATGAAAAAACCTGCACCAATGGAGATTCAACAGCTCCACGGGGCAGCATGTCCCAGCCTCCCACCATTCTGACAGGAAACTTTTCCTGAGATTTGAATCTAAATGAGTTTTGCTGTGAGCATGCACTTAAAAAAGCAAAGTAGCAATTTTGAGGTGTATCTGGGAGGTAAGCCTGAAGTGCAATGGGAGGTATAATACTAGTGGAATGCCTGGGCTAACTTAAGTTTTTTTTCAGTCTGTTCTCATATTGCTCTAAGCTCGTCACTGAATCTGCATCTTCCAGCCTCAATCGCAGCCCAGAGTGAAACAGGATTGGAAAAGCTGCACAGCCACCTCCAAGGGCTTTCAAGTTTAGAAGTCTTTTTGGTTTGATCCCCTCTCCTAGGCTTCAGTATTCTCAGCAATGCTGGGGAGCCCTGTATAACCCATCACCCCTTTCTGCTGTGCTGGGTCTGCCATTACATTCCTACTCATAGATACTCTGATCCCAAAAGCAGGTCAGTCTGAATCTCAATGATTGGCATGTGAGAAAATGTGGATGGTGATGGACAGTATCAAGGAAGCTGAAATGCATAGGCCAGTGATCAAACCCAATGATAAGAAAACCCCAGGAAAGAACAATGGTCACAGGTCATGGCTCAAGTTTCCTTGCTTCATAATCAATTGGCCAAGAGATCGTTCTCTCAGACAAATGGGTCTGAATACAGAAATTTGAACTTGAGCTGTATAAAACTTCATCCCACAGACACAGGGGTGGGAGTCTGGAGCTTGCCTCAAACCATCTGAGGGGCCTGTGTCTTCACTACTTGGTAGTGAGTATGTCTGTGTATTTGCTGCTATATGTAGCTGCTCTTGGTAATGTTGCCCAATTGATAATATCCCCATAAACCGGTGTACTGTCGAGAGGAACTTGCTTTGGCTTCTCTTACACTTTTCCAGATAAAAGATCCTGGAGTCACCCTAGGTGTAACAGCAACACAAGAGCACCCTCTACGCCTCTTTAATTGGACTTCTGCAACCTGTGTGTGTAGGCTTCCCTGAAGCACAAGAAAAGCTACCTTGATTCCAGCACTTCTGCATTTGCCAACAGCATCTGGCACAGCAGCACGGGGTGGGTCAATCATGGACATTAACCCAACAAAGCAGAGCTTTTCGACAGGAAAATTCATATCATCGGTGTCAAACTGGAAGCCTTCAGGGAACTGGTCGTCTGGCAGAGCTAATTGACAAAAACCTGCAACAGAGCAAAACCAATGCTCGTTTCATTCTTGCATGACATGAAGCTGGTATCACTAGGGCCGAGTGCCGGTAGTGCTCTCACAATGGGTTAATGATGGCAGGTCTTTGTAAGGCTGAGTTCTGTCAATGTTATTCAGAGATACTCAGCAGCAGCCATGCTCTAATTTTTTGAAACCGCTATCTAGGTGTCAGTATCAGGTGCTTGAGTGCTCCACAGCATCAGGAAATGGAACAGGTCTCATATAAAGCAGCTCATGAAAAGCACATGATCTACAACACATGGTTTCATTTTGGTTCAAGTGACTGGGCTGCTGGGGAAGAATGAAGCCAGCCAGCATCCATATGGGTTGCGCTTTCATGCCAAAAGGTGGTAGCTCCCCCTAGCCAATGCTGAACTGTCCTTACGAGTTGTGTGCAGACTTGCATTGCCAGAAATGCCCATGACCCCTACACTGCTTCCACAGCACCATATCTGAAGGCACAATCACTGGTGGCATGCTGCTCTTCCTTACCCAGTACCCTCTCCCCGAGGCCTCCCAATTCGAGGTAGGCATTTTGAAAAGAGTCTTTGATCTCTTCATCCAGGGGCTGCTCCTTCCCATGGATCAAAATGGAGCTGCAGCGGTCCAGAATCCGTTCGGGTGCACCCTTCATCACCAGGAGGTGGCAGGACTCAGAGGCGTTAGCATTCTTGTGAATAGAGAGCTGGGTGGGGGAAGAAGGACAGATTACAGTCTTAGATGCTTTGAAAACAAGGAAGCCTCAGCCCTTGTGTCTAAAAGCACCAAACCTGGAACATTTTCCCACTTAGCCACACTAACTGCCTAATGCCCACTCAGCCTTGCACATGATACATGGGATCTAAACCGCCTTCTGCTCAGCTGAGTGGGACATGAAGAACTGAATGTATTTTCTCTTTAAGGTCATATTTCCAATTCATCCAGTCCCTGGGCTCAGCCTCACTGAGACTCCCTTCACACAGCCTACATAAGCCAAGATTGTATCAGAAACACCTCAAATCATAATAAAGTCTTATGCAACCCTACTGTAGTGCAGTGAGAAACAAACCAAGACATTTTCTCTGTGCTTCTTTAATCAGTAAAGTCAGGCAAGGAAATGCTCCTCTTCCCAAAAGAGGCCATGCTCTTACCTGGTATTTGTTGGTGGAGTTGAATGGGATTTCAGCTACCTTGGGGTTCCTTCCCCTCATTTCCTTGACTGAACCACAGCACAATTCAATACATTTTAAAAGTGCAGATTCAGAGGCATCACCTGCAACTGCTCTCTGTTAAAAAAAAAAAAAAAAAGAGCAAAATTTCACAGATTAAGCCCATAAGAGCTTATATAAAACAAGGCCTATTCATCTTGGACACAGCCCAGTTTCAACACGAAACTGCTCTGGACAGCAGAGAAATGATGGATAACTAATTCATTATCCAGCACTGGCCACAAATACTGCGTTTGAGGAGAAAGAGAGACAGGCCTTACAAATTGAGAGAACACTGGTTTTCTAAGCAAAATCAGAAATAGAAATCTCTCTCCTACAATGCAGGGACTGTTACAACCTAACAAGGTTCTGTGGCATGCAGGTAATACATCAGAGAAATCTGACAGCTTCTAAAGCTGCAAGAAGCAGGAAGAAAAAATACTTGTTAGCTCCCAAGTTTTGATGGTAAATGACTGGCCTTACAATGAGGACATAGATTCATCACAAGGCTGCAATGGGAAAATAGTCAAGCACAATTCTTCTGCCACCCTCATCACTACATAGTCAGAGTAGATCTCACCAAGCAACAAGACTAACACCTGTTACATAAAGAACCTGGATACAAGAAGAACTACTGATCTACTATGCAGCTATTTAGTTGTTTACAGCTATTTCAGCCCAAGGCTTGCTTGCAACTTAGCATGCAACACCCACTACATTCTTCTCCATGTGGAATTAATGGTTCGATGGAGGATTAGGCACGCTCTTCTTTCCAGCAATCCCTCACAGTCAAAGATGAATGTATGTATGAAGATGACCGAGGCCTATTGACAGGCTCTACTGCAGCTTGGACATGTGTTTCCATGTGGGGTGGGCAGCACTGGATTCTTGATTTGGTCTACTATACATGGTTTAAGCTCCTCCCACTATTCCATCTCCTGTTATTGTTGTTGTGAGGTTTCAAAGTATGGAGGATCCCTGCTGCAGACTCTCCCTCCATTTGGGGCAGTCCTGGGCGATAGTCTCTCATGAGCTGACAATGATGCTATATTTTTTTTAAGTTGGCCTTGAGGATGTCCCTGAAGCACTGTCTCCACCCTCCTCTTGAGCATATGCCTTGGCCGAGTTCGGAGAATAAAGCTTCTTTTGAGAATCGGCAGTAGGACAATTGGATGACATGGCCAGGCCAACAAAGTTGATATCAGATGATCGTCACCTCAATACTCCTGGCGTTTGCTTGCAGGAGGACACCAAAGTTGGTGTGTCTGTCTTCCCACTGGATTCAAAGGATTTTCCGCAGGCAGTGTTGATGGTAGTTCTCTCTGCAAGAGATGGCTTCTGAGGTACAGGAAATACTCAACGTTTTCCAGAGTCTCACCATAGATCTGATTTATCAGAGCTGGGGACTGCTCATTAAGAGCTTGTTGATGGGGGACCCTAGTCTTCTGCATGTTAAACGCCAGTCCCATTTTCTTGTATGCCTTGGTAAAAATGTCGATGATCGCCTGAAGATCTGCTTCTGAGTGAGCACACGCTATGGTATCATCAGTGTACTGGAGCTCATTGATTGAAGTTGGAGTGATCTTGCTTTTGGCTCAAAGTCAGCTTACATTAAACAGCTTACCATCCGTTTGGTAGTTTAGCTCCACTCTGGCTGGAAGCTTGTTGGTAGTCAGATACAGCATCGCAGCAAGGAATATTGAGAAGAGAGTTGGAGCGATGAGACACACCCTTGCTTAACTCCTGCTTTTAACATCAAAGGGATCTGTGATGGATCCATTACTGAGAGCCTGCATACAGTCAGGAGCAGGCAGAGAATGGTGACAAATTTCAATGGGCATCCATACATCAGAAGGATCCTGCACAACACTTTTCAGCTGACAGAGTCCAAAGCTTTTGTGAGGTCAAAGAAGGCCATATATAGAGAGACTTATGTTATTCCTGGCATTTCTCCTGCAGCTGGCGAGCTATGAAGATCATGTCAGTGCCCTAAACTGATGCTCTAAACTCACACTGTAAGGGTTCTTGCAATGATGTTGCCTGTGGTGGAGAGCAAAGCGATATCGCTGTAGTTTCTACAGTCAGACTGTCATAATCATGGTGTCCCTGAGCTTGTTTGGGATTTCCTCATTATTCCAGAATCCACCAAGATGCCCACAAAGACCTTCCTCTAGCATATTTCAAACCCCTGACATGGTCCACCTGTGTTCTAACTGGTTGAAGGCATAAAAGTTGATGCTACAGCTATGCATCAACCCCCTTCCAGAACTACCTCTCTGCCTGGAACACAGGTCTCCCCAAGGTTTCCTTTGTGGGTGCGGATGAGGTTGGCCCTCTCCTCCAAAGAAACCAGGGACACTAGAATTGTATCCAACAAGTCCTAAAAGAAATGGCTAATCAGCAGACTGATGCTTTTGCCAGACTCACCTTGAGAATAGGTACATTTTCTTGGTTTGCTTGGAACACAGCACGGTTACAAAGACCTGCAATTCTGGACAATGCACTCCAGGTGGGAGAACTCTTGTCAAAGGAGGCACCTGCAAACAGGGGGAGGGGAAAGAAATTGCCAAATTAGTCCATTAAAAGGCTTTGTTAAACTCAGATGCAAAGTCTTGAACCTTTTTGACCTCAATGTGGGAAAGCTCACTTTGGTCCTCCTGGAGTTCTGGGCTGACTCCACTGCTTCTAGGTTGAAACTAGGCATGAGTTGACGAATCCAGGGAGCAAAGCATAAGCACTGAAATGCCTGAGAAAGTGTAACCAAGTGCAAAAACAGGCCAGGATCATCTAGATTCTACTCAAAGCTAGTTGTTTTTGGTAGGTCAGACTGGCCAAGGTAAGCAATTTAGTAAGACATACAACTCCTCCTTCCACAGATCAGATACAGGAATCCTCTCTATAGGTTCCCTTCCTGGATTTACCACTGCTCTCCTTTTACCCAGTTACATGGAAAATAGATCTAATAGTTATTTCTGAAGAATGATGCTTAAGGCATCTACCCCATACAGACTGTGGAACAGCTTCAAAAGATACAAATCTAACATGCTTTCCCTGAGAGGCAAGGACTATGCAAAAGGCTGTTAAGAAGCCAACTGCTAGTTGAGAAGGAAACATTTGACTGATAAGCTGGGAAGATTTCTTTCAGGAACAAATGCTGGTTTATATCTACTATAATCAGGCTGATCGTTGGAACTCAAGTGCTTCCAAATAATGCCTTGCATTTATAGCTTTGCACTGGTATTAAGTAGCTGAAGTACTAGCGTGGGCCAGACCAAGCTGCTCTCCAAACTGGTTTGGACAAGTGAGATTCAGGCCTGGGGAAAGGCAGTCTTCCACATCACTCTTTGTGCAATGGTCTCTGAATATCCAGCAGGGGCAGAATCAGGACTGATACCGGTGAGCTGAAGGAGACTTTCTGCTTAGTCTGCTAAGTTCTGCTGTCTCAACCAAACAAATTACTAGCTACATACGCTCTGGCTCTCTCAGTGAAGTCTACAATTTTGGCCTGGTAGTTAAGATTTCATGGCAGAAAAACAACAACAACAAAAATAAAAGCACCATATTCGTAAGTTAAAGCAGGCTTGCAACAGCTAAGCAGTAACCTTTCCCTGCTGGGCTGCATGCTTCCCTATTGGACTGCACTGTCCCCAGGAGTTGTAGTCTGGAGGGTGGATGTCCCCATTCTTTTCTACAGCCCAACACCCCTGGTGGAACTGCATCTCCCATGACCAAATGTACTCCGAGTGACAGGAGGCATCACAAAGGTTTCTTCAAAGTCAATTTATATGACAAAGCCATAGCCCTACTCACAGCCCATGTGGAAATCGAGTGCTAAGTGGATATATTTCACAACTCTGGAAAGTGGTGCCTTCAGAAAGTGGATTTTAAAGCTATTGTGTAATGTATCTGTAAAACACTAAGAGCACCTACACATGACAGGCACCTGCTCCGACACATGCTAATTAGCACGCATTGGAGCAGACTCAATTAATCAAGTCTGCTGGAGTGTGCTAATCGGCCTAGGTGTCGTGTGTATTCAGCGTCCCCTTGCTTCATATTGGCAGCAGGGACACTTTAATGTGTCAAATGAGCTTTAGTTAAAGCACCCCTGCTGCCATTTTGAAGCACAAGATGCTGAAGCATGAGACGCTGTGGGTGCTTTAATTAAAGTGGCTCCCGAGAGCTGCTTCAATTAGAGCGCGCCCCCTCCCCCCAACCCTGGGGCACGTGTAAAGGTGCCCTAAGATCTTACTTGCAAGGCTGATAGGTCCTGGCAAAATACCCACATCTTATCAAGGTCATGGATCAATCTAAAACTCAGTACAAGTATAGCGAGTAATCTTTCCAATGTTCACTGGCCTAACAAGAGGTATACATTTTATTAGAAGCATAGCTTGAAGCAGGGGGCACGTAGAAGGTCCATACAAATTAGCCTGGAACTCTTATCTACTAAGAAGTCTACAAACCCCCCCAAAACTTTTAACAGTCTGCAAACTGGGATGCAAAGAGTCCTCCTGGCTAGTTAGAGGTAACAAAATTTGGGAGTTAACAAGAGGAGGCGGCTTTCCAAGAAGTCATACATTTTCAGTCAGAGACTAAGTACCAAGTGAAATTTCTTACCACTCTGGTTCTCTGTAGTGTCAGCCTCATGGATCTGATTGTCAAACCACATGTGGGCAACTGTCATGCGGTTCTGAGTCAGGGTACCAGTCTTGTCCGAGCAGATGGTGGATGTAGAGCCCAGGGTTTCCACAGCTTCCAAGTTCTTTACCAAACAATTCTTACGAGCCATTCGCTTGGCTGTTAGTGTCAAGCACACCTGGGGGAGGAGGAGAGATGGGATGAGATAAATGCTTGTGTACCAAGTGGGTTCTACAGTGCCCAAGTATCAGAAGATTCTTGTCATTTTTTTCCCCAGAAACAGCATTCACCCCTTCCATTAACTAGGCAGTTGGGAGACTCATTGATTTATAGCCGTATTAAATGGAGATGGTACGTATTTCCTCTTTCATAAATTATTCTCAAAATATCACTGGGCCCAGAAAGAGTGACACTCCATAGAGTAAAAGCATGACTCAAGTGCAAGAGATTTTTGAAGAACTGGGTAACATTTCAGATGGTTTAAAAACAAAACAGAAGAAAGAAAAGACCCAGGAATGTAAGGCCTAATGCTTCCCTCCCAGCAATTCAAACACAGCCAAAAGGCCAAAAAAAAAAAGTTGGTAGAATGTGCCTTTCATTCTAAAAAACTGCTGGAGGTAGTAAGATTACTAGCCATATACCAAATGTCTCCTGCTTTCCAGCATGTTAGGGAGTAAACTGATGGACTTCTTTTTGTTCCTTTCAGCTAAAGATGGCAGGTTCCTGTTGGTAAATATACTTATGCCAATTTTTAAACATTATTTGGCAAATTAGGACTGACTTGTACTTGCCAAACAGCCTGAAAGTTGTGCTAAGCTCAGCACCTGGGTTACCCACTATCTAGATAAGTGGATGCTAGACAGAAGCATGATGTCTGTCTCTTGGATGAACATCGGCTTTCTGGCCAGAGCCACTTTGACCTAGGATACTACTCTACAATTAGGATACCCTGTACTGAACTGGGGAGGGCGGTGTCTTCGAACATCCAGTAGTGTGGTTTCTTAGAGAAGTGTTAAATGTAGCTGCTTTAAGTGATGTTAGCTCTGCCTTTCCCCAAGAACTTACCGTGACAGTAGCAAGCAGACCTTCGGGGACATTGGCTACAATGATGCCAATGAGGAAAATGACAGCTTCCAGCCATGTGTACTCAAGAATCAGCGATAGGATGGAGAAGGAGATGCCCAGGAACACAGCCACTCCGGTGATGATGTGAATAAAGTGCTCAATCTCAGTTGCAATGGGGGTTTTCCCCCCTTCCAGTCCAGAGGCCAGACTGGCGATGCGGCCCATCACAGTGCGATCTCCAGTGTTAATGACAACACCACGGGCAGTGCCTGGAGGAGAGAGACAAGCTGCAATAAAGTACTTGCTGAGGCCAGACTCAGAACTTTCAGCTCCAGCAGGCTGGAAGGAGCCGTTCCAAGCCTCTGTATGTGTGTTTGACTGTGGAGTGAGAAGTGTGAGGCTATCAGACCACAATTCCCTTTTTTGTCCCTGTCCACATCAAGGGCTCTGCCTATGGATTGCTAACCCAGCCCCAGTGAAGGGATAGGGTTGCCTATCGCCAGGGATCCTATTTTTCCTGTTTAAAAAGAAAAATGACTTCCATAAGTAGGACTCCAGATCCCAGACACTTTCTGACAGCCATGAGCAGATAGGATGCTTTCTTTCATTCAAATTAAGGGAACAGAAGTACAGCATTTAGGAGAAACAAGAAAGATACCGAAGCAGCTTTAAACTTTCCCTACTAAATTACTACGTAGTATGACTTTTTACTAGATACAGCCTTTCTAGGAGCTAATATCCTATTCTTGTTTGGGTGTGGAGCAGAGAACCACCTACATGTTTACTGTTGCTATTCAAGTTTCCTGATTAAGTGTTCTAATCCCCAGTGTTACATTTGAGAAACTGTGAACATGACATACCTTCCACACAGTTAGTGGAGAAGAAAGCAATGTTCCGGGTCTCCAGTGGGTTCTCATTGGTGAAGTCTGGAGACCTGGTCTGTGGTTCTGATTCACCAGTGAGTGAAGAGTTGTCTACCTGCACAGGGGAGATCAGAGTTACGCTTATAAGCAGAAATTAAGAGTGAAAAACACTAGAATTCTAGGCACTTCTATACCACTACTTAAAAAATAATGAAAGGATATCCTATGCAGTCAATTAGAAACATGATTTCCATAAGTAGAACATAAGATCCCAGACACTTTGATGCACCCACCTTACAGCCATGAGCGGATACGATGCGAAGGTCAGCTGGAATTCGGTCTCCCCCTTTCACTTCCACTAGATCTCCGACTACAACGCCTTCAGCATTTATGCTCAGCTTCTCACCACTTCTGATCACAAGGGCTTGCTGCAAAGTAGTCAAGAGGTACACTGCTTTAAAATAGATTTTTATAATAATGATAATAATAACAACATGCCTAATAATAAGAAAGAGAAGGCAGGGAATATTTTTAAATAGTTGTGCAAGCAGTCAAAAGGTATGCACTTAGATGGGCATCGGATTGAAAAAAACCCACTGGCTTGTTCTTCCTGAAATTATAGCTCCTGTTGTCATGATGACTCCACCATTGTCAGATGTGATATGGGATTTTTATTCTCTACAGCAGCTAAGTTTAAAAAGTGCTTTCTAACCAAGCCAAATAGAGAACCAGCTGCAGAAGTGTTCTGCTGGATGGTAGAGGTGCTCAGTAAAGAGCATAACCAGTGTATATTAGCAAGGCTATCATAAGGTCAGAGGAACAAGGAAGCTTTTGTTTTTAACATATGGAAATCCAGTCATGTATACAGCCAAACACCAAAATTTAAACTGGCCACAATGCAGGGAAATAAAACATTTCATACCTGAGGTACCATGTTCTTGAAAGACTCCATGATCTTAGAACTCTTTGCTTCTTGGTAGTAGGAGAAGCAGCCAGTTATGATGACAACAGCAGCCAACACGATACCCAAGTACAACTGCAAGAAGCAAAATGGAATGAAAATGTGTCATGGCTGAGGGGTCTGTTTCAACTACATGCATTATATGTAATACCACCATTAGAGCACAGCTGCTTGCAGTTTTTGCACAAATCAACAGGCATAAATCAGCCAAGATTTAATTAACATTCAAGGAAACAACAGTTACTTCCATTAATGGGAAGGATCTTTGGTGGGCTGAACTGAGCTTTTCAAGGCGTACAATAATAGAAGAAAACGGATCAGTTTGAGCAAAACCTATGTTTGCAGGAAGAGTTCCTGGACTGAAAGTTTAAACTCAAGACAAAACAGCATGTCTAGTACAATTCAGATGAGCCTTCCACAGTAGTATATGTACACTGGCTACTCACGTTGTCATTATCCACCTCCTCCTCCAAGGCAGCTTTGATACCATAAGCCAAGAAACAAAGAACAGCTCCAATCCAGAGTAAGAGGGAGAATCCTCCAAAGAGCTGCCGGCAGAACTTTACCCATTCAGGAGTGGTAGGTGGAGGTGTGAGGCTGTTTGGGCCATCTCGAGCCAAAATCTCAGCAGCACGAGCGGGTGTCAGACCCTAAAATACAGGGGGAACAGGTAGGTCAGATACCGAACAGCTGTAACAATCATATTAAACCATAAAGCTTCCTCATAGGCACAGCTTACAGGTTTACAGGAAAAAGGAAGGGACTGGGAAACCATTTGCAGTTCTTTCCTGTCCTACTTGAAAAAGGGTTTCATCTACTTTGCTTCCCAGCTTCGCTGATCTCAAGGGGACTGAGTAAGTGTCAATGGGAAGCTAGTGGGCATTTGTTCAGCCGTTACCAAGATACTGTAAGTAGGGACCTACCTAATTTGTGGTGGCTGCCTCCATATTTCTGTAGTTCCAGCAAAGCAACAGGCTCCATTTTCACGGCAGAGCACAGCAGGGCCCCCCACACCTGCCAATCTCTGGGGCAGATGGGACTTCTGGGACCCCTCAGCCAGAGACATGGCGGGGGCCCTGCCATGCTTTGCTGTGAAAAACTTCCCCTTCTTTCTCTCCCACATGCTTCAGGATGCCAGGCCTTCTTCCCTCTGTTTGCAGATCCCCACTCCCTTTCCCCCAGCTTGCTGGCCATTTTCCTGCTTTTTTGCAGGAATGGGCTTTTTCCCCCCACAGGCAACCTACCAAATTCCCAGTTTCCATAAAAATTGCAAAATCATGAATTTGGTAGGTCCATAGCTCTAAGTTTTGCATGATATACATGACTTCCATTTCTACTTCACATGTGAAAGTAACAGTTGGTGAGGAGATAAAAAGGGGCCAGGAATTAAAAAAGACAGGCCTTCAGCACCAAAGGCATGATACAAGTGGTCCACGGTAAAGTGCCTCCCTCAACATATAGCAGAAGCAAAAAGATGAAGATAACAAGAAGAGATAATAGTCTGATTTTAGTCTCCTGAAAAGTTCCGAGTTCCAAGTAGTCAAGATTTGACAAGAGAATTAAGCTGCTCAATTTAAGTTGCTTCTAAACCCCAGAAAAGAGAGAACTTGGTGCTATGTACAACTATGATACACCCACTGCCCTCCCACCAAAAAAACCCAAACAGTTGTCAACAACTAATTATGCCAACTAGGTGAGAAACAGCCATTACTTCTGTTCTTACTTCTGGTACTTCTGTATTCTAAAAGCTGATCAAATTATTTATGGTTTTTAAGCATCTCTTATTTAAAAATGTAACATCTTCTCTTTTTTTAAATTGCCATTGGTTGTCACTTAATCTCGGGCCATAAATTTGCTTATGGCAGAGGACTCCTACACAAGAACATCTGCTATAGAACACAAGCAAATAGTCTTATTGTAGGAGTTCCTAATGCAAAAATTAAGAATCAATCTGAGTTTGGAATACCTGAGACTCAGATGAGTAAATACCAACTTTTTTTTTTTTTTTAAGCAAAGTCATTAGAGTATTTAAGCCAGGAAACAGTGGGAGAAGAGAGAGGTACCACTAAAATCTACTGCTAGTCCAACAACTCTTCCAATGGCTGCAAAATTTAACTGAAACAGTGAAGATTAAGAATCTGAGGCTAACCCTCCACACCCCCTGGCCTATCTTCATAGCAGACAGGCTGGTGAGGCTGAAGCTGTTCCTTCTATACCCAGAAGGGAGGTAACATCAAAATCTACCTACCCGACTTAAGTCTGTTCCATATTTGCGGTGAACTTCATCAAGGCTGAGTTTGTGATCATCCTGGAGGGCAGAGAAAAGAGTGATTAGAGGGAAAAACAGTACCTGTATAAGTGGGGAGCAGAGGGTAAGAACTTTCTACTCTCCAGTCCCTTGGCAATCACTTCCAAGGACAGAGAATCTCATTGCAAGGAAGGTAAGTTAGGATTGAGGAGCTATCCAAGTGGTGACCTGACCATGTAGCTCTTCCCTTTTAGCTCCACACCAGCTTAATGTTAGGCTTCAATACTATATGCTGGGAGGAACATGACAACTAACGAACGTAAGCTGCTCTTCAGTGTTGCCTAGAATTCTGGTCTGAATCCCAGAGAAGTTTCTTTGGGTGGGTGAAAGGAAGAGGTGTAAAGACGACTTGTTAAGCACTCCAATCTTCCCTTGCTAACATAAAAAGGAATCTTGTAACTGTTCTAAATGCCAAGGCAAATGAGAACTAAATCAGAACATGCAGAAAAAAAACTTATGCATCATTCACTAGTTGAACTGATTCCTCCTCAAAATGATTTGTGATGCGAGATGTACCAGATAAAGTCTAGATCACCGATTCTCTGACAGGGTGCCAGGGCACCCTGGGGTGTCATGAGATCCTTTGAAGAGTGCCACAGGAAAAGTGAGGAGATAAGCAGATAAGGCCAGGCTCAGGTTTTCCCTGTCTGGCTGTTTCCCACATCCCCACTGTCCACCTGTGTGAGGAGGTAAGCACTCTCATATAGATATCAATATGCTGTTCAGTTGACAGAAGTTATGGAGAGGTGCCTCAAGCCTATGAAGGTTGAAAACCACTGGTCTAAATGCACAAAACAAGATGGTAACTACAGAGCTAAAAACTATAGCTTAACGCATGCCACTACCAGAGTAGGCCACGACTCTGAGTGAAATCAGGCAAACTACATTTTTTAGTGAGTGATGGCTTCTAAACAGTAGAGTGATTGCACTGACACAAATGAGGTAGCACTTGCTCTAGAAATACATTAGGGCAGGACCTGAACCAGGCCAGGTATTTTTTGGACACCCCAATATAGAGTCAAATTTTCTCTAGGTGCTTGAACAACTTGGAAAATTGGCCTGAGAAGCTAAAAGTCTGAAGAGATTACTGAAGAGACCAGGAGAGGGAGGGTCAGAAACTTCCGTCACTACACTTGACAACTCAGCAGCTTCCTACCACTCTGCTTCCACAGAAGTGTTTTCAAGCCAGTACATGTTGCTAAAGAGCCAGCCCTGCCCTTTCTTCATGCTCTTACCATTGAAACTTCCTTTTTCAGTTCGTCCATATCCCTCTCCTTCTTCCCCTTTTTCTTCTTGGCGCCATGTTCTGATGTGGCGGTGGGCTCATACTTGTCACGTCCACTCTAAGAAAAAAAAGTTAAGCAGTCAGAGAAGCCTTGTGTTTATTAACTGTCGGAATACATAAGGGGTCTGCATTCTTCTCGTACGTGGAATTTCATTGTCAGATAAACTGCTTACATTTAAATTATGCCGCTTTCCTATAAACAAGTAAGCAAACAGGCTTGTCCGCCCAACAACATCCATATGCTATGCTGATTATTGCCAGGGATTGTGCAAGTGCTGGTTTAACTAGTACAGAGGGGCTACATGCTGTGGCTTGGTTTAGAAGTCTGAGCCTTGGTCCAGCTGAAGTGACAGACTGCACATAATCCATTCCCAAGTGCATAAGGAGACTCTTTCCAAGACATTAAAGATATTAACCCCTCCTCTTCCCTTGGTCTTTCTTAAAGTGCAAGGAGAAATTTTGCAGTACAACTAATATTTTCTTGTTCACATAGCCTTAGAACTTGTGAAAGTTAACATTAAAACACTCCTTCTTGCTCTGAAAGTCTACCAGATAAATACTGCAGGTTAAAATAAATTCAGCCTTACAAAACAAACACAAACTAAAAAACAGATCCCCCCCTGTAAATATTTTGACATTGTAAGCAGGATGTAACCCTGGGGCTGGACCCGATGATCCTTCGGGGTCCCTTCCAGCCCTATGTTTCTACGAAAAAGTGTTTGTTATGGCAAGCCATAGGAATCCACCCACTCTTACACCTCATGGAACAAATTCTACTTATAGACCTTGGTTTTTCAGCAGTTTCCGAATCCCTCAAATTACAATAAATTCTGCATGAAATCATGCTCTAAGGCTTAGTTCAGGAATAATAACCAGCAGGCAACAGATATATAAGTAATAGAGTCTACTTTCTTATAAATGTCCCTAGCAATTATAAAACAGAGAAGATGAGCCATATAGAAAGCAAAAGCACCTCTGAATAGAAATAAAACTAGTAGCCTGTCACCAAAACTATTTGCACATATTTCTACAGACAAAAAAAAAAAAATCTGCCTCAATGTTAACACAAGCTTTCTCTGTAGATTTCCATACTTGCCTAAGTCTCACGTGACACAGCTATTTCCTTTCTCCCTTTTGCTCAACATCTAATAGAAGCTACTGTAAAATTTTCCCCATGACATTTTCCATTCTAATTAGAACTATATGCTCCAATAGATACATGTGATATAATGACCATCACCTGCAATACACATCTTATAAAACTGATAGATAAGGAAATGAATAAAACTGCTACGTAGGGTATGTTCCTATTATGTGCAGATACTCTGAACTAGGAATTACAATCCCTGCTAAAACAGACCAAAGGAGACTGAGAACCTATTATCTTATCTATGTCTTATTAGACACAAGCTTTTATAAAACATGGCAATGAGGGATTTTTTTTAAAGTTACAGTGTGCCAGGAAAACTGACCAGAAACTGAAAAAAAAAAAAAAAAAAAAAAAAAAAAAAATCAAGAGCAAAACCAAACATTCTTGTCCAAACTGACAGAAAATAATAATTGTATCCGCCCCCCTCCTTCCCCCCCCGTATATTCGTGAGGTTCTTCCTTTTTCATGTCCTTGTGACAAGGACGTGAAATTTGCAGATTCATTGGAATATGAAAGGGCCATGCCATGGGCACTTGTGCTGTGACAAACTTGCGACCTCTGGGCTGACAACTGTGTGCCTTAGCACCCATGCCACCCCAACCCCTGGTATCTGTGAGGTGAGATGCATCCAGACAAGGGTCAGGATGCACTAGTCAAATTTTATATACTCCCCCAACCATGTGTAGTATCTATGGCTTGCATATGATTTTATATGGAGCAGCACTGGGTTGCCTTTTCCACTAGAGGTGAGCATTTATGTGCTTCTGCCTGCAACATGTACATGTAAGAAAGAGCTGTTCTGTCAGAACAGTACTGCAGGCTATTTTTAATGAATGGTATGGAACTTGTCCTCTGCCTCCTCTTTATCTGTAAAGAATGAAGGAGAGTTAAAGAACAGCATTCTTGACATTCTCTTTCCTGTGCTCAAACTGCACTTGATTTTTTCTAAGGTGAAAGCAGCATTGCGTACGACAGCCCTGACATTCCAAGACAGAAAAATCTGCTACAGGGTAATTTGAAACCGGTTTTAAAAAAATACAACCCAAAAACCCAACACTGCTATAGCATTTTCCCAAGGCTTGACCAAGGCTCTTTCCCATCACGAGTGCTAGTTAAACCGTTCTTAAATTAAAAGTGTCCTAACTAAACAGCAAATCAACGTGCAGGCTGGAGCACACAACATACATACAGTATATACAGTTAGTTCCTAGTCTCTTGCTTCAAGCTTAAAAAGGAAATGAGATTTTGAGGAAGAAAAAATACACACAGGGTAGAGTGCATAGCGCTACGTGTGGAATCTGCTCATGTCACTCTTTCTACTGCCTTTACATGAAGTGCTATGTATGTTCAGAAAGAAGTTGGATTAATTTACCCATTCAGCCCCACTGTCCAAGTCACGTCCTGAGTATCCAAGCTGTCTCAAGGCCCTCACTGAGCAGTGCTCAGCTGAAAACATGCAGGATTAATTTGAACCCACTCGTTTCAGGCTCCTCTGTGACTCATTCCTGTTAATTTCTGTTTTGGTGTGTTTTTTAGTAAGGCCTTGGACACCATTCTGCAACTCCCAACACCTCCTCCTCCTTCTAAACCGACAGCAGCAGAACAGCAACTGCACGTGGTATTATATTAGGTTATTATTTTGGGCATGATAGCCAAGTTAAAGCTAAAAATAGCAGAAAAAAACCCAAACCACCCCTGCATTTCCCCTGGTGAGTATAACTTTTCCTGGCCAGAATGGGGGTAGGGGCAGGGGATGGCTTATTCAACACTTCCACCAAAAAAAGTTAAGGTTTATTTTTTTACAGATATTAAAAAAGGTGCAGTTTTCGGATGTGGCGAACACCCACGGTGCCTACTAACTTCCTTGAGAGTTGCAGGCACTCAGGTTTGGGTTTCTCAAAGGTGCTAGATTTCTACCTGGTATGATTGAAAACTGCTGTGATACGGTGCAACATTTTTCTCAAGCATTATTTATAATAAATACATATATCTGAAAGCTACAACTAGGATACAGAAAAAATAACAAATTGTCACTAACAAGTTGCTATGTCCTGAAAAATTCAACTTACCGCTGGCAAAAGGGTTAGAAGTGTTCCAAGACAACACCATGACTTATAAGCAACAAAAATCTGCCTTCACTTTAACCACTTCACACAGGCCTAATATATTGTAATATTCGCTTTGGATTCAGATTCAGCCGATTCGAAGGACAGTGATTTGATTTTGCAACTCGAATCACTGTCCCGATTCGATTCAGCTGAATCTGATTCGGAGATTCAGCTGCTGCCAAATCTCCGAATCAGCCAGGCCAGGCTCATCCCCCGCCCCACTCCCAGCCCGGCAATGGCTGCCCCAGCTCCCGACACTTGTTATAAAAAAAGGCCCAGGCTTAGTGAGTGCTGCCGGGCAGGGGCTGATCCCTGCTGACCCCCACTGCCCCATGCTGCATGGGGAGCTCTGCATGGGGGGCTGGGGGAGCGAGGGGGGGATCAGGGGGCTTGTGCAGAGCCCCCCCCCACAGTGTGGGCCAGCAGGGATTGTCCCCCCTGCCCAGCAGCACCCAGTGAGCACCAGGGCTTTTCTTTAGAGCACTGGGAGCTGGGGTGGGCTGGGCAGCCATGAGGGGGTGCTGGGGGAGTGGGTGGGAGGGGCTGGCAGGGGTCCTCCTATGGTCCCCTCCCCCCTCCCTCTGCCCCTAGTACTTATCATCTCTGAGTCAGCTGAAGCTCTCTGCTACAGCCACTGGGGATGTCCTAATCATCAAAGTTCTCCGAATCTTTTCCAAAGATTCGGAGAGCTCCAACCTTTAAATTGGTCCCCTGATTCAATTCGGAGATTAGGCCACTGAATCGGGCCGAATCTCCTCCTAATCGAATCACCACCTGAAGTTTTACACAGCACTACAATATGTCATTTGGGGGCAGCTAGCCAAGCCAGATTACTTTAAACATCAGTCTAATACAAGAAGCAGAGAAACCACTACACTTTTAGTCTCTACCTCTATAGTCATTGCCTCTTTGTTCTAGCAAGATGGGAGGCATGTTTGTTCTTCAGAGTGCAGCCTGTCACAGTGCTTGAAGTTGCAGGGGTTCACTCTGCTGCCAACATCCTTGGGATTTACTATTTTGATTCCCCAATGTCTCCTCCTTAGCTGCAGTCATAAAATGAAAGTAAGGCATATGGCTTTTTGTTCACTCTTTCTTTCCAACCACTGACCTACCAGTTATGCTGGTGATAGGAAGGAAGCTCGGAAACCTACCCCTGGAAGTGCTACACACATGCACAAACACAACAAAGGTTTCAGATACTTCACCATCTCTGGTGCTTCATTCAGCCGCATAACTATGTGCATGAACTATTAGGGGAACCTACCCCTGAAAAAGGTTGAGAAGCTTGCCTGGATATGTTCGGGTTTTTTTTAAATGATGTTTATGACTGGCTCAGTCTCAGCTTACAAGCCAGTGTTAAGGACTTACAGAGAACTGTGCCTATGCTGCACCCCAAAGAAACACAAGATAAGGAAGAATAAGGCAGGCTGTGTAGACACATTAAAAAGCAAGGGCAATTGATAGCAATGTAGGAAAGTGGTAAGGAAGATCAGATTAAGAGAAGTTCAAAACTGCTATTCTACATCTAAACTCAAAAGCAGCACAGAAGAACCAAACAAAATAAAGTAGTGATTACCAGTGACTCATAAGTTATGTGGTGCGATCACACATTCACATCATTATAATCAATGAGGCACAGAAAACAGAAAGAGCTGCGGCCTCACTATTTCAAAAACAGATTCCAGCAATTAAAGTTTCCAAACAAGTCATGGAGAATGACCGCTTTCCCCATGACTGGAAACATGGCAACTCTACCCCCTTACCAATTTAGGAAGCGGGGTTGGCAGATGGTGTAAATCCCTCCTGCCATCACAAAAGTCACCCCAAAAACATGTGATTAGCTTCCCATTTCTGGTAGTTTATTCATATACTACAATAGCTTCCCTTAGGGCATGTCATGTCTACATGTTGTGCTATGTCCATATATTGATCACGTTGGTCTACACGAGATCACCAGCTACGTTGCTGTAGTGACACGCTCCCCCGATACAGTGCACTGTTACGGTGACATATCTGGGAAACCTAAGCATGCGCCGCCCACATGGCACAGTAAATCGCCGGTACTGCGCTGTGCTTTAGTACTTCCAAAAGTAAGTACTAAAGCATGGCACTGTAGCAATGCTGCCATATAGTGACATGTAGCGATACCCTTAGTCACCAAAACACCACCACAGAAGTTTGACTGTGTGACTACCAATACCTTATACCAGTGATTCACAATTTATGACTCAAGACTACAACTGGTCCCCTGAGTGCATCAGTAAAAATGAAAAAGTGAGAAAGCTGAAAAATTCTGAGGTCTGACAGTGGCCTGTTGGTAAAAAAAAGTTTTGAGAATTGCAGTCTTCTACCACCTGGCATCCAAACAGGGAATGTAACAAGCAAGCTATTTTTAGTCTTGTCTCCTAAACGTTCTTAACTTTTGTCTACCCTCTTAATGACCATGGAATTGGTAAACCACTTATAACCAGGGATCCAGGTTTTCCAGTTGCTGCAGAAGAAAATGGCAAACAGCAAATTTTCTCCTTTAAAGGAGGAAAACGGCACATTTTCCCTTTGAAGGCTGGCAGAGATCCTGCCTGCAAGGGTCTGCTTAAGGCTGGATGGAGCAAGATGCAGGGGAAGCCACATGTATGTGCATATGCACATGGTAGCCAGGCAGTTTGGTGGGAAGCAGCTTCTGCAGCTCCCTCCAGGTAAGTCTATGGGGTGGGGGAGAAAAATAAGCCCCGTGGCTCTGCCAGTGCCCCTCACTCCCAATCCACAGTCCCCCATTCCCTAGCCCTGCTGATGTCCTTCACTCCCACTTATGAAAGGAGTGGTTGTAGCCCATGCATGGCAGGGGGTGAGGGTGGAGCACAAGTGATGCGGGGGGGGGGGGGGGGGGGGGGGGGGGGGAGGAGAGAAGCACAGGTGATGTGCCAGGGGCACGTAACCCCCCAAATTCCTGCACCCACAGTGGGGCAGAGGGCTGCAGCCTGGCCGGACTGGCTCCAAGCAGGAGCTGTCTCCACAGCCCAGTGGGCAGGACCTGGCACAGGAGGGAGCACTGCACTGCCATGGCTGCCAAGGTGAGGCACCTCCTACCCACCAGCTGCAGTGGGAGGCACAGTTCTGCACAGCCACTGCACCACACAGCCATGGTGTTGCAACACTACCTCCCACACAGCCGTGCCCCGCTGTGGGTTCAGAAATAGCGGGGGGGCAGGGGGGACACATACCCCCTAAACCCCAGACACATCGCCTGTGCCCACACCCCCTATTCCCCACACACCCACCCTCGCACACTAGGACGATGAGGCCTGGGGGTGAGGGATGGTGGGTTGGGAGCGAGGAGCACTGGCAGGAGGGGGTGGGGTGCTGTGGGCTGGGAGTGCCACAAAGCAGAAGGGGGACAGCCACAATGGGACCCACATCCTGGTGAGCAAAGGGGCCAGGGAGAGCTCTGATTTTCCATGACAAAAAAACCAAAATCAAATGCCAAAATACGTAGGTACTTAGAATTTATTATAATGACTGAGGCACTGGGAGGCTTCCATACTGCTTTAAAATTCTAAATATCAATAAAACACTGTTCAACTAATGTCTCTCTCTCTCTCGTGGCATTTCATTTTAGTCGTGGAAAAATGCAGATTTGGGATTTTTTATTTTTTTTTTAAATCAGAGAACTTTTGGCTTTTTAAAATAGGGAAAACCAGGGTCCCTATGATAACTCTTCAGGTTCTTTACAGAGATAGCCCATGGACAATAGGTTACATCAGGGGTAGGAAACATTTTTGGCTGGAGTGTTGAAAAACCCGCAACGTCTACCTTGTAAGGTGGTGGAGTGCCAGCACGCCAGGAAAACAAAAATGGGGCACGGGGCACATGACAGGATGCTCTGCATATTAATATAATTCATAATCATAAATGTTGGGTTTTTTGTTTTTTTACGGTAAATACCAGGTTTCCTAAAAGTAAATAAAAGTTCATATACTACCTTTGTTCTTGTGTATTCTTTTTTGTTAACTATGTTGTGATGAAGGAGCAGAGAGAGAGAGAGAGAGAGAGAGAGGGGCAGAATGCTTGGGAACAGGGAGAAGTAGGTACGGGGGAGGCACTATGGAGGCTGGCCCAGCTGAGTCCTCGGGAAAGCAGCAGCTGAAGGAAAGTGGGGGCTGCCTCGAGGCTTGTAAACTCAGGGTGCAGCCTGGCCTGCGCAGCTCTGTGGGGATGGGGAACTGCCACCCTGCCCACAAGAGGATGCTGGTTGGCCAGGGCAGGACACTAGGCTCAGCCTGCGTGCCGGGCACAGCGCAAGTGGGCTGGAGCCCCCCCGGGCTGTGGCGACAGACCCCCAGACTCTGGGAACAGCCACCTCAGGCAGCACTCAGGGGCAAACCATCCAGGAGCTTGCAGTGCAGCAGCCCAATGCAGTGCTTGCCCTGGCCCTGGCCCTGGCCCTGGCCCTTGAAGGGAGCTGTGGGTGGGCAAGACCAGGGCCTGAGCAAGCTGGGGCAGCTAAGGCGGCTGTTCCTGCAGCCATGCCCTCACACTAGCGGTAGCTCTGCCTCACTCGCACTGTGCTGAGTGCGCAGGGAGGCCAAGCTCAGAGTCGGAAACCCCCCCACCCCCCAGCATGGTGTCCTGCCCTAGCCAGGTGGCATCCCCTCGCGGGCAGGGAGGCTGCGTCCCATCCCTGTAGAGGTGGGCTGGGCCAGGCCCCCTTTTGGGTGCTGCTGGGCACCCCCGTCTGCCATGGCCCAAGCCCATAGCGCCCCGGAATAGCTCCCTCTTCTCACCCAGCCCCTGTCTTCCCAAAGGCCTGGCTGAGCTGGCCTGCCTGCGACACCTCCTGTGCTGCCGTCCAGCCCTGGCCCCGAGCTCCTGACTTGTGCTTGGCACCCTGGTGCTGCCCCTGCCTGGGTGGGATAAGGTGTCTGTTTGCCCACACGCAGGGCTCGCCCACCTGCTGGGAGCCTCTAGCACAGTGGCCCTGAGCAGTGCCTGCCCCAGCCCCAGCTCCTCCCCCCCACGCAAGCTCCCTCCAGGGGCCAGGCCAGAAGGCAGAGCCTGGGGACAGGAAGCAGAGTCAGCAGCCCTGCCTGTGCTCTCCTGCCTCCGCCCCCAGTGCCAGCTGCAGTGCTGGCACCTGTGGCTGCTCTGGAGAGCCCAGAGCAACAACTTAACAATTTTTTTTTTTTTAAACAAATTTCCTCACACGCCTCCTGGTGGGCCAGGGAAAATGTCTCTGCATGCCACTGGCACGTGTGCCAGGGGTTGCTGATCCCTGGGTTACATTGTTCTGCTCCAGGGATAGAACTGCTTTCAGATCCAGGGGCCTTAAACCACTGTCCCTTTATTATTCAGGGGAAAATTCTCCATGAGAAGCAAGGTCTCTTGCAGCTATGCAACAGCTCAGACAGGTCACTCCCATTCCAGGAACATCCACGGGACTCTGAGGTGTGGAACAACATGTCCACATTCAATGGGTTGCCTTCCAAAGCCTTCCCTACCCCATTTTGTGCTGCTCTAGAACAGCTGTCCCCCTAATTTTTCTGGGGAGGCCAAGGGCATACTCTCCCTCCCCCATCCAACTATGTAAGCAAGGGGGAACCGCGGAGGGGGAAATAAGTTATTACCGCACTAGGAATATATAAATGCCTGGATACTGGACATTTGGCTTCAATCACTTCTGTCAGCCGTAATCCTTACCAGCTTCCAATAAGAAAGTGCTCCTAGCCTAGGCTGGGTTTAGCAGGCCTGGGCCAGACAAACTTGTGCCCTCTGTCCTTTCAGAAAAAGAAGAATTAGCTAAGTTGCGGAGTTATCTTTTAAGCTTTTGGCTGAGAAGTTTCACAAACACCTGCTTCTGCCAGAACACTGGCTTGCTCCTAGAGTAGCTATAGGGAAGGTCTTTCCCTTGGTATTATTCTGCCTACCTGCCATCCGCTCCAGGACACACACACATGTAGGTGCAACTGAGCTCTGCACAGCTATTCTGCCTGGGCTGAACCCCACCTACTCAGGTAACACTCGGGTCACCCAGCCCACCCCAATACAGCCCCTTCTTTATGCACCTGCTTTTCTTTCCCACATGCAGTAATTACCAAGATGCACATACTTTTTCTTCCCCATAGATGGGTGTTTGGTTAAAAGGAAAGCTGCTCCTGGGCATATCTACACACTCACTTAATGCGCATTACCAAAAGCACATTAATGTAGTACCTCTGGGTGCCTATACACAAGCACGGAGGCTGCTCCGACACACTGCAATTACAGTGTGTTGGAGCAGACTTGATTAAATCGAGTCTGCTGGAGCATGGTAATTACCGTGCTCCAGCAGCCTCTCGCATCTCATATATCTGTGGCCCAATGCTTAAAACTGGCAGCAGGGGGTGTTTATGAACAAGCTTTAGCTGAAGCACCCCTGCCAACATTATTAAGCTCAGGGACACTGATCTATGAGACAGCATTGCTTTAATTGTAGCATCTGTTGGAGTTGCTCTAATTAAAATCCCACCCTCTCTCCAAGCATGTGTCAAAGTGCCCTCCATTGTGAAGTACTAGAGGTACTAGAAGTACACATTAGCCTATTTTCATGCGCATTAGTGAAAGAACATGGTTTCTGTGACACTTTAATGTGCATTAAAATAAGCTAATGCGCATTAAAGCACACTTGTAGATGCACCACCTATAAAACAAACTGGATAAAGATGGGAGGCACCATGTCCAGACTCTTGAATCATACGGTCTTTACACCCCCACCTTTTCCATTACACATCCCTTTCTTTAGAAGGACCCAGGTCAGGATCAGACTCATTTGATAGTCAGACAACATGCGCACTATCTTGTGACTTAGAACAGTGTTGCAACCAGTCTCAGGTTTTTCACTGGCAGCGCCACCCCCCTTCAGTCCAAGGGTCAGAAACAGGCCAAGTTACTTACATTAAGGAAATCGGATGTGTAGTAACTTATTTAAATTTCAACAACAAGTAGGATGAAGAGTCTCCATGCCATCAGACAACAAGGAAACTTAAAACCCTCCCATTAAATCTGTTGAACAATCACTACTGTAAAATTTCTACAGAATCACAGAGGACCTTTATACACATACATTTTCATGCTGGAGATCCGGCGCATTGGAGCAGACTTAATTAATCAAGTCTGCTCTGCATGCAGGCTGAAGCGCACTGCGTTGCATAGTGTGCAGTTGTATAAGTGGTGAAATGCGCATCGGTGTGCAGAAAATGGTGGTGGTGCGCTTTTGAACTAAAACACCTTCCATGTGTTTTAGTTTAAAAGTGTACCACCACCATTTTCTCAGCACTGATGCGCATTTTGCTGATTATACTAATGTATGCACTGCAGTGCCGGGCACTTTTAAAAGCGACTTCTGCTGTGGTGCAAGCATGTGTACAAGTGCCCAGAGATTAACATCTGGGAGACTTGCAAAAACTCACCAAACAAATCCCAATTTACATGGGAGACCGAGAGTGACCACCTTAGTTCTTCATGGTAACAATCAACTTATTGGGCCACTGCAAAAAAAACACATTTTGCTGAGCCATTACACGAGGAGACTTCATTGGGGGATTTTTTTTTTCCAATTTGGAGTTTGTACAGTCATATGTTCCTCTGGCTCCCTCACCATTCACATATTTGTGTCAACATTGTGACTGCTACATGGCATTGACTAACTGTGCATTGTACCAGCCAATGTTTACACAGCACTCAGGGAAACATAAAATACTGCAAGGTAGGTATAACTAAATAAGCAGTGACATTTTGGAATCTTCTAGGAATTAAAAGAAAAGAAAAAAAAAGCAAAAGAACTTCTACCTCATAATTTATAGTTACCTGTGAAGCAACTGAAAGGAACCAGAAGAATCCAGTATGAAACACAGATACAGCTTTTTACTCGTAAGTACAGCCCAAGTGATCAGTGAGCAAGAAATAGGTTTTCCTTGCGTAACTTTTAGATGTTAGCTTTTCTTGCTTTCTTGGCTTCACTCAACCTCATGTCTTTAAATCTAAGGGTCTTTTTTTTTTTTTAAGACAGCATTCATCATCACCATCGAGGAGCTTTTTTTTTTGCTTATACTTTGGGCAAGGTACCAGGAAGTAAAATGCTGACACTGACCCTTACTGAAGGGCCAGAGATTTCATACTAAGTCCTCTGCACTACTGGACTACACCAGTAGCTAACAGGTTGGGTGATACAGTCTGGATACCTGCCACTCTTCCCCCTCCACATTTTATCACTTGTCATACCCATGACTGCTGAGCAATCAGCCTGCCAGTAACAGTACCTCCATAAACTTTCCCCCCAGGGCCTTGTGCCTTAAGAAGTCTAAAGTACTTTTTTAAATGGCCAAATGACATTTAAATGGCCAGACTTTCAAGCTTAGCTCCAAAAGGGCATCTGATAGTATTGCCATGCAACTAGAATTCCTGTTTCCATGCCTGAGATGACTGTTAGTATAACCTTCAACCTGGAACATGCTTTCTCTAGACAGTCCTTTATAACAGCAGTTCTCAACTGGGGGTATGTGCCCCATAGGCAGCTGCAAGCAGGGAGTCCATGGGGGCTGTAGAGCTGGTGTGACTCTGATCTCCAAGGTCAGCTGAGGAAGCCCATGCCTAGGCTAAACCCATTGCTATGTTCATGGAAAAATGTGGATTTTCTCCTTTAAAGGAAAAAAACGTGGGAAACAACTAGTCTTCCCATGTAGGCTGGCAGAGTTCCAGCCTGCAAGGGGCAGCTTGGGGCTGGTGGGAGGAGGCCAATACGGAAGGGGGCACAGGGCATGTGCCTGAGTACGCATGCACGTGGCAGCCAGGCAGTGGTGGAGAGCAGCTCCCCTCAGGAAAACGGGGGGGAGGGCGGGGGGGGAAACGACGACACGATGGACGACAATGCATCAGGGAGGCAGGAGAGGCATGTTTCCCCTTCCCACAGCAGGCATGAGGCTGCAGCCTGGCCAGACCAGCCAGCAAGATCTGGCACAGGAAGGCAGAGTGGGGCAGCGAGACTCATTCGTGCTGCCATCAGGATCCCCACACCAGCTGTGCCACCAGCAGCAGGAGTAACAGCCTGGGGGAGGGAGGGGAGGTCACTGCTTCTGCCACCAGGGGGGCTGCAGCTCTAGAGTAATGGGAACTGGCAGGGCGCAGGGGGGGGGCGGCGGTTGCAGGTCGAGAGAGACAGAGGCCTTGAATCAAAAGGCTGAGAACCACTGCTTTATAACATAACCTGAGGCTACCCAAAGTTGCAAGCCACAGAACCAAAGCAGGTGGTACACTGGGACTGAAATTCTCACCTTTAATTTCTCACCTTTAAATAATTAGCTGGGGGCAGCCAGTTCCTGCCTTCTATTGAAGTGTCCCAACAACTAAGTATTGCATAAACATAATACATGACGTGTTACACTGAACTTGTCCAAGAGTGGGACACAATTTCTAACACCAAGCAGAGACTGAATGGCTCAACAGGCTTCTTCTCTTCTACTACCATGCCTCCTACAGCTGCCCCCTATACATACCCACTTCCTCCATGCAGCCTATACTCCAGTGGGAAGGAAACTTATGTTTTCCAAGCATTGCTACTTGTAAGAACAAGAGATCCATTTAGGCCAAAAAAGGAAAAAAAAAAAAAAAAAAAAGAAAAAGACCCGGGGGGGGGGGGGTGTTTGAAGAGGCTGCTTTTTTTTTTTTTTTTTTTTAATATTATACACAGAAGCCATTTATTCCCCGTGAAGAACATTTCCTCTAGTGATGCGGTGCTTTGCCTGCTGGGTACATCTCCCCTTCCTGTCCTGAGCCCTTGGCAGAACAGCCTTGCCCCTGGGATACATCTCTCTTCAGATTCCCTTTCAGAAGCTCTATATTTACGGACTTGCAGGATTCACAGCAGAAGTGGGTGTGCTGTGGCTCCTTTAATCCTGCAGGTTCCCCCATGTGCCCTTCCGCCACTGACTGGTGAAGGGGCTGTGCTTGCAGCTTGCTCCTGATCTGCGTGGAGGCAAAAACTGCTGTTTTAAATATGGCGCCATTTTTGCCTCCTGCTGCTGACTGGCTGAGGGACCCCAATGCTTGTTGCTGACTGGTCTGGAGGCAAAAACCACACCATGTTTAAGACACTGGTTTTTGCTTCCCTGCCAATCAGGAGGGAGTGGTGGGGCCCTCTGCCAATCAATGGGGGAGGGCATGTGGGGAACATGAAAGATTAAAGAAGCTGCCATGCACCCCACTTCTGCCGTGAACTTGGTAAGTCCCTACATATACGAAACCAGCCTTGCCTGCTGGATACAGCTTGCCTCAATTTCCCTTTCAGAAGCCCACTATTGAAACTAGCTTTGCCCACTAAGCACATCTCACAGAAAATGAGGGTTGGAAGGGACCTCAGGAGGGCATCTTGTCCAGCCCCCCGCTCAAAGCAGGACCAGCCCCAACAAGATCATCCCACCGAAGGCTTTGTCTATTCGAGTCTTAGAAAATTCCAGGGATGGAGACTCCACCACCTCTCTAGGTAACCTGTTTCAGTGCTTCACCACCCTCTTAGTGAGAAAGTTCTTTTTAACATCCAACCCAGTGGTCTCTAACCTTTTTAAGTAGATCACCTTTGGCATTTAAAAGCAATTCAAGATCTAGTGTGTGCTGCTGCCACCCCCCTGAGCAAGTAAGTCTGGGCGCAAGGGGGGCAGATCAAGGCAGAGGGAGAAAAAATTATTTGGGGGTGCACCTCCCCAGCAGTTAAGACTTACCCAGCTGGGGACCCGCTCAACTTACACCTGCTCCTGCCTCTGCGGCACTGTCCCTCACTGTAGGGGGCTTGATCTAGCCCTCGCCCCTTCCCTCCCCCATGGACTGACCTGCTGGGCTGGGGCGCATGTGTGCATGCATGTGGGCACTCAGCCTCTCCACCCCAGCCTCGCATCGACTCCCAAGATCTACCACAAGAGGTTCGGAGACCTACTGGTAGATCTCGACTAGGGTGGCCATCATAAAGGACAGCCTGGCTTTCTGCTACTCTGTCCTCCATTGAAACGGAACCGGACACCTTTATGCCATATGACATAAAGGTGTCCGGTTTCGTATCAATAGAGGACAGTCCGGTTGTCCTCTATGATGGCCACCCTAGTCGAGATCCACTGGTTGGTGAGCACCGATCGAACCTAAACTGCCCTGGCTGTAACTTGAGACTGTTGCTCAGTTTCTTTTCTAGAAACCCCTATATGAAACCGGTGACCTGGGACCTTGCCCAGTGGGCATCTCTCCCCCACGCCCCTTCCAGAAGCGCGCTATTGAAACCGGCACGTCTCTCCTCCCTTTCCTTTCCAGAAGCCCTGTGTGAAACCAGTGACCGCTGGGTGCAACTCCCCCGTTCCCCTTCCTGAAGCGCGCTGTGGAAACCACAGGGCACGTCTCCATTCCTCCTCCCTGTGCGAAACCAGTGACCCAGGGCCTTGCCAGCTGGGCCCAGCTCTCCGTGTCCCTGCCAGAAGCCCTGCACAGCGCCAGCCTTGCCCGCTGGGCACTGTCCCCGCCTCAGTTTCCCTTGCAGCAGCCCACTCCTGAAGCCAGCTCTGCCCACTGGGCACATCGTGCCCTTCACGGCCCTTGCCAGAAGCCCGCTGCACGCCACCTCCTCAGCCTCCCTTCCCTTTCAAGCCGTTTCCCGCGCCCGCGAGGCTCCACCTTCCCCGCCCTCCCCTTCCGGCTCTGCAGCCCGGGCCCTGCCCGCAGCCCGCCGGGGACGGCTCGGCGGCGCCGGAAAAGCCGAGGGCCGGGGCGGCGCCACGTGCGGACAAAGCGCGCGCGGGTCCCGCCGTGGCGGCGCACAAAGCGCGGCGCTCACCCCCTTGCCCATGGCGGCGGGTCGGGCGGCCTGCGCTGTTTCGGTGCGGGGCTGCCACGCGTCCTGCCCGGCGGCTGCTGTTGCTGCGCGTCTGCCCCCCCGCTGCCGCCTGCTGGTGTTGTTGCTCCCGCCGCCGCCGCCGAGAGATGAAACGGGGCTGGCTTTTCAGCAGCATAAAACTAGGCTGCGAGAGCCCGCCCCCGGCGCCCGGGCGAGGGGCGGGGCGGGGCAGGCTCTCCCCTTCCGTAGTCAAGGCGGTGGGAGCCAGGAGCCTTCAGACTCGTGTGCGGGCCCGGATCGACCCTGCTCCGCGTGCCCGAAAGCACGGGGGCGTTTTTGAGGTTGCTCTTGGGTGCTGCGAAACCCCAGCCACTCTCAGGGAGCCGGACCCCAGGCCAGATGAGCTAAATCAGGTCCAAACCTGTTTGAAGTATTCAGGAACCATATGTGGCCCCCTGCTACCCACAAGTATCCTCCACCCCAGCCTGGGGCTTCAGATACTTCTAGTCCTTTGGCAGCAGTACTGTAAGCAAGGAAGTTTGGCACCCACCCTCACCCCATGCACAGATCCAGGGGGCATGCACAGTGGCAGGAGCCACCCTTCCCTTGTCCCTGCGTCCCTCCAAATGAGTCGCTTGCAGCTCTGTCCTGCAGCCCACCCCAGCTGGGCAGTGCCTGTTGGCACCCCTTCGCTTCAGCGCCTGTGGCGGTCACCCCGCTCGCCCCCCTCTTGCTACAGCACTGTTTGGCAGGCATCCTATGTGCAGGCCCAAACCCAGAAGCTTGGGGTTTGGTTGCCACTGAATTTTGCTTGCCCTACCCACTTTGGGGTTTGCTGTCAGTGCTGGCTGCTGGCCTCGAAATAAAGCGAGGCTTCAACTTTGATGGCCCCGTTCTCACACACTCCGGATGACTTACTGTGAACATTAATGTCAATAAGAAGACTTATTTGCGTACTCGTCTTGCATACTTTTCAGTGTCCAATAGTGTTCCAGCAAATACTATCATTTTGAACTTCCAATATGATAATGTCATTTAAAACCTGGAGAGGCTGAGGCAACCACCTGCAGCTCTGCCTGTGTGCTGGGCCTGTGAACACACCTCCTGTTCCTGTGAGCATGCTTGTGACCATGCTTCTTGTGCCTCTGAACACACCTGTGCATGTGAACATGCTTCCTGTGTGCCTCAACATGTGTGCAAACATGCCTTCAGTGTCTGTAAATACGCTTGTGAACACACATCCTGTGCCTGAGAACATGCCTCCTGTGTGTGTGAACATGCCTGTGAGCATGTCTCCTTTTCCTGTGAATATGCCCGTGAATTCACCTCCTGTACATATGACTATACATCCCATGAGTGTGAACAAGCCTGCCCACACAGTCTACACACAGGAGCAGCAGAGTTCAGACCTCCGAGAGGTTGCACAAGAGTTGCAATGAATAGTTCACTTGCTTCCCTCAGACCAGGCCAGTCCAGTCAGATGGTTCCTCTAGTCCAGAATCTTGTCTCCAGTGGTTGCCATGCCATGTAGAGCAGGAGTGGCCAACCTGCGGCACAGGTGCCACAAGAGGGCAGGAAGCACAAAGCAGAGGAACAGCTTGGTCAGAAAGCAGAGGGCTGGGAGCATAATGCTGGGCGGCAGATCAGGTAAAGGAAAGGGATACGAGTGGCACTCGGGAAAGGTGGAGGGCTAATTTGTGGCACATCTACCAAAAAGGTTGGTCCCTATTGCTAGAGGAAAGTGCAGAAAAGTCCACTGCGAGTACTTACTGCAGGGATCCGGGTTTTCTGTCCACTGGGGAAAACAGCAGATTTTTTCTTTTAAAGGAGAAAATAATGGATTTTCTCCTTTAAAGGAGAAAAATGTGGGAAACAGTGGATTTCCCCTTGCAGCTGGCAGAGTTCCAGCCTACAAGGGGCTGATCAACCTGGGGTGGAGCAAGGGAGGGCAATCACAGGCAGAGGGTGCCACGTGCATGTGCATGCACACACATTCACGTGGCAGCCAGGCAGCATGGGGAGCAGCTCGCAGATAAGTCTGGGGGAGTGGGGTGGGGCATAGGCGACATGTCAGGGGAGCATAGCAGGGCTTGTACCCCCCCCACCCCAGATTTCTGCGCCCATAGTGGGTGTGAGGCTGCAGTCTGGCTGCACCGGCACAGGCAGGAGCTGCCTTCGCGACCCAGCAAGTAGGATACGGTGCGGGAAGGCAGAGTGGGGTGGTGAGACTCATTGCCACCACTGGGACCACCATGCCAGCCACACTGCTCCCAGTGTGAGGAGTAACAGATGGGGGGGTCACTGCCCTTACCTCCTCCCGCTGCCACCTGCTTGTGCGTTGGGCTGTGGCTCTACTCCTCCTCCCCTCCCCCATGGCCAGCCTCTACCACCACCACCACTTCCCTCAGGCTGCCTGCACCACCCGCCACCCCACCTTCTCTCCGGGGTGGAGCCCTGGCCTTAGAGGAGTGTTGGCGGTGGCTGGGCCATGGTGATAGGGTGAGGGCAGAACAGGCCCCCACATCCATTACTTCTTACACTGCTGGTGGAGCAGCCAGCATAGGGATCCTGATGGTGGCAGCAATGAGTCTCACTATGACGTTCAGCTCTCCCGCGCTGGATCCCCCCTGCTGGGCCATGGAGGCAGCTCCTGCCTATGCCAGTCCAGCCAGTTTGCAGCCCCATGCCCACTGTGGGGGGGGGGGGGAGGCATGTGCCCCCCCATGCCTCCTTGACAACTTGCCTATGGCAGGGGTTTCAACCTTTTTTAACAAGTGTACCCCTGGCAGCCCCCTTTTTAGTAAGTGTACCCCTGGGGGGTGGCAAGCAGCTGGACAGAGTGGGACGGGGGGCGAACGGCTAGGAGGGGTGGCTATGGAGAATTTTGGTGCGGCTATAGCTCCCCAAGCATCCCCCGCCCCCCAGCTGCTGCTTTTCCCTCAGGTGCCCATGCTGTGGGGTGGGCAGGGGATGTGCAGCCAGCATAGGGCTCCCAAGGGAAAGGCAGAAGAGCAGAGTCCCTCAAGCAGGTGTGGCACCAGGAGGGGTTGGGGGGGGGGATATAGCCACCCCTCCCAGCACCGCTGCAACCTTCCCACCCCATGCAGCTGAGCCCACCCTGCTGCTGCCTGCTCTGACCCAGCCCCGGCCTAGTCCTGTCACTGGAGAGATGCTGGCACAACCCCTGAACCTGAGCCTTCAGCTGGGAGCCTTCCTTCACACCGCACACAAAACTACCCCCTATGCCTCCCCCAGGGGTGCTCGCAGTGGCAGGGAGCCTCCCCACTCCTAGCCTTCCCGCCCACCTATGCCCCTTGGATGAGCCACTTGAGGCCCCATCCTGCTCCTGGCCCCAGAGTCCCATTCACTGCTCTGGCTGAGCAGCCCCTACTCCAGTCCCTGCCCCTGCCCCGGCCCCACTCCCTCCCTCACCACAGGGACCTCGATCTGCTCCCGCCATGACCTTCCCTCCCCCATGCCCCTTCCTCGCCACAGATTTACCAGTAGGATGCTGCTCTCCAAGCAGCCAGGCTGCATTCCTGGCCACATACATGCAAGCAGCTGCGCACATGCATGTGGCATTTATCGGTAACATTATTTATTGGCTATAAAACATTGTAGTCAACTGATACTTAATATATCTAGTGGCTTTCATCTTAATTGTGGAAAAATGTGGATTTGGGGGTTTTTAATCAGAGAATTTTGGATTTGTTTTTAAATCAGAGAACTTTAGATTTTTAAATAGAGAAAACCAAGATCCCTGGAATTAGGCCAATTATGTACCTTTGGGGAATACTTTGTCCTAATGCTAGGAAGAAAGAGGATGCTTTCTGTGTATGTGAGGGCTATATTTTCCAGTCTCTCCAAGTACTGTATGTGTCAGGGTATGCATGTGTCAGGGTAATGGAAGCACTCCTCAAGGTATGAGCTTAAGTCTTCCAATACCATAGTTTTACACCTAGTTTGCACCTGTTTTATATCTATTTTATACCTTTTTCTTGCAGAAAACACTAGATGCACCATGGTGGGGAAATTAGGCTATACAGGGACTTGTAAGTCTACACAGGCAGGGTACTTGCATGTAGTATAGGTCAAGTAAGCATCCTTGCTACAGATTAAATACACAACTTTCCCCACCATCTGACTGACAGGTATGAACAAAATCTCTTCTCACAATTGTTTCTGTCCCTCTGCATTTTACAGATTTTTTTATGTTTGACCTACCAAACCATCTTTAAACCTCCAAGCAGACCACAGGTTCTCTAGTATGTTTTAAAAGAATGAGTCTGTTTTGAACCATAGGAATGATATATGGTCCACAATTAAATATGTTTCCAGTTACTGGAGCTATTTCTTAATTGAATATGTGCTTTGCCCGGCTTCCCAGTACAGATGACTTTCTGAAGTCTTCAGGTTATGAAGCAGTGCCAGATCAGCATAATTGATCAGGTTCACATTGGGCTTTTGCATAATGAACGCAAGCATGTGGCAATCACATGTACACTATTCAAATTTGTACTGCTCATTTGCATAGGCTGTGTGCATTTAGTAATTTTTATAGGCATAATTTATTCATTGAAATTGCTTTGTGGCCCAAGTCTCCAAGGTCACACACAGCGGGAACCAAATGTTCCATATCAGCTACATTACATGAGTAAATATTGAATCAAACTAAACCTTCAGAGACATAGGTAGTAAGGAGTCAGACCTGTTTCCGCTGTCTGCTCTCTTACACTCTTGTTTGAAGTCCTTGAGTAAGCATAGACCAGAGAGCTTCCTGGGAAACCCACCACTGGAAATGATATACCCACAGTTGCTCTCAAAAAAAGTCCCCTGCTGTGTTAACCAGGGACAGATTTTAAATGAGATTGTAGCCTCGTGTCATTTGGCATCCAAACCTTATTAACACTTACATTATTTCAGTTTCAGGGGAGTTAGCAAGGCTGGGCTGGGCCCCTAGCTGGAGGCATTTTAGGCACCATGTGGTCAGAGCAGGTCTGAGTTGGATTGGATGACACCATGCATGAAATGCTAGAGGCCCTTTACCCCAGGGATAAAGTCGCAAGACAGCTGGCTCTTGTGGCTGGTAAATATATTTTTATATATGCATATACTTACTGAGCAAAAATAGCTTGAGTTACAGTCCACCGAGAAATTGCATTAGGTTTTAAAACTCAGAATTACTCTAAAGGGGAATATCCACAACTACATTATGACCCAGGCTTGATGTACAAATTACTACATGGATTTCTCTGGCCTGTGTGGCCTGGGACCAGCTCTTAATAGGCCTTTCTTGGCTGAAAAAATCTGGGAGTCTATTAAAAAAGCATCAGTGGGGTTTTTCCCCCCTTATTCAGTGGGCATACTCCCTTTGCTTTTGAATTCAGATATCATACTTCAGCAAAAAAGAATAACTGATTTACTGCTTCTTGTCCCTGCTGGCTAATGAAACTCATCTAGCCCTGGCAGTATGAGCTTGAAAACATCCAGGGAACTCCACAAAAGGAAGCACAACACTTAGTTCCTCCATCTTAATCCTTGATCTAGGTTAGGCGTGAGCAAAATATGGCTCCATCTCAATCCTTGATCTAGGTTAGGGGTGGGCAAAATATGGCCCGCAGGCTGGATCTGGCCCGCTGACAGATTTGATCAGGTCCACAGGTGGACAGCCACCAACTCATTGGATATGGCCTGTGGGATCCTGGCGGCACCATATAGTGCCAGGTGGGTGGGCAGGCAGGACTGTGTCTGCCCAGCAGCATTAGCCCTTGACATGGTGGCATTAGCTGTGGACTGAGGTGGGGCTTCTGCCTCAGTGGGTGGGCAGCAATGTCAGCTGCGGACACCACTGACAGGTTCAGGAGCCCTGATGCAGAACCTGCTGGCGGCATCTACAGTCTACGCTGCTGCCCTCCCAGTGCAGTGGAAGCTCCCGCCTGAAGCCCTGACCCAAAACCTGCCAACAGCATCCCCTGTTGTCCTAGGCAGGACAGCTGTTTAGCACTGTAAGTATAATGCATGGGTAGTGTCAGCCCAGTTCCTGGGAGACAGCTGTCTACACAGTGCAGAACTCTTACCACAAGGGCATCTGTTCCCTTCATGGAAATGGGATATGGCATCTTTCACCTTCCAGTCACAATGGAAAGGACCTGAAAGATACTAACTTTCAGGTCCTTTCCATTGTGACTGAAAGGTGAAAGATGCTATATCCCATTTCCAAACCCCTGAGACATTCGGCCCTGACACTGTAGATGTCCTAATCCATACGCAATGATATTCATTTGGGTACACTTTTTAAACTTTACCCACCTTTTGCCAAGGCTCATACTCCACAACCAATGATCGCTGAGGAACTGTAATGTACAACACAATAAATTCAGCAGTACAAGAAATTGGGTTGTCAATTAATTGCAGTTAACACGCATGATTAATGCATTAATTGGTTCTTGCGTTAATTTGTTTAACATGTTAATTATGCACGTGGTTTTGGAGCCCACGCCTGGGCTTCCCTCTGCTGCCTCCAGGCTGCCCAGTGGGGCAGCAGTGGCAGCACAGAAGACCACAGGGCAGCCTGGATGTGGGGTCCAGGCAGCTGCAGCAGGAGGGGGCAGGGGGTGGGCACACAGACACAAACACAAACAAGCAGCCACAGCCTGCATGCTTCATGTAAAGCAGCGCCACACTGGTAAGTCTGTAGCGGGAAATGGGGGGGAAGGGGGAGGCAGGGGGGGAAATCCATGCCTCCATTGTGAGGGAGTGGGGCAGAGGCAGACACTGGGGTGAATGGGGTCCCAGGGCCAGGGAGGGTCGTGGGATAGAGCTGCGGGTGGCTTGTCCAGGGGTATGGTGGGGGGTGGCTCTCCTCTACTGCACACACCCCCAGGGGAGGCATGAGGGGCAGGTGCCCCCCAATTTGTGCACAGGGCAGAGTTGGGCTGGCTGCTGTGGACTGGGGCTCTACGCCCTGCTGCCTTTGCCCTAGGAGCCATGCAACACCATGCTGTGCCTCCTGCCACCAGGCAGGCAGGGCATCTGCATGTCTATGTGTGTGTGTGTGTGTGTGTGTGTGTCTGTGGGTATATCTGTGTGTGTGTGTGTGTGTGTGTGTGTGTGTGTGTCCCTCACTCCCAAACCACCGCCCCCCAAACCTGCTGCTGTCCCTCACTCCTGAACCACAGTACCCTGCATTAGGGTGAGCAAAATTTCTCCTGGTGTTTTGTTTTGAAAGTTCTGAAGCGTTTGGAAGCCAGGCTTACTTGGCTTCAGTGCTCGTCCCAGACAGTAGCAGCAGACTCCTGTCATCCAGCAGGCAGATTGGGAGCCCACCTGCACCCCCGGGAGGGCTGTGGAGCTGTGCTTGACTCCTCCTGGGGGTGCAGGCCCCTGGTCTGTCTGCCAGCTAGGGCCAGCAACAGCACTGATCTTCCTGGCGCTGGGTGCAGGCTGCACCCAGCGCCAGTCCCATGTGGCAGCACCAGCCTCCTGTCATCCATCTTCCCCTGGCTCTGAACCCCCCATACACACCCACAGCCCCCACCACCTTCATAAAAATACCCTACTACCCCCACCCCCATCTGTACAAAGTACCTGCATAATTTTGAGTTTTTCTGCACATAATTTTGAGTTTCTATCTGTGCGATTAAAATTGCAATTAATTGCGAATAATTTTTTTAATCATGCAACTAATCACGATCACTTTTTTTAATTGTTTGACAGCCCTAACAGGAAAGGCTGGACCTGATTTTAATCTTGCTGAGTGATATCATAGCAATTGATGGAATTACTTCTCTGTAAAATACACAAGGAAGTTTAGTTGCTTATAAAAAAAAAGCAAATGTACAGTACACCTATTCTTTGTGGGGCGATTAGTAGGGTTGTGCGAAACAGCACTGTTCCGTTTTGCCTTGAGTTTCGACGGTTCGACGGAACAGTGTTTCATATCATATTTCATTTCAAGTCGAAACAGCTGTTCTGTTCCATCGAAACAGAAAGGCTGTAGCACAGGGGATGGGGTGCCTCCCGCCCCGATGCGATGTAGCAGAGGGGACGGGAAAGCAGCCCAGCCGAGCTGCCTTGCTACCCCCTGCCAGATCTTGTGCTGGGGATGGGAAGTCAGCCCAACTGGACTGACTTCCCATGCTCAGCCTATTATTGAAACCTTTTGACTTTTGAAATGTTTCAACTAGCCTCGTTTTGTTTTGAGGTTATTTCAAGGGCCTTTGTTTTGTTCCGATTCTGCTGTTTTGACCTCGAAATTGGTCGAAACAGTGTCGGAATGAAACGGCTGGCAAAATTTTACACAGCCCTAGCGATTAGCATAGGAAAGACCATAGAAAGATGGTAGTTTCATTTTCTACCTGCAAGAAGTTTACAGGCTATGTTTAATGGTGAGGCTGGGTGGTTGAAAAGATCAGTAATAATAACCTGCAGGGACTTTCACCTCTGGATCTATGGATTAAATGTATCACAGATTTATTGGTGTTAAAGTTCTAGCCCTTTTACAGCTTCTCCAGGCATTTTTACATGTGTAAGTGCCGTAGTGCCAGGCGCTTTGAAAAGCACCCAGTGCTGCAACGCTTGCAGCTGTATAAGCAGTGAAATGTGCATCAGCGCAAAGAAAATGGCGGCCGTGTGCTTTTGGACTAAAACACCTGCAGCTTCTATGTACACAGCAAAAGAAGCTAATCCAGCTCTTGCTTCTCCCCACCTACCGCCAGTCTCTTCTGCACCCTTATCTTCCAAAGAACAGAAACACATACAGGGAACAAAAACAGTATCTCCATGGTAGAGTGGTGGAGATAAAATAGGATGCATTCAGCCAGGGGGTCTCTATAAATAATGCTAAGGTGGTACTCAAAATGGATTTGTGTTTTTTAAAGGGTAATTCACTTATGTAGGATACAGAAAAAACAAGGGATTGCGTGTAACTGTATTTTCATCGACCTCCTAGTCGTAATTACAGCTCTCACACCCCCTACTGGCTTGTCCTTGTGCCTTTAATGAGATCACCTTAAATGATAAGGTCATGAGATTCCATTAAAACCATTTAAGCAAACAATATGTAACTCAGGGAAACCAAAGAAAGAAGCAGGCTATTTTCCTTCATTTGCCTGTGTGCTCCTCTGGGTGAGGAATCCAAACAGTTTGCATTGTTGACAGGGTTTTTTTTTTTTGCATTTCTTCGAGGCCTTTCATCTAAGGCCTTAAATCCCTCTAGAAACATTAATATTTAAGCTCTGAGCCCCTCCCTATCTGTCCTTCTCCTCCTCTTCTACCCACCAACGTGATGTGCATAAGGGCATTGGAAACACTTGTAGGGAAAAGAATTTAAAAAATGTCAGTGATTTTGGGTGCTTCAGTCCTGGCCTTGCTCAGGCACTTCCAGGAGCCTCCAGCGATTCCAGTTGGAGACTTTAAAATAAAGTGACCTTAGTGAGCTGCTCCTGCCCACGCTAGTAAGCAGAGCAGAACTAAGGAGACCATCTGCCTTCTCTAACTAGGAGGCACTGCTTTCCACCATGATTTGTGTGACCTTTTTGAAAATCTTTAATATATGGTCCCATTCTCTAGCTGCAGACAGACTCTTTCCAATGCTTCTTAGTTTGCTAATTAGTTATCTGGAAGATAAGCAGCAGACTCCATGGAACCACGATTCATATCCCTCAGGGTTGTCTGAGCCTTTCATCATTCCAAGGCAGATAAACTAAGTACCATTGTACTTTATTGTCTCTGTGTGGCTTTTGAAAAAGATCCTACAACCCAAAATGCTGTAATTACCGCATGGGACCTTTTCTAAGTGCAGGGGCCAGTTCCACAGTCCTGCACCAAAACTGTCCCTCTTCATGGTCATCTCTGAATTTTTTGTGCTGCCTGCACCATACTACAGAGCTGACTGGATTTCATAGTCCATATGTGGTATATTAAAGCCAATAGAAGAACTGTTCAAAAGAACAGTTGCTTTTGAAAGCTTGTCTAACTATCCTAATCACTCAGTTGGTCTGATAAAAGACATCACCCTCCCAAAAAAACTTGCCTCTTTGAAAATGTTTGTGATGGTTTTTTTCCCATTAAAAGCCTTCCAGTGTTTTTAACTACTGCAAATGTATGAACAAACAGCGTTGCAGAGCGAGTTGGATGTCTGCATTTTATCATGCAAGTGGCATGAATAGGGCATTCCATAGAAAGGTAAAAATGAAAGCACATTTCACTAACAAAATGAAACAAACACCCCAGACTTGGAAGATGTCAAAATACAACCTTCACTCTTTCCTCTTGGGTGCAGGCATCATGGTGTGTTACAGGACAGTCCTACATCCAGTGTGTAAGCTGCTTGCTGCCTCCTGAATGAGGCTGATAGATTTTTGTATATTTATATATCACCCTCACTGTACAACATGTGGGCCCCTGTAGGGTTCAAATTATACTTCGACTCTTGGGTGGGGGGTCTGCAGTACCATGGGGCTCGGGCCAGTGGCAGTGGCAGCCAGAAGGAGCTGCCGCTGCCTGGGCTGCTTAGAAAGGCACAGGGAGGGCCAGGGGCTGTGCATGGTGGTGCATAGGCTCCGGGCTGTTGCTGGGGCTTGGGGGGGAAGAGCTGCTGATCAGCCCCTGGGGGTGGTTCTCATTTCTTAGGCTAGGGACAGACATTCAAAAAGCCAGAGCTAGAATTGATTCAATCTTTGCAGTTTAGTCTAACCTGCCTAGGTTGAATTGATTTGCAACTGTACAGGCATTCCCTCTGGACTGAGGAAATGCAGGCACATGCCTGCAGTTGCTCAGGCCAGGAGCTGGGGGTGGGAGGGGGGAGGGGCATGGCACTAGAATACAAGCTTGCCTTCAGGGAAGCTGTGCTGGAGGGGCATGGGCAGCCTGGGCAGTAGCCTTGGCCAGAGATGGGTTTAATTCCCCACTCCCTGTCCCACTGGCAGGGACCTGAGCCGGGCCTGTTGGGTGCTCTCTCCTTGCTGCTGCAGTGGGGGGTGGGCCTGGTGCGGCCAGAGTCAGGCCAGCATGGCCCCTGAAGCAAAGGGGGCAGGTAGGGAGTTATTCCCCCCTCTACCTTCATTGCCCCCAGGGGACCGCAGCCAGGTCTGCCCACCCCGACTGCCACTGCCACCACCCACTCCCTGCTTCGGACAAACAGAAGAATAAGCCCCCTCTGCCAGACGTCAGAGGAAGGGGGTATGGAGAAATCCCCCTCTCTCTGCCAGTCGCTTGGGACAAACCAGGTGCCCCTGTATTTCCTGGGTCTCTTCGTGGCAATGGCTGGTCAGTCAGGTGACCAAGGCAGGTAAAATTCCTAGGGGGAGGGGAGTGGGCTCTCTTCCTCTGGCGGCCATTTTGAAAAGCCACAAGCAATATACCTCCAGGCTCCGGCTTGGATGATTCTCTGTAAGTAATGACCTGGAAGCTAGCCAGAAGTCTAGAAATACGTATAGGCAGTTGAGTTTAATAGGATCATTGAATCCAATATTGGCAAAGGCTCAAATTACTTTTGTTTGCTCAAAGTGAATTTCTAACTTCCTTATACTACCCCCTCCCTTCTGATCAATAGAGGTATCAAGTTACAACGTGCCTGGCTGTGGTACTGGGAGAGGGGAGAAGCAGGCCTTTTGCTCCTTTTGCTTGGCTAGTGAAGTTGGGCTAGGCTTTTTATTTTACTCTGGTATCTGAGGCTATCTTTGGATGCTTATGGCTATAAGAAGCATCCTAGAATCCCCCGGTGGGTTAAGCACCCGCAAGATCTACAAGGTCTGTGTACCCCGGGGGGCACACCTTAGTGAGCTGCTGAACCCCCCATACACACCCACAGCCCCCAACACCTTCATAAAAATACACCGGTACCCCCACCCCCATCTATACAAAGTACCTGCATAATTTTGAGTTTTTCTGCACATAATTTTGAGCTTCTAGCTGTGCGATTAAAATTGCAATTAATTGCGAATATTTTTTTTAATCATGCAACTAATCATGATCACTTTTTTTAATCGTTTGAGAGCCCTAACAGGAAAGGCTGGACCTGATTTTAATCTTGCTGAGTGATATCATAGCAATTGATGGGGGGCACAGAGCCATGACCAGACCCCAGGGGCTGGCAGCAGTTACCCCAGGCTTGTGGGTGTGTTCCCAGAAGGGGGTTGGCTGGACGTATGCACCCCAGGGGAAGCTTGGTTTTTGGTCGCGTGTAGTGAGGTGGGTGGCTCAGCGCAGGAGCACCCCCTTCTGTCCTGCCACAGGGGGAATAACCCCTGTCTCTGCCCCCTGCCTAAGGGGCCCTGCCAGCCAGCCTCTGGCGGTGCCCCCACCCCGCCACTGTAGTGGCAAGGTGGCAGGGCCCTTGATGGCTCAGCAGCCCGTCACGGTGTCAGGCAGAGTTGCGGTGGACTGTGCACTAGGGCTTGGAGGATCTTCAGCAGCTTTCCCTTCCCTGCAGCACAGCCCACCCCCTCTACCCCCAATGGGAAGGAGCTTGCGCTCTGGGAAACTGTGACGGGGCTGCTGCCCCCATCACGACCACTCCCCGCTTGCTGCTCCAGTGGCTGGCTGGGGGCAGGAGCAGGGCCAGAAGCTGGCTGGCAGGGCCTCTAAGGCGGGGAGCAGGGAGTGGGGTTATTCCTTCTTCTGCCCCCAGGGTCTGCATTGGGGTTTACCCTCCCCGACTGCCACCACTTGCTCTGTGCCCAGGACAAGTTGCAGGATAAGCCCCCTCCTGCCCCCATCTCTTTGGAGTCCCTTCCCTCTCTCCATGACAGGGGCTGCTGCCCCCATCAAAAGCCCTGCCCCCTCACCACTGCAGCAGTGGGGTGGGGGCATGGACAGATGCCAGTCGGCAGGGCGCCTTAGTCAGGGTGCAGGAGTTGGATTATTCCCCTCTTCCTCCAGTGTCCAGCAGAAGGGGAGGAGGGGGGCTTATTCCTCCACTTGCCCCAAGCAGGAAGTGAGCAGTGGTGGTGGCGGTTCAGGGTGGGCAGACCTGGCTGTGTTCCCCTGTGGGTAGTGGGCATAGAGGGGAGAATAACTCCCTCCCCCTGGCCCCTCTGTCTCAGGGACCAAGCTGACCTAACTCTGGTTGCGTGCAGCCCTGCTGCTGCAGCAGTGAGAGGGGAGTGCCTGGCAGACCTGGCTCAGGTCCTTGCCGGTGGGACAGGAAGGGGGAAAGTAAACCCCTCTCTGGCCAGTTCACTCAAGACTACTGCTGGGGCTGGCCATGTCCCTGACACTGGAGCAGCCAGCATGGAGAAGTGCAGGTCCATGTTGGTGGAACAGGGCTGGGTGGTGGGGAATACATTTCTTCCCTGCTCCCTTCTGGGGCCAGCGTCTAGCCCTCAGGCTAGACCGCCTCCCCTTCCTGTCCCTGCTCTGGCTGGGGAGCAGAGGGGTGGGGCCAGCCCTGCTGGGCTGAAGCAGAGAGTCCAGCCCAGAGACCATGCCAGGATGCTGGAGGACTCTGGTTTAAGTTAAACGAGGAAGGGGTTTGGGACAGACATTACATAAATCGGTTTGAGCAAAATCAGTTAAGTCTGATACTACATTCAACGAGGTTTATCTTATACCAGTTTCAGCCATTTTGAAACTGGTTTATATGCACTAAATGTCTGTTCTGTTATAGGTTTAAACCAGTTTCTGATCACTTAAATCGGTTTATGTGTAACGTCTGTCTTTAGCCTTATGGTGTGGGGTTGGGGGTGGGGCGGAAGGCTCTTGTTTCTTATGGGAGGACTCAGCCCTCCCAAGCTCCCCCGTAATCCAAACCCTGGACTCCTGCCTCATTCACTGTATGTGGTCTCTTCTATGTGTTGAGGGGAGAAATGGATACTCTGTTATACCCGTTACAATTAGGTTTTACTCCACATTTACATGACACAAAGTGTAAACAAAATTTGACCAAATCAAAGAGCGCTGTTCTGAACAGGTTTCTGACTCCCATTCTATGAGATCCTACCTTATGGCACAATATAGCCTGGACATTGAATGAGACTGGTTTTCAGGGGAACAACATCATGTGAATAAAGATGGCAGGTCAAATTCTCTTCTGAAGTAAATGGATGCTGCTCTTTATCTCACTCACTCAGGCCAGCAGAGAATTTGGTCCTTCATCAAAATACTCATGCATGAGGGGATAGCTATATGGTTCTGCAATAGTCTTGTGTATGGCATGTCTAGATTTGTGAATGCTGTATTTTGCAAGATGAATGTCCTTAGAGCATACTGTTTTATGGAATTACCTAAATTGTTTTTTTTTAAAGAAAAGCAATAAAAATCAGATCTTTGACTATTTCATTCTCCATAAGGGTTCACCCTCCAGCTGTTGAGAGAACTGAAGCTGCCACAGATACTCTGCCTCAGGACACATTGCTGAGAGCACATAGCAGCCTGTTGATCTCCAGATGGAGATTAACATGCTGATTTTGACCTATAAAGCCCTCCATGGCCTGGGCCTGATCTCTGTGATAGTCCACCTCTCACCCCCTGCCATATCTGCACCTAATGGAGGCTTAAGCAAGGTCCCCATTGACATAAAAGAGAGGGGTGGCTATCAAGACATTCTCTGTGAAGGCTCCAACACTCTGTAAACTGCTCCTTTCTTTGGTGCTACATCGCCTAAATTTGATGACCTTCCAGACATGCTGCAAGAGCTGTAAGTGCTAGGGTTTCTGGAGGGGGCTGACAATATACTTTCCAGAATGACAAACAGATGGACAGGGCTGAGGGTGGTGGACTGGCTGTGTTCCTATTAAATGAATTACTTTTATTCGCCTGGAGTTTTACTGCATGATTTGGAGTACCATACGGCCTTGGCTACTTCCCTTTTTAATTAGTAGCTAACTCTAAATGCATAAATAAAATATTGGGAACTACTTGATAGACAGCTCCCGCCTGAGATGTGCATTTTGGCTTTGATTCAGCAAAGCACTTTACTGAATGAGGGGGCTGACCAAGAGAACAACTTATTAATCAGACACTGATCAAAGTAGTAACAACTCTGGGATAGTCTTGTAGCACTGGAGGATGATCGTGGGCATTTGGGGCACACATTCAGAGAGCAAGGATCAGCACTCAAGCTCTTAATGCCCAGGCCTGTGCCCTACCTATTCTACCAGGGTATATTTCCAGCTCACAGCTATTGAGACATCATGTTAGGCCCTGAAATGTGGGAACAGGCTGTTGATGCATGTCTTGTGGTTTTCACATTTCATTTATTTTCTAGATACTTTACAAAATGGAATTGCAGATTTTTTTCCATTTGCAACTTCTAAGCTTTACCAAGTAAGGACTGAAGGTCTTGTATAACTAAGTGATTTAATGATACAGTTGTGCTGTTTTACTTTGGAATAATCCAGCTGTCATGCAGAGTTCCATGTTGACGGAAGAGGATTATTACAAAAAGCCACAAAACGGCATTGTTCTTATGACATAAGCACCAGATCTCTGACATTTTATGAGCTTCACTATGGCTTCACATAAAGCAACACATTATAAGCCAGAAACCAAACCACAGGCAAAACCATCCAAGTGTATGAAGAAGCTATAAGGATATGATGTAGGCAGTGTAGTCTGGAGGCTACTGCAGGACACTGGGAAATAAGACCCCCTGTAGCTGGATCCCAAGGCCTGCAGTAATCCTTTATAGTTCTTAACTAGACCTACCATCATGGTGCCTCAGCCTCTCACAGTTTTTAATGTGACCATCCCTATATAGACAAGGAAGTGTTAGTATCTCTATTTTGCTGATGATGGAACTGAGAGATGATGGGGCTTGTCTTTACCGTTGCAGCAGTATGTTTTGACCACAATGTCCCTGAGCATGCCCCAACCATGCCCTGCCCACTTCTACCCATAAGCATACTCAAAAGCCAGATGTTCACGAGGGAGATTGCTTTAATATACCCCAGGGAATTATGTGCAGAAAAATTCAAAATTATGTGAAATTAATTACATTTTAAAAAACAAATTAAGCTAAATATAACACTATTTGAACATTCTTTAGACATATATACAGGTACTTGTGTGGGGGGAGGGCTTGGGGTGTGGTGGGGGTGCATCTCCAGTGTGTGTGTGTGGGATTTGTAGGGGGTGTGGGTGGGGGGGTTGTGAAGGTGTAAGGGGTGTGGCTGTATGTGGGGTTTGTGGGGGATTGTGAAGGGGTGTGGGCGGGTGTGGGTATTGGAGTGTGTAGGGTTTGTGGGTGGGCGTGGATTCCCCCACCACATGTTCTGCCCATGCACAGCACCCCTGTGCACAGCCCAAGCCACCGCATGCTCCCCCTGTTCACAGCCCCACTGCCACCCCCGCAGTACAGCCCCCACTACCACACACAACCCTGGCATAGCCCCACCACCAGCAGGCCCTTGGGGTGTTCCTGGCCGCAGCACACAGAGCCCCCAGCAGCGTGTGGCTCTGGGAAATCCTGGGGACTGCACATGGCAGCAAGAGCTAGCCTGGTTGGACATGCTGGTGGGCGTCTTTGAGCCAGACCAGGCACATGAGGCTTATACTGCACTGCAGGCAGGAAACACATGCAGTCCCAGGCACTCAGCTACAGCTGTGTGTTGCCAGGGGCTCTGCTGCCCCAGCCAGGAGCATCCCAGGGGCCCGTCACTGGCTGCTGCTGCTGGCAGTAGGGGCTGAGCACCATGGGGTAGGGGGGGTGTGGTGGGGGGTCGGGCAAACTGGGCCAGGGCCATTCCCCACACCCGACTGCGCTGGAGAGACTGGCCTGATCAGAGGCCGGTGACAGAGTTGCTTGCTGGTACAGCCAGGCTTGGGGCTTGGGCGTGGAGCCAGTTCTAATGACGAACAGCTGGCTGGCTGCAACAGACCCAGTTATCCCCTCGGCAGGGATTACAGGCCACAGCTGTGTAGCGGTGGCAAAAAACAAGGGGAAAGGAGAAGCAGCTGGAGCTTTTAAGAAGCTCCTGGAACTGAGGCATGGAGCAAAACAGAGTGCAGAGAGCATGGGACGGTGGACGGGTGAGGAGCAGCTGAGCTGCTCATGTTTTGTTGTGCTTATTAAGAACAGATTGTTAGGGATACCTGGGGCAAAGCCCGGCACCTTCAAGTACAAGACCTAGCGTCTTGTAGTTGAAGGGAGACTGGGATTAATGTTAACTGACTGCAGACCCCATATGGGGATCAGAGATGATATGGAGTATTTATAATCAGAGGTTTGAGGTGGGAGCATAGGGGCTGGAGGAGTTCCCATTTTGGCCCCTAAGGCCCCATAACTGATTTAGAGGGTCAGCTGTATCAGGACTGGTGGTGCTAGTGGTTCCCCTTTGAGGAGAAGGATGGTCCCTGGATTAAACATCACCTCCTGAAAGATTCCATCAAAGTCATGGCAGGAGAGACTGTGAAGACTGGACCTCCCGAGATTTGAGGGGGAGAATATACTGGGCCACCTTATTAAGGACACAGATACCATAGGCCACCAAGACATGCTCTCTGATGCTGGGAAGTTGGTGATGACTTGGTGACAATTTGCCTAAGGTTATAAAAGATGTCTGTTCCAAAAGCAGTGGCTGAATCTAGGTCTCTTGGAACCCTGCCCAGAAACCTAACTTTGGTCTTGGGGTCCCTCTATACTGCAATTAACTCTGATTGCTAATTCAAGGATTGTCTTTCCCCTACTTCCCCCTGTCTTCACTGAGCCTATAGGCTAAAGTTTGGGTGCCGCTTTAATTCAGGCTATTAGCCCAGCTGCTTTAAAATGAGGATGTAGGCTAAACTACTTGAATGCTGACAGTCCTCCAGTGCCTATCTACAATTCCTCTGGGTGTCTGGAGGACAGACAAGTTTTCCCACTATTCACTGTGAATCAGCCAGCAGCCCCACTTACTGCAGCATGAGCAAGCGTGGAATAGGCTTCCAGGACTCTGAGTGCATATGGATTTACCCATTCCAAGAAACTCCAGATATGGCATCCTAGTGTGGGTGAACATGTGTAGGTTTAGATAAGCGGGATGCATCAACCCAGGTGTTGATCACGCTAGTTAAGTCTGCAGGTCAAGTCATACATGGGTCCAAGGCACAGGTAGTTTTTTCATCTTGATAGAACATAAATAACCTTATACTCTCCGTCTGGGGCTGCCATCCACCCACTCCATCAAACTACAGTGACTTGTCCCCATGAGTACTGTGCATTAGGTTAGCCTCCTCCATGTAAAAATATGTCCTTTCTTTTGCTGTGTAGACATAAGCTTAGATTAAGACAGGGACTGCCTCTTACCCAGTGTCTGTACAGAGTTGCACTTTGGTGCGTCAGTTTTGACTGGGGACTCTAAGTGCCTTGGTAAGACCAAGAATAATATTGAGGAGGATCAAAGCTATTTCAGTGCAGGATGGGACTTATTTTTATATTGCGCTGTTTTAGAGTAGCGTAATCACTGGGAAAATGACAAGAAAAATGGTTTTTATCATAGACAAGATGGCTTAACAGAATCCTCCATTCTCAAAAATGGAGTACAAAAACATGAATATTGTTAACAAATGCCGTACATTTCATACAATAACAAGGCTAAAAATACACGGGGATAGAGAGAAATAACTCCCAGGACTGGCTTTCATATTATGAATACACTTCTATCATCACAGCCTTGAGCTGGGGATTAGCCCCAGTAACAACAGAGTATTACAAAAACGCACATAGTCATCAACAAAAATTATCCCACAGAGATAAAGTACACAGCAGAAGATACTGCATTGGCTTCTCACCATGCCCACATCCCAGTACAGGCCAAATGGATATTGAAATCAGTATTTGGCTCAATTGTAGAATTGTTTCTGAATTGATGAACCCTTCTTATTTATGAGGGGAAACTTAGAATGAGGCTTAGATTTCATTCTAAAACATTCAGAGCTGCATTCTAAAACTGCACTTTTACCCCATAAGGAAAAGAAAGGGAGTGCAAAAGAAACTCCTATTCAATTTTAAGTACAAAAGGATTTCAATTGACAGAGTAGGGTGGCATTGCTACAGACCTGAACAAAAAAAGGCCAAGGGGTTTCTTGTTATATAGTCAAGAACTATAGGCTGCTTAATTGAGTTTTGCTATACTTAAGTGAGGTCCTGAAATCATACTTCTCTTCAAATGACAATTTTTTTTTTCTATATTTAAATCTAATGTTTAGGGTTACCTTTGACCTTGTTACATGGATGAAAATTCAGAGCAATTCCTTTAACTTCACGGCTAGGGACAGAAGTTGCACATAAACCGGTTTAAGTGATCAGAAACTGGTTTAAACATGTAACAGAACAGAAGTTCAGTGCACATAAACCAGTTTCAAAATGGCCGAAACTGGTTTAAGATAAACCTGGTTGAATGTAGTATCAGGCTTAACTGATTTGGGTCAAACTGGTTTATGAAACTTCTGTCCCAGACCCCTTCCCAGTTCAAGTTAAATCATAGTCCCCCAGCATCCCAGCATGCTTTCTAGCCCTGGGCTGGGCTGGGATGTCTACTCCAGCAGAGAAAAGTTGGGGGGCGAGGGAAGGCAGAGGCTGCCCCTCCCAGGCAAACCCTAGCTGGGGTCTGGGGCCAGGGGGGGAAGTTAAACTTCCCTTTCCCCGAGTACAGAGCCATCCTGCCCTGCTAAACACTTATTGCTGGCTGTGACTGTGGACTACAAATCCCAGAGGCACCTGGAAGTAGGAAGAGGAAGTGGTGAGCAAACCTGCAGAGTTCTGGTGTTGGGATTTTGGACTGCAAATCCTAGAGACTTGGGGGCAGCAAGAAGAAGGAGCAAACGCATAGCCCATGCTGGCTACATGCCAGAGAGCTGTGCTTTAGCATCCCCTGGCTTCTGGCCTAAGCCACTGCAGGAATGTGGCTGCATTTCTTGAATCAAAAGTGAATGTCTGTCCAGGTGTTTCTCAGTGTACTCTCTGTATCTTAGATTAAGCTGCAAAGACTGAATCAGTTCAGCCTTGGGCTTTTTGACTGTCTGTACTTAGCCCAAGAGAGTCACCCTGGTGTAGTAGTGGCAGAGAGGAAAGGATTTGGCTCATAAAGGTATTGTGAGTAATGTGAGTGTTTTAAATGAAAGCTAGAGATGGTGGCTTACACAAGGATGTAAAAGGCAAGGCAGATGCCACTATCCAAGATGTTCACCTAGTGAATTAGGAGCAGAGATCCTGTGAAAACTGACCAGTGCTCCCTACCCTGTGTGGCACCAAGAGAGTAGAGGCTGTTGTACTAGAAATGGCTTGTTAGGATCCTATGATCCCTGCTGACTTCCTGCCCCTGGGCAGGGGGCTGGACTCCTCTGGGGTCCCTTCTAGCCCAAATGTATATGAAATCTATGTCCCCTAGACACAGCCTTGACTGTCTCCACACGCACACACACACACACACACACACACACACACACACACACACACACACACAGCATTGTATTTTTGGAGTTGGCCATCTCAGCACCCTAGCACTGACTCATTCCTTGCACAGCTACATGCTAATCAGAAAGCAAGGAAGACATTATGTCTAGTAGGGTTTATCTTACTGTTCAACAGCAATTAAATAGAGACCAATGCCATTCCATCTCAACCTGTACTGTGCAGAGTTCTGTCATTCAATCGTTGTGGTTGCCTGAAGGGCCCCTTGCAATGGCCGCTGCTCCCTTTGTTCTTTCACTTTCTCCTCCTCTCATTATCTCACATTCTGTGGAATTTATAGCCCAGCTCCCAGACAAGGCTGCTGTTATTTATCTTGTCCAGATATGCTTTTGGGCAGGGTTCTTAGAGCTGTATTAGCTGCCCACTGCTGCACCACTGGTATTAGCAATGCAGTACAGGGCTGACCCTCAGTGTGGCTGTAAAGAAAAGATCCCTCCCTCTTGTGTGAGACCAACCCATCTCCATCCCTTCTCCACCAAGTGGATTATGGTGTTGCACTACAGTGGGACCACATTTCTGGCAGTTACTGGTGCATGAATTGTGCTTTTTGTAGAGAGGCCAGTGTTTGGCCAGCAAGCCATGGTCAGGCACTGTGATGGGCCTTGTCTAGACTGGGAAAAAAGAGGGATTTTCCTATTGAGTTAGCTACAGGCTTCGAAACCCTGCTCAGCATCTGTTGTAAACACAGTTTCATGCTTGTTCACCCATCAGGCAGGGTAAAGGCCGAGTCTCCATCACAAAGTTTGCCTAACAGAACTGAGAGTATCTCCACATTAGAAGCTCCTCTGTGACAGCAGAATTAAACCACTGCTGCTAAGCAGAGTAAAGCATCTGCCACTCCTTCTGCAGACTGGTGTGGCCTAGGTAGTGGCCTACCTCCCTGCTCCACTGACTCGGCTGAAGCTGTGATTGCCATTTATTTCTCTTTCCCTGTTTCCCATACTAGATCATTGCCTCGGGGAATGCTGTTTTTCATCAGAGTCAAAATCTAGCATTCCAAGTAGCAAGAAGGAAATACAGATTACAGGAGCAGTGTGCAAGTATAGCATGTCCCAGTCCATAGTGCTTTGTTCCTCAGGTGTCAGTGCTCAGAGCAATAACACGCATCTCTGCCAAGTACATGTCTGATTGGGGTGATTTGCCTATCTCCAAGTTCTTTCTGACTGAGTAGTTTCTAGATATGCTGAGACCTTGGCTTGTTACTGCACAGCTCCTGCTGTGGGAGTGACTGAGAGAGACAATGCCAGAGCAGTGGGTGTGTTGTGGTTAGACAGGCCCAAATTCTGCAGCTCAGATCAGATCCACCCATTGCCCCAAGGTGTTCAGGGGAAATCCATTTTCGTAGATAAAAATGAGGGTCCAGACCTGAACTTGCCCAGAGCAGATCACACCTGGGGTTTTGTATTTGTTCATTTGAAAGGCAGGACTCAGTTATAGAATCTGGATTTGGATTAGAGTATCGCAATGTGAGGGTTATGGGGAGGTTGGACCCACTTTTAGCTTCAGGCTCCCCTCTCTAATCCTTGTAAGTGTCTAATGGGAAGGGACAGAACATGAATTGAAGAGATGAGTACCTGTGGGATTTGAAGGGATAGTTCAACTGAAGGCAAGTCTACACTAGACATTTTTCTCAGCTGAGCAGTGATGATGGTGGGTGTGATTTACTCTGTGAAACATCTCTTTGCAAAAGCCTTTGTGCAGGTGCTGTTACAGCAGCATAAAAGTGCCTGTGCCAACACAGATGATTTCACTTGCCAAATCAGTCTAAGCTATTACTGCAAAAGCTTTTTCTTGCCAGTACAAACTTGTGTCTCCATTATCAAGGTTTGCTGCAGTAGCTACTCTGAAAGAGCTGTATCTGCAAACCTTCTAGGAGAGGCAAGCCCTGAGGTAGAAATGTTTATAAAGGATTAGTGACAAGACTTCTGGAGTAACAGTCCTGACTTGTCATTCTCATTCTGGCTGCCCTAGAGATATATAGATGGTGGTGATTTAATTCTTTTCTTTTTCTTTACAATTCAGTTTTTTTTTGCTATTCCTGCATGGACAGATACTTCTCCAAGGGCAGTACTCACCTCACAGCTCTCTCCCTCTCAGAGATATTCAGAACAGCAAAAAGGAATTCAGACCCATATGAAGTAAAAACTTTGCAACCTCACACTCTAGATTGTGGGCTAGATGGCAGGATAGAGATGTCCCTTTATAGACTAAATATAAAAGATATAGGGCACATCTGCACATGCACTTTAATGTGCAGTAGCCTATTCTACTGTGTATTAAAGTGTCATGTCAAAAACAGTGCTAATAAGCTAATGCACAGTAGAATTAGTCTACTGTGCATTAAGTGTCACTAAAAAGGGGTTAACTTTTGCTACTGTGCATTAGGGCAGCCAAATGTGCCTTTATGTAGTACCTCATATTAGAGGTACTAAACTTAATGCTTAGTAGCAAATACACATTAATAACCCATACATTGACAGCACAAGTTTTAATGAACTCCATTTCACTTAATCTGATGCTGTGAAAGAACATGCAGAAAACAGAGTATGCAAAGAAGAGAGAAATTAGAATATAAAAGCCAAGAAAGGGAAGACAGGGAGAAAGATAGGGGAGAGAGGGGAAGAAAGGGCAGTGCTAGGAGAGAACAGCAAATGCGTGTAAACCCATAAGAACAAAGGGGGTCACAAAAGTTAATCCAGATATTGAGATAAGAGTCCATAGTCTCTCTTTAAACTATACTTAAAACAGTCCAGCTTGTAGATGATTTCTTGTTCTGCAATTTCCCGTTCAAACTGGTTTTACTTTTTTTTTTTGCCTCAAGAGAACAGCAATCTTGAGGTTAGTGATGGAGCATCCAGGGAGGTTTAAAGTGTTCTGCCACAGGCTTTTTCATCTTTCAGCAGTTGATGTCAGATCAATGTTCATTCATTCTTACATGTAGAGAGCGCCCTGTCTGGCCAATGTAGACAGGACAGGGGCATTGTAAGCAGGTGATGGTGTATATGATGTTGGTAGAGTTGCAGGCATATGAACCTTGGATGTTGTACTCCTTGTTATTAGGTCCAGCGATGATGTAGTCTGTATTCATATGGGGACATAGCAGGCATTTAGATCCACTGCAAGGCCTGGTGCCTAGGTGAGGATGGGAGCTCTTTAGTTTATTGACTGAGAAATTCCATTTGAGGTTGGAGGGCTGCCTGTAAACCAGGACAGGTTTGTCTCCAAAACTACCTCCAGACAGTCATCTTTTTCCAGGAGGGGTTGGGTTGTGGGCTGCTATAAGTAGGTGTCACTCTGTCAAAATCATTGGGTCATTATCTTATCACTGAGCCAACATAGAAGAGAGGCCTGCCTTCTTGCCTTGAGCAATTTTCATTCTTGTTTGACAAAAAAGAGGCACAGAGAGGCGAGGAGAGTTGCCCAGCATCACCGGCTGTGCAAGGACTAGACTTGGCTAGACTCTGGACCAGACCTTCTGCTACAGGTCACCACCTAAAAGGGCAAAACCATAAATAAGAGAAAGTGTTATCCTGCTAAGGGTTTCAGAATTGCTAACCCATTGCTGTGTTATGCCTGCCGTATCTTTCTTTTCTCCTGCACTTCTACTGATCTTTGTTTCTTCCTTTCCCTTTCAAGGAAATACTTTCTCCTGATCCTTTGAATTTTCCATATCTCCCAGTTTCACTAGAAAATTTGGCTATATAAACCTTGATGTTGACCTGTTAGATAAAGGCGGGGAGGATCAAGTTCTACTTTGGAGCAGATCCAGCAGAGGAGCCTGCCTGCAGCCTCTCTCCCTTAAACCAGTCTACCATCCCTAGCTCTGGTGCTGTCTGCAGGAAGGAAGGGGGAGAAGAGAGGTGAATGAGCTGTGTGCTGGGGTTTGCCCAGCCTGGGCTAGAGTGGGGGTGGGTGGGTGGATTGGAGACCCCCACCTCACAGCACCTCCAATCTCTTCCAGAGGGGCTGTAAGAGGAGAGGGGGCTCCAATCCACCCCACTCCAGCTCAGGGCTTGCAAACCCCAGCCTGCCACACACTGCCCCTCCCTTTCCCCCTCTCTTCCTGCAGACAACACTGGGGGTGGGGCTGGGCTGCATCAGCTCAGCTCTGATTATGCGAAGGATTGACCCTAGAGAACAGAAGTTCCCTAAGGCACTCCAAAGTGGAGAGCCTTCATCTGATCCTTTATTAGATGAGAGTTAATTTGTTGTGCAATTGGCCACTTTTAAAGCACTCTGCAGCCATGCATGAGTATCATGGCATGGCTGTAGAGCACTTTCAGGGGGCTGATTGCATAACAAATGTCACTTCTGTCTGAACCCAACATTTCCAACACTATGGATTCCTATTTGAAATTTCTAGTCTGTCTTGTGACTCATGTAATGCTGGCATGCTAAGGCCAGGTGATGCGCTGGATTTTGGGTCCTCGGAGTGCCAGTAGCCCTGGGAGTCCCTCAGGCAGGTTACTGACTGAGGAGTCCTGTGGAGAGATGGGTCCCTCACCATCATCACCCAGGCATTCACTCTGAACCTGATGAACATGTTATTCTTTATTATGTAGAGCCAATTTATATATAGAAAAAATAAATAAATAAAATATAATAGCAATAGTTAATAGCAAAACTAACCATGTAGATAAAATTTACAACTACTAAATTAGGTGGATAATTCCAGCACACTGGGTGGTCCAACTTGTGTTAAACAACCTAAATAACTAAATTCACCTCATTATAAGCCTTGAAAACAGTTTCCGCCATAACTCAATTTATTTCCTTCTGGTCACATCCACTTCCCGTAACACTAAATAGCAACACTGCTATAACTATGATCCACCACTAGATGGCGGAGGTGAGGCTTCTGCTGCTCCAGAGAAAGTGGGCTCTTTTAATCATTTCTGGTAACACAGTGAAACAGACTCTGAACAACTGTTGTAGGCAGTAGGCTGTTTGTTTTATTTACTGGCAGATAGCTCTCTTAAGCTGTTTCCTTCTGAAAATACACTTACTGCAAACACTATTGTTTAGGTGTCCCCTCATATGCCCATGCTGGTTTGTTTTCTTTCAGCCCACTCCCTCTAGGGGTGTCTCCCCCCATCCCAGAACATCCATCCGCAGACAGGGGTTATCCTCTGCAGGTCTCTGACTCTTCAGCTCGAGCCTTCCCAGCTTGCGTTCGATTTTGCCCCAGCGTCTTAGTCGGACACAACTCACAGCCTAGTCTTTAACCCTTTAAGGGCTCTGCTGCTTCTCCGAGCCCCAACAAGCCTGCCAGCCTTCCTTACCAACCCCTCCCCGCTCTTTCCTGGGCACCTGTGTCCCTGGTTGCACAGCTCTGAACCCAGTGGGGAATCAGCTTCTTATGGGATGACATAGGCTCTGCCCCATCCTGATACCTGCTCCCTGGGCAAGTTTCAGCTCAATCTCTCCTGGCTTGGGCTGAGTCTGTGCCCCTCTCTCCAGAGCTACAGTGTGCTCCTCCTTTCCCTCCTCCATGCTTCTCTTCTTCTTTTTTTTTTTTTCCTTTTCCCTTCCTCAGGTTTTATGGCAGCCAATCAGATCCCCCTGTTTGCAATGTGGGCTCTGGTCACAATTTAAATGCTCCAATAAGAAGCATGCATCATGCACTACATACCTGCCTGTCTGGTAAAGCTTATGCAACCTCTGGAAAGTTTTGCCATCCTTTTCTTTCAGAGCTCTTAAGCACAGCTCACCCACTCTGCTTGCAGCCAGGTGAGCTTTGCAGCTGTTACAATTCTCCCCTGCATTTAATTTACCATTCCCAGTAAATGCACTCCATATGAGGGAAAGAATCAGTCCTTCCAGGGCTGGAGAATAGAGACCTCCAAGGCAACCCCTGGGGTGTTGTATGTCAGTTTGAGCACTAACTTATCCATGTGGGTGGGTTGTGAGGTGTTGGTAGGGACAGAAGTTGAGGGCCCCCCCCATCAGAACTCAACCCAGTTGTAGGAACTGGTGGAACCCAGCACATTGCTGTCACAACCCAAGGGTGTGATTTTGTTTGTGTGTGCTTTGGCACTGCTAAATTATTTCCCGCCACTCGGAGCTTTCTTTGCAGGGTGCATTTCTCAGTTGCAAAGAGAAATGCACGGTGCAAAGGAGTTCCCACCACCCGCATGCAAATTTGTGTCCCACTATTGGCCAGCTCTAAATTATTCCCATGTGGCAGCTAGCGATTGGCTTGCTAGCCGTATAAGAGGCTTGAGCGGTTTCCGCCCAAGTTGGAGAACTCCAAGGAGAACGCTGCAAGGGAGGACTCCACAACCATCTGGAGGAGGAGGGCTTCACATCTTGTGAAGAACTCTAAGCGCTGCGGAGCCTATCGAACCCAGCACGTGCCTTAAGAAGGCTATAGGGGTCTGATCAACCTCTGGCCTCTCCCTGTCACCGAACGATCCCTCGACGAACCCCTTCCCTGCGCGCAAGTTCCATGGAGCCTAGCAAACTTCGTGTGAGTGTATCCAGAGCTCTTCTCCGAGTTGTTTTCTTCGGTTGACACGACGGGCTCGCGTTTTTAGAGCCTTCAACCGGATTGGGCTAGAGTTTGCGTGGAAGGAACTCTTGTCCACTTTTCTTCTTTCCTGTCTGTAACTGCAACTCAAGCAAGTTTTCCTGCCTACACCGCGACCATCTACGGTGTAAGTAAAATAATCTTTAATCAACCGCTAAGCGTCCATGCCTAATTCTAGTCTGCCGGCCTGCATTCCCCAACCCGTGTGCCAGGGCTGCTGGCCACAGCCCGCCGCCCGCCCACGAGGGCCTCGGACCGCTCCCGGCCCGCACAATTGCCTCAGCTGGCTCATGGGCCTCTTCCAAGTCCAGGCAACTTGAGCTCTGTGAGTTGGGACTCCTGAGGTTTCCCAGTCAAGAAGACCAGCATATTTTGGTCCAAATGGGCAGGGCTGACCTCTTGCAACTCCAAGGGCTTGGGGTCCCTCGGGCGTAGGCAGTACCCTGATGGATGATCATCATCCTCATCACTGTCCAATGCTGCTGGCTGCCAAGGTCTCACCTCTGCAGAAGCATTGGGTGACAGCATTCAGGCTCTGAGTCGGGCATTCCTCTGTACCCACTGCTCACCGGGGCCTATGGAAAGAAGTCCCACCAATTCTCCCACCAAAAGCAACAGATTATGGTTCACTGTCTTGAGGGTCCCAGGCCCATCCTTGGGTCTAATCTTATAAATGGGTAAATTTCCTGTCGTTTTTTCAATTACATAGGGTGCGGGCCTCCACTGCTTCACAATCTTGTTTCCCAATTATGCTTATATTCCTCAGGAGCACTCAGTCCCCTGGGTGCAAATCTTTGGGCCATTTTCACCTGTCATACTGGCCCTTGTGACAGCTCATATTTCAATTTGCTGCTTCCTGGGCTAGCTGGTAGGCCCTCCGTAGCTTTTCTGTCAACTTATTGAGATATCAATGATGTGACATACTCTCTTCATCACACGGGGCTATTCCAAAACATAAATCTATGAGCACCCATGGCTCCTGGCCAAACATTAACAGATAGGGGCTTACTTCTATTGCATCATTTTGAGTAGCTTTGTAGGCGTGTACCAGAAATGCTATATGCTGACTCCAGTGGACTTTTTGTTTCAGCTGGAGGGTTCCCAGTATGTCCAACAGGGTCCTGTTAAACTGTTCTGGTTGTGGGGATGGTAAGGCATGGTCTGAGACTTTTTAGCACCTGCCAGCCATAGGACTTCTCTCAACAGGGTGCTCTAGAAATCACACCCCTGATCTGAATGGATTCTGGCTGGTAGGCTGTACACTGAGAAGTATTTATCCCATAGCACCCAGGCTACTGTTGAAGTCTTCTGATACCTCATCAGGGCTTGGGCATACCTAGTGAAATTATCTATCACCACAAGTGCACTGGTGATGTTGTGCACATCTGCCTCATTAGCCAAAAAGTCTATACAGACCAACTCCAAGGGCTGTGAACTAGTGAAGGTATGCAGATAGGTTGCCCTCTTAGGTAGCACTTTTCATTGTACACACCTAGCACAGGTTTTGCACTTACATTTTACATCTTCAGCCATCCACATCCAATAGAACTGATCTCTTAGCAATGCCAAGGTCCTACGTATTCTCAGGTGTCCAAAGTTATTGTGAAGTGCTCTCATGGCCTGTTCTTGGTAAGCCTTGGGCAGTACCAACTGATGCTTAGCGTCTCCGGTGAGGGACACTGTAGTCTGATAGAGCACTCCATTTACAGCCTGTAGTTTAGGTCACTCCTGCAGGAGCAGTTGGCCCTCTGTTGACTCAGGTCTTTTTTTAATGGTGGTTACCCTGGCCTTCTTCCACTCAAAGACCTCTTGTATGTCAGGTTCCATCTGTTGGGCTACCCTTCACCTAGTGGGACTCATCTGGAGCACAGCGTCTTGGTTCAAAGTGATGTAGTATATACTAAGACTACTGAAATACCCTCAGGGAGCAGCCCCAGGATCTCCTCTGTGCAGCCTTTGGGACAATCTTCCAACTCCCCCAGTTACAAACATTCCTTACATCTTCCTTGAAGACGGCCTCGATCTTGTCACTCCTAGGCGTACGCAAAAGGGCATCAGCCTTGGTGTTTTGCTTACCAGCTCTACAGTGTAAGCTGAATTGAGAGTTGGCAAGAGCTGCTACCCACGTATGGCCCATGGCATCAAGCTTTGCACTGGATAAGATGTATGTGAGGGGGTTATTGTCAGTCCATACTTTGAATTTTGCCCCATACAGGTAGTCCCTGAATTTTTCTGTTACAGCCCACTTTAAAGCCAAAAACTCTAATTTATGCACAGGGTAGCATGCCTCACTGGGGTTCAAAATCTGGCTAGCAAATGCCATGGGTCGTTTTCTCCCTGTGTGATCTTGGTACAATACCACACCCAGTCCCTTAAGGCTGTATGCAGCTCATAGGATTTATTGGAGTCAGTGTAGGCCAACACTGGAGCATGAGTCAGGCTTTATATCCACTTTTTAAAAGCTTTCTCACAGTTCTGTGTCCATTGGTGTCCAAAGGGCTCTACTGGGTTCCAGGCCACATCTTGAAAGGGCCCTTTTGCATTTCCGGGCTCTTTGTTTCTCCCTCTTTTGTGCTTTCCCAGCGAGTATCCTTGGGTCTGGGTTAAGGGTTTTGTGATTACTGCATAATCTTGCACAAAGCATGTATAGTACCCTGTCAATCTGAGGAATTGATTTAGATCCTGGTAGTGGTTAGGTCATGCCCGTGTTGTCGGTGCCTTAATTTTGTCAGGGTCTGTACTGACACCATTGGCTGACACAATACAACATACTTCACGGTCGTCTGACAGAAATGGCACTTATTGAGTGCCAACTTGAGTCCAGCAGCCTCCAGACAATCCAGGACTCTTATTAGTTGTTCCTCATGTTCTTCCAGTGTTTTCCCAAACATGATGATGTTATGTAGATAAACTAAAACTTGTGTCATATTCATGTCGCCAACCACACTTTCCATCAACTGTTGACAAGTGGCAGGAGCTCCAGAGATCCTTTGTGGCATTCTCTCAAAGTGAAAGAACCTAAGGGGACATACAAAAGCCATCTTCTCCTTGTCCTCCTGCTTCAGTGGTATCTGATAATAATCACCATGAAGGTCTAACACCAAAAATCATCTGCTGCCTACCAGGCAGTTTAGAGCATCCTGAACTCAGGGCACTGTATATTGATTCACAATGGTCCTGCTGTTCAAAGTCTGGTAATCGATACACATCCATATTTTTCCATTTTTCTTTCTCATAACTATGATGGGCAATGCATAGGGACTTTGGACTCCTTAATAATTCCTTGTCGTACCAAGTCCTGGAGGTGCTTCCTAACATCCTCCACTTCTGTGAGGGCTATATGCCTAGACTGCTCCCTAAATGGACTATCATCCTTTAGTAGTATCTAGTGTTCTACTCCAGTGGCAAGCCCCACATCCCACCTATGGGCTGAGAATACCTTAGGCTGCTGGCTCAGCTCCATTTGCAGCTGTTGTTTCCACTCTGGTGATATGAGAGAGTCACTAAATGAGAACTGTATAACATCTAAGGCATGAGGGCCACTGAAACTTAAAGGTGGCAAGGCTGTATCGGCTCCAATGTTCTCACAGATTTGCTGCCCCAGTTTCATACACACATCTTTAGTAGCAGCATTAACCACCAGCACTACAACCTTGTCTTTGGTAGCCTCATTTATGCTGGGAGGAGCAGTCAGCCAAATCCAACTGTTCACATTCAAGTAGTTTCTTAACCTGCATGCAGGACCTTCACCTAACGCAAGAGGTATATGGTGCCACTAGGGGGAATGCCTTACTTGACTTGGTGTTGGCTATGGGGGATGACCTGGTAGGGGAGCTATAGATTCGCGGTTACCTTGGGGATTGTGACCACTAATCAATCGAATTCACCATACGGCATAGGGTGGGTAAGATAACTAGTAGGGTGGAAGTGCTTGACTTTAGGAAGGCTAACCTCAGTGTGCTTAGGAGTCTAGTCAATGATGCACTGCAGGATAGGAGTATTGGCAAATTGGGAGTCCAGGAAGGGTGGTCGTTCCTAAAGGAAGCGATCCTTCGGGCACAGAAGGAGATGATCCCAGTATGAGGGAAAAGGGGGAAAGGAGTCAAAAAACTTCCTTAGCTAAACAGAGAAATCCAGGGGAGCCTAAGGGTGAAAAAGAAGGCATATAGGCGGGGGAAGCTGCCAAGGAGGAGTATGCCTACTAGGCCCACACTTGCAGGGAGGCAGTTAGAAAGGCCAAAGCAACTACAGAGCTGAGGCTGGCAACACAAATTAAAGACAACAAAAAGTCTTTTTTTAGGTCTGTAGGGAATAAAAGGAAGGTGCAGGGCAGCATAGGACCCCTGCTAAACAAGAAGGAACAATTAGTGACAGACAGGAGGGACAAGGCTGAGCTATTCAATGAGTTTTTTGCCTCAGTGTTCTTGAACAGGGGTCAAGATAAGTCCCCTAATGGGTTCTTAGATGGGCATCAGATGGACACCAGCCCACCAACTGTTGATGCTGGCACACCGAACTGTTGACGCTTGGTGCAGTCACTTGGATGGACTGGATGTGTTTAATTCAGCAGGCCTGGATGAGCTGCATCCAGGAGTACTGAAGGAATTGGCCGGTGTCATAGCAGAACCACTGGCACGGCTGTTTGAGTGCTCGTGGCGCTCGAGTCAGGTCCCTGCAAACCTCATGAGTTTTCTTTTGAATTTGTCTAGGTCCCTCGAATCCTAGCCCTACCCTCCAGCATATCTACTGCACCCCCACAGCTTGCTGAGGGTGTACTCCATCCCATCTTCCAGATTGTTAATAAACATATTGAACAAACCCAGCCCCAGGACCATCCCCTGGAGGGCTCCATTTGATACTTTAAATCAGCACTCCTCTCTCTGCAGCTTGGATCAGACCTTCCAGAACCATGCTCTTTACAGGTCTGATCTGGCCTGTAGGTTTATGTTGCTCAGCTGTGACCCATCCTTGACACGAGTTTGTCTAACTTGCCCTTAAAAAATCCCCAGGCAATGGAATTCTACAGCCTCTCTGAGTAACTTGTTTCAGGGTTTAACTTTCCCTGCAGTTCTTTTTTTTAATAGATAATCTGAGCCTGGGCTGCAAATTAAGCTGATTATGACTTTCCAATCCCAGTGGATACAGAGAACAATTGACCTCTGCCCTCCTTATAACAACTTATTGTATGTTGAAAGATTGTTATCGTGTCCCTCTTCAGTCTCCTTTTTTCTATGGAAAACAAATCCTATTCTTTTAATTTGTCATAATTGGTCATGTTTTGCAAATTTCACCATTCCTAGTGCTTTCCTTTGGACTCTTTTATCTATTTGCCTACATTTTCCCCTCCTTTCACAAGCCTGAACCAAAAGCCCCGGATCCAGGTTCCCATCCAGATGCAAAAATCCTGTGGACTTCAAGAGGAATAGCTTGTATAATGAAGAGAAAGAAGTCGGGTTCTGGAAATGAAAATCTCCAGACTCCAGGAAAAGTTGTACTGGATCCCAGTTTCATGATGCATGGGAACGAGATGAAAAACCTTGCATTCGGACATCCCTAAACTTTGAATAAACTGTGATCGGAAATTGATGTCTCAGTCCCAGGGCGTGCTACCACCACTGACAGATCCACGCAAAGAGCTGTGGGACATTAATAATACAAGGGCATTAGAGACTTGAAACAGTCAGATCAGATTCACTGAAAGGTTCATGACCTGGACTAAACTGTAAGTGATACCATCAAGATTCAAACTGCTCCACACACAATAGCTAGAAGAAGAGAAGCCATGTAACATAGCCCCACAAGAGATGGAATTCCTTCTGGCTCTCCCAGAAAGATGAGCTGCAGAAGACATGGCACAGCCGCTGATTTGGGTTTTAGAGCATTCACCTGTGCAACCCGAGAAGCCCTGGTGTCCCCACTGGGAAAGTGAGCCTGCCAAACACCTGGCCCACCTTCTTATCCTATTGCAAATCCTACCTTGAGGATGTCAGGGCAGGTGCATCAGAGATGATTGAGATGGGTTCTTTTATGTTTTATTTATTAAAAAATAGAGGCTGATGTATCCCTATTTCAGATGCTGAGAACCTGAGAGGTCAAGTTAGCGCTAAGGAAAGGAAGAAAAGGGGTGGGGAAACACAACGATTCTAAGAGATCTGGATCTCACGGGTATCAGCTTGATCTCTGAAATTCAGTATCCAGGAAACTGCAAGAGCCAGAGAGCTAAACAAAATCCAGGAGGGTGCTACTCCTGATTTAAGAGCTCAGTGCTCCACCAAGCTCTTTGCTGCGTAACTGATTGCGATTGCTCTGCCCTCAGCAAGGGGAGGAATGAGTTAACAGTACCTGTACCCCTAAAGTTGGAAAATTGCCTGCAGCCACCTGAAGGGAGTGCACAATGTGCCTGTCATGAAGGGAGGGGTTAACAACAGACCCTCAGGCCATGTCTATACTAGGAACACTTTGCTGGTATGATAAAACCCTTTCCAAGCAAAACAAGCTATCCTAGTAAAAGGGCAGATTTAATTTCATTTATGCCACAGTAGGCTGCTGTCATTCTTGCTTCCATCAGTGATCATGCCTCTTACTCCTTGCCTCCCCAATACAGCAATGCTGGCAGAAATCTGTAATGCAGACTTGGCTTTAGAGAGGTCTGCTCTCCACTTAAAACTTATGCTGGCATAAGAACTTGGTAGGGGTATGATTTTTCACTGAGATAAATGGTCTCAGCTATAGAGATACAAAGGTGGCTTACAATAGTCTAGTAGAAGGCAAGATAGATTTGTACCTTATAGACTAAATTAGAGATGTATACCATAAGGTTTCATAAGCAGTGGCTTGCTGAATCACATGTAGTGAAGGGACTGCAGGAAGCAGAGCTTTTAAATAGAAAGGAAGGAAAATGGAAGGGGCACTGCTGGGAGAGGCAGGGTAGGTAGGAGAGAGAAAAAGAAAGTGGTTAACCTATTGAGGAACACAGGGGTTATAAAAGCTAAAAAAGGGCTATAGCAATCTAATCCAATGGTTCCCAACCTTGGGATCGCAAGGATGAAAAATGGGGTTGCAAAGATGCTAGATGGTGTCAACCAATTTATGATGAATATGCTTCCTGTTTATAAATATGCAACTCTTGTGCATGGCAGTTATTTGTCCATGGAGGACGGTTGCAGCTCCAATGCAAGGCGTTTGTATGTGACAGGAAGCTGATGTAAAATCAGTATGTTGGTACTGGCTGGCTGAAATAGATTCATAGATGTAGGCTCAGAAGGGACCTAAGTAGATCATCAAGTCCGACCCCCTACCCTGGGCAGGAAAGAATACTGTGCTCATATGACCCAGCTAGGTAATTGTCAAGCCTCCTCTTAAAGACCCCCAAGGTAGAAGCCAGCGCCACTTCCCTTGGAAGTTGGCTCCAGATCCTAGCTGCCCTGACTGTGAAGTAGTGCCTTCTAAAGTCCAGCCTGAACCTACTCTCAAACAACTTATGGCCATTATTCCTTGTTACTCCAGGAGGTGCACGGGTGAACAGAGTCTCTCCCATTCCCCTCTGGTCCCCCCTGGTAAGTTTGTAGATGGCCACCAGGTCCCCTCTCAGCCTTTTCTTGTGAAGGCTGAACAAATTCAGGTCCCATAGCCTCTCCTCATAGGGTCTGCCCTGCTGTCCCCAGATCATGCAAGTGGCCCTCCTCTGGACCCTCTCGATGCTGGCCACACCTCTCCTGAAGTGCAGCGCCCAGAACTGGATGCAGTACTCCACCTGCGGCCTGACCAGTGTTGCATAGAGGGGGAGGATCACTTCCTTGGCCTTGCTTGTGGTGCATCTGTGGATGCATGACAAGGTGAGGTTGGCCTTACTGACCACATCCTCACATTGCTGGCCCATGTTCATTTTGGAATCGATAATGACTCCAAGATCTCTTTCTGTCACTGTGCTTTCAAGAAGGTAGTTCCCCAGCCTGTAGGTATGCTTCTGGTTCTTACTACCCAAGTGCAGCACCCTGCATTTGTCAGTATTGAATCCCATCCTATTCTCATTTGCCCACCCCTGTAATCTGTCCAGGTCCAGCTGTATCCTGTCCCTCCCTTCTAGCATGCCCACCTTGCCCCAGATCTTGGTGTCATCAGTGAATTTGAACAGGGTGCTTTTCACCCCCTCGTCCAAGTCGCTAATAAAGAGATTAAACAGTGCAGGCCTGAGGACCGAGCCCTGGGGGAACCCACTGCCCACGTCCCTCCAGGTCAAATATGACCTGTCCACCACCACTCTCTGGGTGCAGTCCCTCAGCCAGTTTGCGACCCATCTGACTGTGTAGGCATCAATGCCACAGTCGCCTAGCTTTTTAATGAGAACGGGATGGGAGACAGTGTCAAAGGCCTTCCTGAAGTCCAGAAAGAGTACATCCACTGCGACACCTGCGTCCAATGATTTTGTGACCTGATTGTAGAAGGCAATCAGGTTGGTCTGACAGGATCTGCCCTTAATGAACCCATGCTGGTTGCCCCTGAGCATCGTCCCCCGTGCCGGTCCTTCCCAGATGTGCTCCTGGATAATTGTCTCAAAGAGCTTCCCCAGGATCGAAGTAAGACTAATGGGCCTACAGTTGCCCGGGTCCTCCCTCCTCCCTTTTTTGAGAATGGGGGGCCACACTGGCCCTCTTTCAGTCATCTGGCACCTGGCCAGAGCACCATGAGTGCTCGTAAAACTGTGCCAGGGGCCCCTCGATAACCCCTGCCAATTCCCACAACACCCTGAAGTGGAGAGCATCTGGACCTGCTGATTTGAACACATCCAGTCCCTCCAGAAGTTCCCTAACTCAGTTCTCCCTGACCCTAGGCCTGTCAGAGTCACTCCTGAGTCCATCCTGAATCTCAGTGGGGGACTCCTGGTCCCTGCACAAAAAAATGGAGGCAAAGAAATTGTTAAAAAGGTCTGCCTTTTCCTCTGGTGCAACCACCAGATTGCCTAGCGTGTCCTGCAGGGGCCCCATGTTAGCCGGTGCTTTCTTCATACTCCCTATGTATTTAAAAAAGGACTTTTTGTTGTCCTTGATGCTAGCCCTAGTTCTGTATCTGCCTTAGCTTTCCTAACAGCCCCCCCTACAAGCCCGAGTGATGGAGGTATACTCCTCTTTGCTGATAGCCCCTCCCTTCCATGGGGCGTACGCCTCTTTTTTGGCTTTCAGGCATTCCTGAATGCCTTTGGTGAGCCAGGGGGGCTTTTTAGCACTCTTGCCCCCTTTGATTCTCATTGGGACTGTCACCTCTTAGGCACAGAGGATCGTCTCCTTAAGGAACAACCACTCATCTTGGACACCCAGTTCCCCAACTCTCTAGGACCCCAGAGCCTCTCCTACCAATCTCCTCAACTTGTTGAAGTTGGCCCTCTTGAAGTCAAGGGCTACTGCCTTACTGCAGGCCCTTGACACCCTGTGCTGTATAGTGAATTCCAGTAGGTGATGATCACTGTTGCCCAGGTGGTCAAGAACCTTGAGTCCCTTCACCAGGTCATCGCCTATGGCCAGAACCAGGTCCAGGAGGGCATTCCCGTGGTGGGACTGTGCACCTCCTGGGTTAAGTGGAGGTCCTATATCTCAGCAAGGAACTTTTGTGAGCGGTTCGACCTGGCTGACTGCTCCTCCCAGCAGATATCTGGGTAATTTAGATCACCCATGACGACTACATCCCTTGCCTTAAGTGCCTCCGCAAGCTGGTCTGAGAATTCATGGTCCAGCTCTTTCCCTTGGTTGGGAGGTCTGTAGTAGACCGCGGCTGTTAAGTCTCTTTCCCCACAACCCCCCTGTATTCTAACCCAGAGCACTTCAGCCTGCCCCTCCTCTGACCCCATCCTGTTAGTTGACGACGTGTATTATTCTTTGATGTAGAGCGCCACACCCCTGCCTTTCCTCCCCGTTCTATCCCGCCTATATAGTCCACTTACAGGTCCGCCGGGGAGTGGGCTGGTCCCCTCATCCCAAATACCCTCTGGTGCAGCAATTGGCTGCAGGGGGACCCCGGGTGCCGCCCCCCCCGACCAAGGACACCGAGCCAAGGGGGCGCTGGGGGGAGTGCTTCTGATCTACTTCTGGGTCTGCTGCTGAGCACACTGGGGAGCCCCCTGTACTTCTGTGGGACACTCCATGCACCCCAGCATTGTAGCATTCATGAGCCACCTGCTACCTGGAGGTATATAAAAAAAAACATTTAAAGCTATCTTTATGTCCAAATCACTGAATCTTTCCGAATCTGTCCGAATCAATTCGGAGGGTTCCAATTTGATTTGGAGAGATTAAAGGGTCCTCTGATTGGATTTGGATTTGGAGATTTAGTCACTGAATTGGGCCGAATCTTTGCTGAATCAAATCAGGGACCGAAGCTTCGAACAGCCCTATTATTGAGTATGATGTATTCATTTTATTTTCTTTTGGTTTCTATTGCTTTATTTTTAGTGGGAGTTTAGAGAAACAGTTGTATGGAGCAAGCATGGCAACATTAACAGTGAACGGTAATGTCAGTCTAGTTTCCTGTATAATTTCTGTATATACTTTTAAGTCTCAATTTAGCAACCGTGACATCTATGGTTATTTAACAGTATGGTAGCACAGTAAATATAATCCACAGTTAGACTGTAATCATTCCCCTTCCATGTAGCAGCTGTACTAGTATCAAGCATCTTTGTTCTGATTTAACCGCATCCACACTAGGGCAGCCATACTGCTTTAACTATAGCAGTATACCAGCATAGGTAAAGCAGTACAACTTCCTAGGACAGACAAGGCCTAAGGATTTGAACAGACAAACCAGTTACCATGAGATAAAGGAGGAAAGACTTTATTTTGCCTCATCCACTCCATGGTATTTGACCCTTCAGGCTTTTAGTCCAAAGGGAATAGAAGCTCACTTTGTATAGTCTGTCCCTCAGTTCAAAAGAGGTAAACTGCCACTGGTCAGCTCTCATTGTACAGAAGTTGCTTTTTTTCGCCATTTAAAGCACTTTATTGCTGTGACTTAGCAGAAATGCATAGCTTTACAGCACTTTAAAAATGGGTACAGCACATTAAATTAGCCCTTGTTAAATGAGGTATTGAATTTGAAGCGCTGTACTTTACAGCACTTTAGCAACCTACAGCACTTTTAAATAATGTCTGTATGCTGGAGCTTGCCCAGAGCCACTTCTCTGAGAAGTGGTCCCTGCCTCCTAACCTGGAAAGTGCAGGGAGTCTCAGAGCCGCCCCCCGCACCCCCCTTCCCCACCAAACACTGCATTTCTGTCATGTTTAAGAGGATTGTAACTTTTATAATACAGTAAAAAGTGCTCTAACTTACAGTGCTGTAAAACATGCATAGAACACTTCTGTACATACCCTAATAAATGATTGGTAAGGGCCTGCACAAGGACAGCTACCCTGGAGCAGCTGACTCATGTTAAATCCCCACCCACCTTTTACCTCAGGGTAATTTGTCCCTCTGCCCATGCCCTAGCTTAAGGGTCTGTCTGCACTCCAGAGTTAACTCAAGCTAGCTACATGCAAGATACTCCTTTCACTTGAGTGAGATCAGACAAATGGTAAAAGCAAGATTTGTTTGGTGCATCCAAATTGATGCTGTATGTACACAAATGGAACGCTAGGTGTTTTGAGGACATATCCCATGGTTCTTTGCAGGGCTATAAACTGAGTCGCTCCATGAATTCTTTCCCAGTGAACTGCAGGAAAACTTGTCTGTCCTTTTTGGGTACAGAGGAGGAACTATGGGAAGGCAGTGGAGGACTATTAACACTCAATGGGTGCTAGCCTGTGTCCACACTGCAAACCTGTTGCATTAGCATTTCATGAGTTGGCATGTTAGCCTATATCCTTTCTCAGATCTGTCACCTGGAGAAAAAAGTACCATGGGACTTAAAAGGTTTAAAATGTGGATGGCACTTAAGGCAATGCTCAGTTATAAACTGAGGTTACTTTGCAACAAAGACATGCTGTTCGTGAAGTTGCTGTGTGCGTTGCACAATGGAGGAAGTAGCATTTCATTGCCATCAGTTTTTGGTTTCTGGGGCCCACTGTACAAGCTTTGAAAAGAGTGAGTAGTAAAGAAGATTTTAAAAATAATGAATGGCATCCTTTTCATTGTGCAGCAGGTTTCAAGATGGGAAGGAACTTGGATACTTCCCTGACTTCTTGCCCTAACCACATCCCATCTCAAGATTGAGGGGGCCTCAGCATGGGCAGAGCATGCTGTGGATATATGTGATATATTTTGTGCTTATTGTTTCTGCCTTACAGCCATGAGGCGAGGAATGGATAGGAGAGAACTTCCAGCTGCATGGCCCTGTGTTATAGGAGGAAATCACAGTTACCCTTGGCCAGGAAACTCTGGACTGGTTTCCATTGTATTGTATCCGCTCCACTCCCTCTCTGAGGCATATACCTTTCTTCCCCTCTGCCATGGATTTGGCAGCTCTGTGCCTCAGTTTCCCCCTCTGTATAATAGGGATAATCCATATCCCCAAGGGTGGAACTGGGTCTGATTCCTCAACCCACAAAAACCCCTTTGAGATTTTGTCTGAGCGAAGCAAGGTCTTGCTTCTACCTGCCTGGTCTTCCTTTGTTTGAAACACAGTCACCCTGTTACTGTCTGGGAGCTGGGCTGTAAATTCCACAGACTGTCAGATAATGGGAGGACAAGAAGCAGAAAGAACAAAAGAGAAGAGCTACTGTCATTTTGAGTGCCGCATCTAGCCTCAGCACGAAACAGCAATGGGTATGTGACAGCTCTGCATTAGCCAGCACATCTGGCTGTTTAGCTGCCCCTATTCAGGGGCTGGACATGTGAAGTTTACACAGAGCTCAGAGTATGGAGGGAGTGGGAGCAGAAATTGTAAAGGGTCCCTGAAATAAGAGGGTAAGGGAACGCAAGGAGTTTGCCAATGTAACTGTGCTGATTATGAGTGAGAAAAGCCCTGATGTAGCTGTCATAGCAAAAGCCTCAGTGGAGATGCTGCTAATGCCAGAGAGGCTAATTTTGTTCAAAGAAAATTATATAAATGATATAATAAGCAAGCATTTGCTTAATTGCTTAATTAAGGATCACACATCTTGCATGTGAACACTGTCATGTGGATAGTGGACTGGCTGCTGGAGGAAGCAAGGGAAGGAGACAAAATGAACAGATTGCTGTATTTTTGATTTGTCTGGCAGCTAACAATGTGCTTGACATCACATGAAACACGCATAATGTGCACGGAGTGGATGCCATCGCATCACAGTCCAGCGCATTCTTGCTGTCTTTTTTTGTACTATGAACTCATATTGCTTAGCACTGAGGATCATCACAAGGGCAGGCCTCCAAATGTCACAGGGTCAAGCCTTCTACTCCCATTTGTAATAGTAAGCATTAACTCCCTTCCTGAGGGCTAATATAATTACATCAACAGGAAGTTAGTACTCATTTTTGTGTGTGTTGTTGCAATAAAGCCCTTTTGAGAGCAAGAAGTCTCCCTGCCTTTTCCTGAGCTATGAGACAGCACACCATTCATCAACATGTAAGAACTTCTGCACTAGAAGTCAGGGGATGACCAGGAGGTGGGTGGTCGAGGCTTGACACTAGACAGTCATGAGCTAGCGTGTCAGGAGAGGTCAAGGTCAGGAAGCCAAAGGTCCAAACTAAAGTCACAATTCAGGGGATTAGGAGGCCAAAATCTGTAATGGAATGAAACATGGGTGGTCACTGAAATAGAGCTGCAAACCAGTGGATCAGGAGCTGGGAGGCATCTCTCCTGTTTAGTAGCCTGAGGAATATTGAGAGGTCATTTGCTTATATCCAGGAGACTACATCCAGGAGAGTAACTGAGGCCAGGTGCATATATAGTTAGGTCCCTGGAAGTCAGGTCCTTCTGCTAATCAGGGCCAGGTAGGGGCTAAAGCCTGCCTGCTGCTCTTACTCCTGACAGAAGTCCATGTAACCCAGTGTCTTGTCTCTGGCAGTGACAAGTAGTAGCAGTTGCTTTAGAGGAAAAATATAAGAAATAAGGCTTGTGTACAGTGATCTATTCTCCTGCTGTTGTCTCCCAGCCACCAGCTGTGGGGACATCCTGAGCATGAGGTGACATCCTTGACTATTGGATACATAGTCTCTAATAGCCTTATCCCTGATGGGCATACATTTGTCCAAACCTTCTCTGAACCCAGTCATACGCTGTCCTGTGGCAAATAGGTCCTCAGAATAGCTATGTGCTATGTAAAAGAGATACCATTTTTGTGTTTATTTTAAATCAGCTGCTTGACAACACCATTGGCTGCCTTACAGCTCTGACATCGTAAGACACAGTGAATAACTGTCCTCTACTCACTATTTTCACACAATTCCTGGTTTTACAGACCTCTAGCCATCTCTTTCCCAAGCTGAAGAATCCCAGCACTTCTGGTCCCTCCTTGCATGGAGCCTGTTCCATGCTCCTGTTCATCTTTGCAGCCTTTCTATATGCCTATATGCTTTCTGAGACAGGGTGACCAGAACTGCACAGTGTATTCAAGATGAGGGCATACTTGCACAGTCATACCCATGGAAGCAGGGCAGCCTTGGAGGGGGTCTCAGGATTTCTCCTGCCAAATGGGGCCTGTTCTTCAGGACTGCGGTATTAGGGCAGGGGTGGGAAATTATTTTGGGCGGAGGGCCACTTACTGAGTTTGGCAAGCCATCGAAGGTCGCATGATAGGCAGCCAGGGGCAGATAAATATTAATTTTCTAAATTTTTAGGGGCCCCGCAGGCCAGAAAGAATGGCCGGTGGGCCACATTTTGCCCACCCCTGTATTAGGGGATTGCCAAGCTGGAGAGAACTGAGTCTCATGCAACTCAACCTCCTTGACTGCATCTGGATGACATCTAGCAATTCCTCAACATGGTGCCCATGCCACTGCTCTCCCATCCATATACCTGTTATCTTTCTCCCTTGGCAGGGGGAATGTGACCTCCCAAGAAAATATTACCTGATAAGCCGCTAAATCACACCATGGCACCCAGCTATGGAGTCCCAACACTTGCTTCCCTTTGGTCTACCCTCTACTGGGCTGTCTGCTAGATGGTCAGGATACCTCCTTTTTAGGACTTGCTAGCTCCATCCATTCATGCCAGACTCAGCAGGTCCAATCACAAACTCTGCCCTTTGCCCTCATCCACTGAGACCACACCCACCCCAAATCCCACTCACCCCCTCAGCTCTTTAAAGAGAGGTGCATCCAGTCTCGTAACAACATGAGTTAGGTCCGAAGGGCTGCAGGGGTTGGTCATGGGGCTTTGCAAGGCCTGTGGGCCATGGATTGAGAATGTGGGCCATGGATTAAGAACTGCAGTTTTGTACTGGGTTTACTTTAACCCAGTTCAAACACCTGACATGTTAACTCCATGTATTGCTCAGAGAGCAGCTACCAGCTGAGCATTCCTCAAGATCTTTTGCAAATTAGTTGTCCTGTAAATGCAAGCATACAGTTGTTAGTCCATGAAGGATGCATGTGCATTCATGTACCATGGCTGGAGCATCTGTTTAATCCATGGATATTCTTTGAGCCTATGTGCACTGCTGGAAATTGGTTATTATTACCCATTAAAGCTTGTTCAAACCAGAAGCAAGGCAAAGTATCCTCTAGGGCTGTTCCAGGCAGTCACAGCTAGTTCAGGTTTCACATCTCTTGACCTAAGGTGACACCTGGCCAGCCACTGTATGTAAAGGGTGGAGAGTAGAGTAGCTACTGTTTCTTTTATTGCAAGTAGCATTCAGCAGACTGGTCAATCCAGTTAATGCTAATAATTCTATTTTCTAAGCAATTTTGCCAGCCATGCTGTTTTTATTAATATACAGGCAGATGTTGTGGTGCAGACAAGCAGCAGCTCAGTGTTCATGCAGGTGAATTCACTTTTTAGAGGGGGTGAGAGTCATGGAATAGTGTCTGCCCTGTGCACTGTTCCAGTGAGCATGACAGATGCATGTGTCCAAATGTGAGTGTTTCACAGATTGTGAGTATACACATAGCAGAGAAATACTTCCATGTGAATGCCAGCAAGCCAGGATTACCCATGTGCAAGCATCTGGTGTTAGCTAGTCAGCATGTGCCAATACCAGTGTATTTCAAAGACAATGTGTTAAAGGAAACACATTAGTTCTCTGACTGCATGCATGTCCCAGTTTCTGTGCATGGTGTTATATTGTGACACTGCTCTTTGGATGCAGTTTAATAACTAAGATAACATTAAGGGCTGGGCCTATCCCAGTGCAGGTGCAGACAAATGTTACTTGGACAACTGCAAGATTAAAAGTGCTGAGAGGTAGAGGGAAAGAAGCAGAGAAACCTGACCTTGCATTAGTGAGGTGTCATTCCCTGACCACCTGCGCAGACCAACGGTAGCCAAACAAAGCAGCCTGTAATGGAACACCTCTCATTAGTGTAATAAAATTCATGATTATACCCATATCTTCCTATTCTCTGCCTTTGCCCAACCCCCTTTTAGCCACCACCTTGGCAAAGAAAGGTGGTGGGCATGCAAAGGGCTAGAAACTCTGCCTACATATTGAAGAGAGATATGGGTAGTAGCAAGCCCTACTTGTGCCCACATGTGGTTTCAGCCTCTGCCCCAATGGCACTGGAGCACATAACCATGATACACCCTGTTGCGGGCCCACATACTGGCAGCTGTGTGTCCAATGGCCTCCTGCAGTGCTAACGAGCCAGGAATGTGGTGGAATCTAGTCATATATGATTCCAGCTTCTTAGCTGGTTTTGTAGTTTTGCTTGTCTGGCAAAACAGCTGGGGAGAAGGGAAGGGAAACCCCAGTTACACCCCCTCCCTTACCTGCGGTGCATCTGGGATCCGCCCAGACAGTGGTTCCCTCTGGAAGCCAAGCAGGCCAGGCCAGGGTCATTCCCCACACCCGACTACACTGGAGGATCAGAGGCCAGTGGCAGAGTCACTTGCTGGTGTAGTCAGGCTTGGGGATTGGGGACAGGGCCAGAAACCCATGCCAGTCCTAATGACAAACAGCTGGCTGGCTGCAACAGACCTAGTCATTGCCTTGGCAGGGATTACAGGCCACAGCTGTGCAGCAGCAGTGTTCACCAAGGGGAAAGGAGGAGCAGCTGGAGCCTTTATGAAGCTCCTGGAACTGAGGCATGGAAGGGAACAGAGTGCAGAGCGCATGGGACAACGAACAGGTGAGGAGCAGCTGAGCTGCTCACTTTTTGTTGTGCTTATTAAAAACAGACTATTAGGGATATGTGGGGCAAAGCCCAGCACCTTCAGCTGCAAAGCTGAGTGTGAATAAGACTTGGACTAATGCTAACTGACTGCAGACCTCATATGGGGATCAGAGATGATATGGAGTATTTACTAGAGCTGTGTGAAGCTTTGGGTGCTGACTCAATTCAGAAGAGATTCTGCCCGATTCGGTGGCCAAAGCGCCGAATCCGAATCAAATCAGGAGACCAATTTAAAGGTCTGAATCAATTCAAAGTTCTTTGAATCAATTCAGAAAAGATTCAGAGAGCTTCAGCAATTCGGGCATTCCCCACTTGCTGCAGCAGGGAGCTAGACCCAGATTCCATGCTGGTAAGTAGGGGGCGGAGGAGGGGGTCCAGAGGAGGGTGGAGGAGCCCATGGGGGGCCCCCTGACAGGCCCCATCCCCTGTCTTCTTCCCCAGCCCCCTGAGCGCCCCCTGACTCCCACCCACTCTCCCAGCCCCTGCCGTGGCTTTCCCACCTGGCCCCAGCTCCCAGCTCTTTAAAAAAAAGCCCCCACTCATTGACTGCTGCAGTGGTGTTGAGGCTTCTAGGGGCTCATGGCAAAGCCCCCCCATGCAGTGTGGGGCAGTGCAGGGCAACAGGGATTAGCCACCTCACCTGGCAGCAGCTGGTGAGTCAGGGCTTTTTTTTTTTTTTGTAAAGGGCCAGAAGCTGGGGCGGGCAGGGCAGCCATGGCAGGGTGGGGACTAGGAGAGCAGGTGGGGGTTGGGGAGCTCATGGCAGAGGCCCCCATGCAGCGTTGGGCAGTGGGGGGCAACGGGTATTGCCCCCTGCCTGGCAGCAGCCAGTGGGTGGGGCCTTTTTTTTTTAAAGGGCCAGGAGCTGGGAGAGCGGGCAGGGCAGCCATTGAAAGCTGGCAGGGGTAGGGCTGATTTGGAGATTCGGCCAATTCAGCTGTGGCCAAATCTCTGAATTAGATTTGGCTGAATCTATTTGGGACAGTGATTCGAATCACTGAATTGAATCACTGTCCCCCAAATCAGCTGAATCTGAAGCGAATACTATCTGCTTCGTACAGGCCTAGTAGTTACAATTGGAGGTTTGAGGTGAGAGTGTAGGGGCTGGAGCAGCTCCCACTTTGGCCTCTAGGGCCCCATAGCTGACCCAGAGGGCCAGCTGTGTTAAGACTGGTGGTACAGTGGCTCCCTTTTGAGGAGAGGGACAGTTCCTGTATTGAAAATCACCGCATGAAAGATTCCATCAAAGTTGTGGCAGGTGAGACTGTGAGGATCAGAGCTCCCTAGATTCAAGGAGAACATACTTGGTAGCTACATACTTGGTAGTCTTATTGAGGACATGGCTACCATAGGCCACCAAGACTTCCTCCCCTATGCTGGGAAGGCAGCGATGACTGACAAATTTTGGTGTATTGACCGGGAAGGAAAAACTAGGAAAAAGAAAGATTTAAGAAGGGAGTTTTTCCTTTTTTTTTTTTTTTTCCCTGGTGATGAACTTCAGGGTCTACTCAGCACAGAGACATGGCAAGGATGACACGGGGTTGCCCCAAGGTGCGGCTGCCCTACAGGTACAGGATTTGCTTATCCAGCTTCTGCAGGGACAGCAGAGGCAAATGGAGGAGTTTTGTGAGCAAGCGTTGAAGAACCGGTGGCCCAGAGTGCTTTGTTTGGCCATCAACAGGTGCTCAATGAGAAGCTGGAATTATGACAAGGCACCAAGGCAGGACCTGCAGAGGGGTATAAGATGCCTAAGATGGACCGGGATGAGGACCTGGAGGCCTATTTAGGCCTAGTTAGAAGCCTTTGAAAGGGTGGCCCTAGCTGCTGGTTGGGCCATTGTGCACCGTGCATATCAACTGGGAACTCTGTTAACAGGCAGCCTACAGGGCTATGCCTTGCAAAGAGGCTGGAGATTACAAAAAATGAAAGGAAGCAATATTATATTGAATGGAGGTATTGACTGAGACATACCATCTACAATTCAGAACAAGAAAGAGCCAAGAGGAGAAGCGACCCAGGGTACTGCTACAGTCCTTAAGAGACTTAGCTCAACAGTGAGTTAAGCTGGAAACTCAAATCCTGGCTGAAGTAGAACAATTTATTGGGGACCTAGCTGAAGGGACACAACAATGGGTATGCCAGCACCAGCCCTAAAACCTGGAGGAGGCATTAAACCTTGCTGAACCTTTTTAGGAGGCTGAAAGAATCAACCCTCAAGGGGGAAGATTCAAAGTGGCTTTGCCCATTGGGTGGGGAGTATGGGGTGTGACTCGAAGTGGATGTGATCCTTGCCAGGAGAGCTTGCAAAAAGATGATAGATGCTATTCTTGTGGTGAACAGGGACACAGAGCCGGGATGTATCCAAAGTTTAAAGATGGATGGGGTTTGCCACAAGGCACGCTGTACCCCTCCAGGGAAGGACGAAGTGACATGGAAAGACCAGAGTCTATGGACTGTAATTTCAGAGCCAATGCCAGTGGGGTACTGCTGCAGGCTACTGTGATGGTAATGTTAGACAATAAGGAGTACCTAGATATGATTGACACAGGATACAGACTTTGATTAGTACAGACTTTGATTAGTATAGACTCTTGTTCCCCCAGAAGTAGGCAAACTCACAGACCCCAAGAAATTGATGTGTGTGCATGGGAAATGTCAGGTATATCCCTGTAGGAAAATGAAGATGGCTGTGTTGGGTAAGACACAAGAGTTACCAGTGGGCTTGGCAGACCATTTACCATGCTCAATGATCCTGGGGCATGACTGGCCAGAGTTGTTGACAATTTTCCAGCAGACCTCGGAGGTGCAAGAAATACTGTGTTGCTGAAAAGAAAAAAAGAGAAAAGATTGAGGCAATGATGGGTCAGGATAGTGAAGAGGGAGAGAGAGTCAAATAAATAGATTTGGAGCATCTGACAGGGCAAGAGCAGTTCTGAGAAGACCAAGTAAGAGAGGAAATGTTTCATTTATGAGGACAGTGTGGTTCAGCGGGATGACGAAATTAGAAAACTGTAGATGGTTACACAATACCCTGTTTTGAGGGGAGAACTCCTATACTGGATAATAAAAAGGGTAGGGGCCAAGGAAGAAGTTGTACAGTTGTATAGAAACAAGTATTTCATGTAAACTTGTTGAAGGCATGGAGGGGGCAGGAAGGGTTTTTACTAGATCCAGGACCAGATTCCCTAGAACTTGGCCCCCGCCTTAGGGAGTTCCTTGGGGAGCAGAAGGAGAGAGTGCCACTGTGGGGAGAACATTTGACCCAAGAGCAGAAGAGACAACTAGCCAGAGTGATAGAGGGATTCCAGGGTTTCTTCTGGGAGGAACCAGGACTGGTTCTGGGGGTTGTCCATCATATGCACACTCCACCAGAAGTGGTGATCCAGGAGCATTGGAGGGGCTTTTCCCAAGGGCTCCAAGAGGCTGCATGATGGGAGATTATGCACATGATAACTAGAGGCATCACTAAGGATTTCTGGATCCAATGGCAGAGTCCGCTAGTAGTGCTACATAAGCCAGATGAGATGCTAAGACTCTGCTTGGATTTTAGAAAAGTCAATGAAGTAGCTAAATTTGATGCATTCCCCATGCCCCACATTGAAGAGATGCTAGAAAAAATTGGACAATACATTACAATGACAAAAGGTTACTGGCAGATCCTGATGGCCCCAGAGGTTCAAGATAAGAGAGCATTTGGAACACATTTGAAGAGGTGCAAAGGTCTTTTGAGATGGTCAAGAAGTCCCTATGTGGGGAGCCTGTGTTGTTCACACCAGGCTTTAGCAAACCTTTTTACCTAGAGACAGACACTTCAGGAATGGCCCTTGGGGCTGTTTTAACTCAAAGTGGATGGAGACAATAGATCCATGACCTATGCTAATAGTAGACTCTTGAAACATGAGGTCCGCTACACCACAGTGGAACGGGAGTGCTTCACCATCAAGTGGGGAATAGAACTCTTCAAATATTACCTGATAAGTTCCAAATTTATGCTCATCATGGATCACCATGGGTTGAGTCCCACCTCATCAAATCCTGACAGACATAGCTATACCGGTGGAAACCTGCAGCATAAGCCAGGACTTACCTACATGGCATATTTCACTGTTGTAATGATACTGACATAGTTAAACCCAGATAGCTCTATGTATAAGGGTTATGGTAGAGTTACAAGCCCTATGTAGTTTAATGACTCTAGAGAGTATAATAACACAGTATGATATAGAGAGTTTAATGACTATACAGAGGATAATAACACAGGGCCTGGGTAGTATTGGGATTAGGGGGGCAGTGCATGCATCTTCAGGAGGCCTCAAATGCCTCTACAGTAATGCTCGCAGTATGGGGAACAAGCAGGAGGAACTTGCCCTCCTGCTAGCTAACACCAACCCAGACATAGTGGGGCTCACCGAAATGTGGTGGGACCCAACGCATGACTGGGTGGTGAACATCAAGGGCTATAGGCTGTACAGGAGAGATAGGACAGGGAGGAATGGTGGGGGTGTGGCGCTCTATGTCAAGGATCAATACACATCCTCAATGAGCAGCACTGGGTCAGAGGAGGGGCAGACCAAAGTGCTCTGGGTTAGAATACAAGGAGGTCACGGAGAAAGGGACTTAATGGTGAGGGTCTACTACAGACCACCCAACAAATGAGAAGAGCTAGACCAGGAATTCTTAAGTCAGCTCACGGAGGCAGTTAGGTCAAAGGATGTGGTCATCATGGGCGACCTAAACTTTCCCATCTGCTGGGAGGAGCAGTCAGCCAGGTCTGACTGCTCACGTAGGTTCCTAGCTGAGCTACAAGACCTCCATCTAACCCAGAAAGTGCACAGCCCCACCAGAGGAGACGCCTTGTTGGATCTGGTCTTGGCCACGGGTGATGACTTGGTGGGGGGACTGCGGGTGCTTGATCACCTGGGCGACGGTGATCATTGCCTGCTGGAATTCACCATCCAGTGCAAGGTGGCGAAGGCCTGCAGCAAGGTTGCAGTCCTGGACTTCAGGAGGGCAGATTTCAATGAGGTAAGGAGATTAGTGGGGGAGACTCTGAGGTCCCTGGGGTGGGGGGGGGCAGGAAGGGGGGTTGGTTGTCCAAGAAGTGTGGTCGTTCCTTAAGGAGATGGGAGATGATCCTCCAAGCCCAAAAGGAGGTAATCCCTACACGGATCAAAGGGGGCAAGAAGGTCCAAAGGCCCCCATGGCTCACCAAAAGTATCCGGAAATGTCTCCAAACTAAAAAGGAGGCATAGACCCATTGGAAGGGAGGGGCCATCACCAGAGAGGACTATACCTTTGTTGCTTGGGACTGTAGGGGGGCGGTCAGGAAGGCCAAGGCAGAGATGGAACTGGGACTAGCAACCTGGATCAAGGACAACAAGAAGTCATTTTTTAAATACATAGGGGGTAAAAAGAAGGTACCGGGTAAGGTGGGCCTCTGCAGGACACACTAGGAAATCTGGTTGTTGCATTAGACAGCAAAGCTAACCTATTTAACAATTACTTTGCCTCCATTTTCTGAGTACGGACCTGGTTATCCCCCCCACTGGGACCCCCGTAAGCCCCGTGGGAGGCATACCCAGGCCTAGAGTCAGCAAGGACCTAGTCAGGGAACTTCTGGAGGTACTGGACGTATTTCAATCAGCAGGTCCTGATGACCTCCACCCCAGAGTGCTGAGGGAACTAGCACAGGTTGTTGCGGGACCTCTGGCACAGCTTTACAAGCACTCGTGGTGCTCTGGCGATGTGCCAGAGAACTGGAAAAGGGCCAATGTGGTTCCCATTTTCAAAAAAGGGAGGAAGGAGGACCCAGGAAACTATAGGCCCATTAGTCTTACCTCGGTCCTCAGGAAGCTTTTTGAGAAAATTATCCTGGTGTATGTCCACGAGGGGCCAGCAGGGGAGACTGTGTTTAGGGGCAACCAACATGGGTTCATTAGAGGCAGGTCCTGTCAGACCAACCTGGTGGCCTTCTATGACGAGGTCACCAAATCCCTGGATGCAGGTGTTACAGTAGATATAGTCTTTCTGGACTTTAGGAAGGCCTTTGACACTGTCTCTCACCCCATTCTCATTAAAAAACTAGGAGACTGTGGTGTCAGTGCCTACACAGTCAGATGGGCCACTAACTGGCTAGAGGGCCGCACCCAGAGAGTGGTGGTGGATGGATCTTATTCGACCTGGAGGGATGTGGGCAGTGGGGTCCCCCAGGGCTTGGTCCTCGGGCCCGCACTGTTCAACATCTTCATCAGCGACTTGGACAAAGGGGTAAAATGCACCCTGTTCAAATTCACTGATGACACTAAGATGTGGGGGGATGTGGGCACGCTAGAAGGAAGGAATAGGCTGTAATCAGATCTGGACAGGCTACAGGGGTGGGAGGATGTGAACAGGATGGGTTTCAACACTGACAAGTGCAAGGCACTGCACCTGGGGAGGAAGAACCAGCAGCAGACCTACAGGCTGGGGAACTCCCTTCTCGTCAGTGCAGAGGCAGAGAAGGATTTTGGAGTCATTATTGAGGCCAAAATGAACATGGGCCGGCAGTGTGGGGACGCGGTCAGGAAGGCCAACTACACCTTGTCATGCATCCACAGATGCATCTCAAGCAGGTCCAAGGAGATGATCCTCCCCCTCTATGTGACACTGGTCAGGCTGCAGTTGGAGTACTGAGTCCGGTTCTGGGTGCCGCACTTCAGGAGGGATGTGGACAACATGGAGAGGGTCCAGAGGAGGGCCACCCGCATGATCAGGGGGCAGCAGGGCAGGCCCTACGAGGAGAGGCTACAGGACCTGAACCTGTTCAGCCTCTACAAGAGGAGGCTGAGGGGGGATTTAGTGGCTGTTTACAAACTAGTCAGGGGGGACCAGCAGGCATTGGGGGAGTCCCTGTTCCCCCGAGCACTACCAGGAGTGACAAGAAGTAACAGTCACAAGCTGGCAGAGGGTAGATTCAGGCTAGATATCAGGAGGCGCTACTTCACTGTCAGGGCGGCTAGGATCTGGAACCAACTTCCAAGCGAAGTGGTGCTGGATCCTACCCTGGGGGTCTTTAAAAGGAGGCTGGATGAACACTTGGCCAGGGTCTTTTGACTCCACTACTCTTTCCTGCCATGGGGGTTGAACGTGATGATCTGCTCAGGTTCCTTCCAACCCTACCAACTATGAAACTATATGTAGTGCTATCTGGTCATGCCTATACTGGTTTAACTATACTAATACAACTATGCTGGCAGAATTCCCCACCGAGACAAATTTTATTGGGTAACTTCCCTGACAGTGTCTTTTGTTTTCTTTTCTTTTTTTTTGTTGTCTGTCTTTCCAGGTGCAAGCATACAGGTGAACTCTGAGCTCATTATTTTAACAGCAACAAGGTAAAGAGGGAAGAAGTGAGCAAGCAAGTAAACAGATCCAAAAATCTACTTGAAAATGATAAATCCAGAAAAAGATCTCCTCTCAGAGCATGAATGCAGAATAAAATCTGCCTGGAGCTTCATAACCAGTTTTCAAATACTGAACCAAAATGAGAGCACTCCTGCAGCTGGCTATTCTTGAGCTGTGGTGAAGAAGTCCAGATCCATCCATGGGGTTGGGCCCCATCTGTGCTCCAAACACTTGGCCTCAGCCTGAAGCAGAATGCTTTATGGCTAAGTTCAGACAGTCAAAAAGCAGGAGGCTGAATCAATTCAATTCAATTCAATCTTCACAGGTTAGTCTAAGCTGCATAGATTGAACTGATGAGCAAGTGAACAGGCATTAACTTTTGATTCTGGAAATGCAGCTGCATGCCTACAGTGGCTCAGTCCAGAAAGCAGTTTATGTGCACTGACCTTTTGTTGTGTTACAGATTTGAACTGGTGTCCGATCACTTACACCGGTTTATATGTCATTTCTGGCCTTAGCCCATGTGTCTGCATAGTGCCTAAGAGGAATGGCCATCCTCAGTGCTGCCTCAACACAAATAATAAAAAATAATAATTTAGGGACTCTGGGATATTTCTTTGCTATGGAAACCAACTCGGGTTGTCAAGTACATATTCTCAGCTAGTGCTGAAAACAGCTGTCCTGCTGATGCAGACAACACCAACTCAACATTCCTCCAACAGCATGGGCAGCCCCTTCCCTTTGACAGCCATCGAGCACACTTGCTGTACTAGGTGTTGAACACATGTTGGCCCTCTCTATGCCAAAGACTGAACTGCTAGGCGGACCTGGAGAGCAGTGTGCTTGACAACACAATATTAAAACCAGCTGAATCTAGGGTGCATTCTCTAATGGTGAGAACCTTGTGTACCCTGTGCTCAGAGGCCGGATACAGAGGCTAGCTCAGCTCTGCTGGCAACTATAGCCAGCATAACAATATCAGGGAGAGGCACGGATCTTTTCTAATAGTTCCATACCAGGTAAAGGCCTTGTGTAGACACAGTTATAGTGGCATGGAAGTGATTTGGCTGGTAGAGATTATTTAATTTTGGAAACTGGTAGAACTGTTGCCACCCCTTCTACAGCAAATGCTCTGGAAGAGGAACCATACAAGAAGGTGTGTCTTGCATTGTGGTGCATTTTGCGGGCCTCTCTCTCATGGAGGATAAAGAGTTTCATGCCCTAAACACACTTCCCTGACTCCCTTAGGTCTTAGTGATGTCTTTAATAAGGTGCTTATATGTCACATGGATGGATGTTCTCTAGTCTCATACATTCAAATGAGTGTGAAGCATGTACCACATTTCAAGGGGCATCAGTGATGCTTTCCTATGCATCTGCATCTACCTGTTTGTTTGTTAACCCTTCACCTACCTCTGTTTGTTTGTTAACAAGCCTTCACCACAAATTCCCAGGCTCTGGGAACACTCTTGCTCCTCTGCACACACTCAGAACTCTGACTCACCACTTACTCAACACATTCCTGGGAAGTTTGCAACATCCACAGATGCCTCACAAACACTGTGCTCCCCAGCTCTCATCATTATAGCAACACCCGGCATTGGCATTGGGCATTGCAGTAACCACCCTGAGGCTTTCCATAAGCCATTTGTTGTGCAGTGTTGCTAATGCTGACAGGCACTTCTGTTTGACTGCATGCTCTGGGGGCTTGGAACATACCCCAAGGAATATCATTAACAGAGATTGGACTCAGAGATGTATTGCAACGCACCAGGGGAAGATGGAGGAGAAAGGGAACACATTCAAACCTTTCATGTCTGCACTTTTAGGTTTTTATATCATTTTTGAATGAAAATGCAAGGAAATAAGGAATAACCAAACACTACCTATAACTGACTGCACACACAAGGGGTTCTCTTAGAACGCATATCACAAGAATGACCTGGGTCTCCCTTTGAGCTTTTCCACTGACTCTCTGCATTCCTGTGCATTCCCTTTAACTTCTCTTGCTGCACCTGCACTAGCCTCTTTTCTCTGAAGTCTCTGTTGCACGTAAAATGGGGTTTTAAGCCTGGTGCTTTAAGAATTGACATAACACTTGGTTGATTAATAGCAGAAAGGCTTGTTTTAATAACTACCAACAAGCTACAAAACTAAATGACAGAAAAAGACTCTTTCCCAATATAAAATGATCTATTACAAAAAGTCCCAGCACATATTTAGTGGCAGTAGTGTTCTCTCTCCACTGCAGGCAGAGGAAGCTGGTCCAGTCTTGCAGCCTTCACCGAGCAGGATCGTTTGCTGGTTAAGCTGTGTGCAGTATGGCTTCTTGATCTTTCATGGACTGCACACCTTGCTTGCAGTTTTGTCTTGCTTTATACTGTTTAATTGTATAGATTCAAAGCATTTTTCATTCATGGTTGGCTGATTAGAGTCTGAACAAAACAGGGAGGAAAAGGGTGACCATCACATTACAATTGTTAAATTGCCTGGCTCATATTTTTGGATTTGTTTAGGTGTTTCTCACAGCCACTGACTTGCTTGGCAATTAAATGTGATGGGCCTTGAGTGGTCAAAGAGGATATCTAGAGGCACTGGTTATGGGAACCATCTTTGGGTATTTGTTTATCAGTGGGGCAAATTTACAATAGCTTGTTCTGGTGATGGTCTATTTACAAAACTCCAGACATACACTGAATGACTGAGACATTTGTAACACCTTAAATATTGGATGCCTGTTTTAAGAAATGTGAGGATGTCCCATACAGGACATCTTTCTGGTATACAACGCACGTTTTACAGGTTTTGCTTGAAATGTATATTTAGTCTTTTGTCTTTTTAGTTGCTAGTTCATTTGAACTGTATATGTAGTTTCCTTGCCTTCTTTAGTTACACTGGCTCAGCCTTTTTCTCTAGCCTTCCTAACTTGGAGATATACATGTGATGAGTGTGTCGGGTCTCTGCCAACAATTTTCTTTTTAGGGGGACCATCACTCCTATTATTTTATGGCATAGGTCTGGTATTGGGTACCACAAGCTCCTTTCTCTCTTATGCCTAATGGTTTGCAAGCCGTTAGTGGAGTGTGATATTTTTTGTGGCAGGCTTGTTACCACAACCCAGTCTTGCCCCAGCCACTGTCTTGCATTTTTGTGCAAGAGATATTGTCTAAGCTTCCATAGCTTTCATAGCCACCGGTCTCCTAATGTTGCTGCTACTGAGTGTGCTAAATTGATGCTCATAACAGTGAGAGCCCACATGGAAGAGGAAGTTGAAGGAGCCAGGACTGCCACAATATCTCTGCAAAAGCCTAAATCAACAGAAACATAGGTTCTGATTCTTCAGGCAGCTTCTCTTCTGTGAGCCCACAGCATCCCCATCTGAGCGCTTCTCTGACAGGGGAGGCCTCTCTGTGGAGTATCTATTAGGTCCTTTCCATGTTAGTGGAATAGATTGTCTGGAGGATGTAGCTCGCTGGAGAGAAAGATTCCAATGTTTAAGATGATAGGTCAAAGCTATGCTAGGCTGGCATTGGATAATGTTAACCAATTCTGGACTTCTCTGATGTGGCTTTTGTCCAGTGAGTTGGCATCTCTTAGTATGTTTCCCAGTCTATGAACATCTGAAGCACATCTATCATCATCACAAACATCCTTCCTTGGCCCCCTAATTGGTGGTGTTAGCAGAAGGGACATGAAAAGTGAATTTCGTGAAGGCCAGGGCTGAGGTATACTAATTGTCAGGGACTCTGATCAGACAGGCCAGCTTGGGACAAGTATCTCAGCAGTCACACCTGTAGTAAGCCTTATCCAATGAACTCTGCACCAGTTTAGGAACAGCAAGCATCTTGTTTGGATGTTGGGAGCACCACTTAACCACTTAGCATCAGACGGGGCCCTGAGTTTGAGCCAGTCAAAGTTCTACTGTGGCAAGCCTCCTGGACTAAGTACAGATAGTCAAAAAACCTGAGGCTGAATTGATTCAGTCTTTGTAGGTTAGTCTAAGCTGCAAAGATTGAACCAATAAACAAATGAACAGACATTCACTTTTGATTCAGGAAATCCAGCCACATGCCTGCAGTGGCTCAACCCAGAAGCTGGGGGGCACTAGAACACAGCTCTCTGGCATGTAGTCAGCATGGGCTGTGTGTTCACTCTCTCTACCTGCTGCCCCCAAGGTCTCTGGGATTGCAGTTCACAATCACAACAGCAGGACTCTGCAAGTTGCTCATTACTTCCTTTTCCTGCTTCTAGGTGCCTCTGGGATTTGTAGTCCACAGTCGCGGCCAGCACTAAATAAGCAGGGCAGGGCAGCTCTGTACTCAGGGGAAGGGAAGTTTAAGCCCCTTCCCTGGCCCCAGATCCCAGCCAGGGTTTGCCTGGGGGGGCGCAGCTAGCCAGCCAGTGAGGCCAGTGAACCAGCCCTCACTGCTCCAGCTAGGGAGCAGAGGGGCAGGGCCAGCCCTGCTTTCTGGAGCAGACAGCACAGCCCAGGCCAGGGCTGAAAAATGCTGGGATGCTGGGGGACTGATTTAACTTGAACCAGGGAGGGGTCTGGGACAGCAGTTTCATCAACTGGTTTGACCTAAATCAGTTAAGTCTGATACTATAGTCAACCAGGTTTACCTTAAACCAGTTTCAACCATTTTGAAACTGGTTTATATACAATGAATTTCTATTCTGTTACAGGTTTAAACCAGTTTCTGATCACTTAAATCAGGTTATGTGTAACTTCTGCTCCTAGCCCCAGTTCCTGCAGTGTGGGTCTCCTGGTTCCTGACCCTAGTTTTGGCTTATTTTTGGATTTTAGCTTTGGATTTCGGAATCTGATCCCCAGATCCTAATCTTGGATTGTGCTGTGGACTTTGCCCTTGGATTTCCCTCTGGATTTTGTAATATGGTTCCTGTCCTCTGACCCAGGCCCTTGCTTTCCCTTAGTGGCCTAATCACTAGGCCAGACTGCCTCCACCCCAGTCCCTGGCATTAATGAGGGGTCACATGCACAGAAACTTGTTCTCCCATCCATGTCTGAGGCCACCTTTTGCTGGTGCCAAGATCTTTAGATATACTGACACTTACCTTTAGGGCAAGCAATCCTTGGGTGGGGCTGGGGTCTCGTACTTGGTCACCACCTGCCAGTATGCATCTATGTCTGTGTAGCCACAGGGGTACAGCACAGGGGCAGATTGAGAGGGAAGCACTGGTGCACTTGCCCTCCTCCCCCTCACCCCCTTTGATTCTTGCTCCACCCAAAGTATAAAATCAACTACCTAGCAATTGTAGCAGCATTTCTAGTCAGACAGTGCTACTGGGATGTCAAGGAGTCCCTTGACATCATGGCTTATTATAATGTACCTGATCCCTTCTAAACTCTTCATTCCACAGGTGTTAACAACCTTTTTAATAGTGTTGATGTTCCATCAATCAAACTGTCCTTTGTTCTGAAGTTCCATATAGCTGCTCCTGGTATTGAAGCTCCTATTTCATAGTCCTGCAGATGGTTTTTGACTCATTCCAATGGAGTTATATTTGTTTTTGCTTCAATCCTAAACCAAATAATACAGCCTCAGACCCCCAGCATATTAGTAAAGCTTCTCGTTTATATTTAACTGAAAAAAATGTGTTTTTTTATATGTGACAATGCGCCTCACCACCTGAACCCCCACCTGTTTTCAAACTTCTAGAACTGCCCGTGATACAGCACATAAATGATCAATGTTTTACTCCATAAATACCCACCAGCAACTATAGCTCCCTACTTCCATAACAGTATCATGTTCTGCAAGCAAGAGAGAAAATTTATGGGGGAGCTGATAGAGGCTTAGTGTTACTTGGAGAAAACTCCCATGGGTCAGAATCTGATCTGCATGTCTCATGATGACGGCTGTCTCCCAAAGGTAATAGTAAAAAATCTCTTGCCAACCTGCGTTACTCAGATCTCTTTATCTGTTCCCAGAACTTGGAACCTGGAGCTGTTGGTGACGTATATGTGGATTGCAAGTGCAATCTGGCTAATAGTATGCAAATCACCAGTAGCAAGGCTTCCATGTCTGTCCCCAATAAATAACTTATCAAACTCAGAGAGAGTTCCCCCATGCCAGGGAGAATAAGAAGCAAGGCCTGCTTGACACTTACAAATCATCTCTGAACAACAGAATTTCATCTAGCAGCCTGAGTTTTGGGCTGGCAACCTGAAGAACCTGGATTCCAATGGTAGTCTAACAAATAGTTCCTCTAAGACCTCAGACAAGTCACTCACAACTTTGTGCCTTAGTTTCCCCATTTCTAAACATTTATATTTTCACTTTACCAGGTCAAACTGTGAGGATTTCTTAACTAATATCAAGCTCTCTGGGGATGGATTTTTTTGTATCAATGTTAAATGCTATTAATCAGACAAACCGACATAAACATTTGCAGAGCTTGTTAGGCGTTAAATGCCATTTTTTTTTGATAGAAGTGAAATTCTGGGCTGCAAGACTCTCTCTTTAAATGGAGCTTCCTTACGGTAAGTGAATCCTGCAAAGTATGATAAGTTGAGTAAACAAATTGGTGCTGGCACTTTAAACATGTTGCACAATATCCATGAAGTGGAAACTGCTTGCAAGTGGATATGTAAGGGGATACAGGTGGGAAGCTCCAGTTGCATGGACAAGTATCAACATGTTCTTAAAATGAGCAAAGGAGAGAGGAAATGGAAGAGTTTATGTGCCTGGCTCTCTTCCTCCAGGCAGTTATTCTTCAAATCCATCTCCCCCTCTGGGTAGAGAAGGATCTGAATGGAGGCCAAAATAACTTTTTTGGGGGTGTAAGACAAACAGCATTCCAGCACACCACTCTTACACCACAGCAAATATACAATTGTGGTGCAATGAGAAGTCTAAATGTCCTCACACCCTGACACTGTATCTCTATATTTTTCTCATCTCCAAAATACTGTCAGATGCACAATATGCTTCAAGGTAGATGATCTCCTGTTGGAATCACAAATGTTGGGAATTGGAGGTGGGCAGCACTATGTGGTGTGTAGTATACAGACTGCCTCCTCTCTGCTTGAGGGGTTGCAGGTACAGATTTCTCAGCCCTGGAGAGGATCCCAAGCCATGGACACTGCTTAGGCTGTGCGCATTATAAGGATAATGAGATAGCTTTATGGCATAGAGCACATATGGAATGAGTTTTATCCCGTCCCATTCTCCGCATGTCAATCCTGCCTTTACCTGGCTGGGTGTTGTCCAAGGGAAGCCACTCCACACAAGCAGCAAGTCAGGATTCTAACCCAGTACATGAAAACATGGCAGAGGGATGGCTGATTTGGACACCAGGCCAGCCAGTGTACCATGGCACCCTTGGGTGGAGGCTGGACTCTAGTGACCTAGCCAGACCACGGACACATCTTGCTGCCAGCAGCATGTGGCAGCTAGGGCATATGGTGCTCCTCATCCAAGGACCCCAGGCACTTGTGCCTGTCTGACTTGAACCATCTTGCTTCTTGGTAAGTAATGCATAGAGCTGGCACTGTTCCCCTGTCCACCTTTTTCTAACAGCGTAGTTCCTACCTGTAAGGGCAGGATTTTGCCCGAAGCATCATTTTTCTTAATTATGCAAATTAATGCCTTGATAGCCAAGAAGCATGACTTAACCAGTTCACTGTATCACCTGCATTATAAAGCTACTGAGCTTCCTGACCTACATTTCTACCCATGAATTATAAAAGCCTCAGAGCGCTAACCCCATAGCATATTGTATGTAGAGAAAGATTGGGGTTCAGAACATGGCAGGTGGGTTACAGATAGACAACTATTGATCTGTCCTTTAGCTAGTGCTGTGAAAATAGTTGTGGGCAAACTTTAAATACTTGAATCATGCTCCTTCCTGAAATACCAGGGCTTCTGCAGAAACGTGACATTGTGTATGGAATTTTTTCCACACCAATACAATCTCTCTTCTAAGATTAATACAGTCTCTCCACCTCCCTCCTAAGCCAGCCCCTTCCCCCGCCATCCTGCCCATTTTCTGGCTGCCTGTGCTGTATGTCAAGCAAATTTTTGTGGTACATTATCCTCTTTAGGAGCCAGGCTCTTTAGAAAGGGTTATGTGGTTGAAGTCACATGCTGCTTGTTTTGTCCCCTATTGGTTGATCCCCTGGTGCTTGGCAAGGCCAGAAAAAGCCTTGCCTGAGAAGTTAAAAGTGGCTGCTTGGCTCTTGTTAAGGTTGAGACTAACTTAATATTTAACAGTTGGCTTGCCTGAAATATAGTTCAGCCCCCTCTCTGTGAGTTCGCCAGGAAAATATTGTATCTTGTGTTTTCCCTCCCAGTTTTCATACAGTCAAAATAATAATTAGGCAGCTTGGGAAACAATGATTATTATCCAGAGTCCTGGGAACTGCTTTTGTTGTTCTGCTTAATGGGAACCCATGTTCCCACTGAGAAACTGAGTTATTTTCCTAGGCTCTGAGAAAGAGCAGAGAGGCCCCTGTGCTCCACCGTGCTATTGTGTTGTGCAGTCTCACGGGCTTACAGCTGGAACGTAGTTTCCTTTAGCATCACGCTGCATTGCCTTGTGCTGCTGTAGCACACTGTATCCTTAGGGAAGCCAGCCCCTGGGAATCTACTCCATTGTGCTTGTGCTATGATTACAGAGCTAGGACTCAGGATTACTTATTTGTAAATCTGGGATAACCCCACTGGCTTTAGCAGGGTTGCCCTTGGTCCTTGCTCTCTGTGGGATATGACTGACGCCTGATTGAAACCTATTTGACAGTCTTCCTTCTCCAGTCTTGACCACACAACAGAGCACTTGTTCTGACCTCACCCTGTGTGTCTGTATGAATAATGTTGTCCTGTTGTGGCTAGACCCACAGCAGAGCGTGTTTGTGGACTTGAACAACCAGGATATTAATTATATTTCATGTCTACAGACAGGGGTATCACAGTGGAAGCCCTTTTAAATTCCCCTCTTAAAGTCTACAGCCAGGGGACAGACTGGCTTTTACTCTATTTGGACTTTAAATGAAGCCTTGCATTTACCTTTGGCATTTTATAGTGGCACTGTACAAAATACAGAGGTCAACAAGTATCACAGCAAGGCATTATTATAAAGGAACCAGTGCTAGGTGTGAGGACGCCAGGCCTGCAGCAATCCCAGTCCTGGGAATCCCAATAGCCCTACAAGGAAGGTCTGCTTGACAGACCTGAGGAAGCTGCTTCACAGGACCTGATGCTGCCACAGGGTCCACCAGGACTTTACTATTGTTACTGACTTCATATGGATGCTACTCAGAGATCACAGGAACTGTATAAAACTCTCAGGCAGGCAGGTAGGCATGTGATAGACACAGGAGTTGGCCAGGGACAAAGCTAAGTCTGAGAAGAAGGATTTATCTGAGGAGGAACTGTGTGAGGCTGCTGCCTCAGAGCAAATGTGTATGTCCCAGAGATGGAGGAGAAATGATGGGGCTGGAAAGAGAAGGCTCGAGCAGAATCCCACCCATGGACTCTCTTTCCTTCCAGTCTCTAGCACTCTTTCTCCCCTTCTCCTTGCTCTCATTAGATGAAGCAGGAAGGGCTAGTCTCAATCTGAGATGTGAAGGGATGCAACTAAGAGAGCAGGAAGAAGCATTTAGCTCTTGGTAAAGGGACACAAGGAGGATGGTGGTCTGGGGGCTGCTTTGAAAGACAATTAATGTAAAGGGGGCAGTAACAAAGCAGGGAGAGAGGAGAGACCAGAACAGTCTGCCTCCCCCCCTTGCTACTTGCTTTCAAAAATCATTTGTGTTTCCCTTTTTCTGAAAGAAGTTTCTAATTGTCTTAAGAGAAACAGGATAAAGAATGCCAGATAGCACAATCTCTGTTGAAGACCCCACAACATGCCAGTGAGAAAAAAGCCAACGCTCCTAACAATTGTGAGGGGGAGTTTACGGTTCAGCTATCAGGAACGCATATAAAAGAACAAATCCTTCTAGTGCTCTCAGTTCTACACTGGCAAACCAGTGTGCTCGGTCCGGTGTTCAGAAACAATGCTACACTAATTAATCAAGAGGAGTGACCCAGCACCTGAGAGAGGCCCTCCAATAACACCCTGGTGTGCACAGCCTCCATGCTCACAAGCCAGCCATCTGCATCACTGAATGGCTTGTGGCCCACGGGGCTGTGTGAACAGTGCTGCATCGCTCATAAACAGCCCTACAATAATGTTTGGGTAAGAGGAACACCAGAGAGAAACAGATTTAAAAGGCCAAAATAAGAGGGGGCTTGTAACCCACTCTGGGGGGAAGACCCTTTTAAAAGACACCTACTCCTTGGGTAGATTTTCTTGGTTAGATAACTTCTCCTTGGGTAGTACCTTCTCCTTGAGTGCTTTACTGGCAGATCAGAAAGCAATCACAAATTTCTGACTATTGCTAAGAGGGTCCCAGGCTGGGGGGAAGGTACCTAGCCACACCTGTCTTTTTCTTTCTCCAAGCAATTTCTGTGGGAGCTTGGGAGCCCAAAAAGGAACTCTTGGCATAGGCACCGACTTTTATTTTTGCTGGGGGGGACCTTAGATGATGGATATGTGGAAAGTTTTATGCATTTCAGGTGACAGCCCTTTTCCCAGAGAGGAGCCAGGGCCTCCGGGTCCCTACATACTCAGCACCCCTTGGGAGCCCAGTATCAAACCTCTCCCAGCAAGACCAGTGAGCAAAGGCAACTGATTCCGAACACCTCCCTTCCCTCTTCATCAGCTGGCAGTAATTAGCAGATTTTACAGCCATATGGGTCACCTCTTCTCCCTCATCTCATAGCACTGACTTCCTCTCTCTGGCTTGCTTGCTGCACCTGCTTCCTTCTGTTCTGTTCAGCTAGCATTAGACACAACCTTGTGCATGGCAAGCTGCTGCATGCCAGCAGTTAGCAATGCTTTTTCACACTGACACCACCCTACTGGCCTATAACTCAGTTGCTCTGTAAAGAGCCTGTACATGAGGTAGTTGCATTTCAACAATTACACTCGTTGCAGGGCAGTTAGACTGGGTTCTCAGCCTGGAGATATTCTACAGCTGTCCAAGGTCTGTCTCCTGTTGCCAGAGCTTTGCTGTGCCTTACAGCCTTTAATTTATTATTCCCAGAGGGCAGTGAAGCACCTCTATAGATGTGGGGAATAGAGGTGCACAGAAACCAAGTGACCTGCACAGGGTTATGATGGAACTGTATGGCAGAGCAAGCAATTTCACTTCAATGTGCTGAACCTCAAGGGCAGCGCCCAAAAGAACTGGACCATCCTTCTGTTTGATATAGGAGCCGCTTCATCTGTCCTGCTCCATTTGGAAAGACAGCAGCTTGCACCTTCTCTGGAGCAGGGAGGACTTTCTTTCTCTTTTTTTGATCTTCCCTGGCATGACATTGTACAGCTAAAACCTAGCTACTGAAACCGCCCCTGCCTCCCTTTGCTCTCCTGCTCCTTCTGAGTCTGAGGCAGGATGCAGCTGGACAGAACTCCCTCCACAGGCATCCTGGACCTGTAGCTAATCCATTGCTGAACCCTGCCGCAGCCTGAGGAAGGACCCTCTTTCCTCCCTGTGTCAGGAGGCAGTGCCACTTGCTGGACCAGCATCATGAAACCAAGAGACCCATCTGTACAGCCCCAGAGCTTTACAGGTTTAAATACATGTGTGAGAGTGACTATTAACAAGAGAGTGAGGTCAGCACTAAAAGGTCCAGAGGGAGAGGGGATAGATCTTGGTATCTTCAGCTGAGGTTTGAAATAAGGTGGGGAGTCTACCAGGCACATAGACATGCTGGGAGGAGGTGGAGGAGCAGGCCAGGCAGAGAACCTTGCATTTTTAGGCCACACTGGGGGAAAAGACAAGCTGTATCACCATGAGCAGGGCTTTCAGTATCTTTCTCTGCTGCCGTTGCCCTGCCTGTGAATGGGAATAACACTCCCTTTAAAGGACTGGAAGAGTTCAGTTGTTCATGTCTCTAACATTTGTGAACATGGAAAGGACTCTTTAGGAGCCAAGATTCATTGATGGTTATTATAGATAACCCCTGGCCTAGCTCCCTGGGGATCCAAGAGAGCAAAGAGCCGCATGGTGCAATGGAGTTTCTTGCTCAGGCTGGGGTGGAGGGGTGTTTGGATTGCAGCATGAGCTCAGCTGCTGAGTGCTGCAGAAGCACTCCAGCCAAGAACTTTTCATTTGGCTTGCCGGCTTCTTTCTTGTACTCCTGGCAGAGATTAACTGGCTATTTTTGACCTTATCTAGATTGGATGAAGTGGTCCTCAGTTACCAGGCAGTGATCCGGTAGCAATGCCCTTATAAGTAGTGCTCCTGGTAGAAGGCCACTACATGCCAGCTGGGGTCGGTACCATGTAGGACGTCCTCCTGACTGGAAGAGGGATGTGAAGCTTTCTGATAGCCTCAGCTCTTATGCACAGCTATAAATAGATTGGCCTGATCCCATCATAACAGCTCCAAGCTTGTCTGCACCTAGACATTTTCCCAAAGAGCCCATCCAGAATAATTTCTACAAGCCCCTAGGTGCACAATTTCAGATAGAATAACCAATTCCAGAATAGTGATTTCCAGGTGTAAACAAGTCCATAGTTATACATCTAAGCTGATCAGAGCTGGGCCATGCCACTGTTTGGAAGGAAACCTCCAAGCAACACAGACATGTTATCTGAATGAGGAAACATCTAGGGTTTGGGGTTAGATTTAGCTAATACAGGCTAGCTAGACTAATTGGAGGTTGAGCATTTCTCCTCTCATGGGCTCAAGGCTAAAATCTTTAGCTCCTACCCAAGTTAAGATTTGACTAGATAAAATGAAGCAGAAGGGGTTACCCTACCTCAGCAGGTGGGTGGGGGGGAGCAGGGGGGAGGGGGAAGGCAGAGTTTAAATCAACCTCAGCTCTTGTGCTGGCTGAATTTAAACTCCAACTTTTTCCCTTATCAAGACCAGGCTACAGGTCCTGCAGGAAGGTGTTGGTGGCTCAAAAGGAGGTTTCCTTTGAATTCAGTGCTTCAGCCTGGTGCAAGAGAGAGGATTCAGAGTGACTTGGACAAATTGGAGGATTGGGCCAAAAGAAATCTCATGAGGTTCACCAAAGGCAAGTGCAAAGTCCTTAGAACGGAACAATCCCATGCACCAGTACAGGCTGGGGACCAGCTGGCAAAGCAGCAGCTCTGCAGAAAAGGACAAAGACAAAAAGAAAAGGACGGTTGACAATAAGCTAGATATTCTGCACTAGTGAGGCCACATCTGGAGTACTATGTCCAGTTTTGGACTCCCCACTAGAGAAAGGACGTGGACAAGTTGGAAAGAGTCCAGTGGAGGACAATGAAAGTGGTTAGGGGCTGGGGCACATGACTGATGAGGAGAGGCTAAGGGAACTGGGTTTTAGTCTAGAGCAGAGAAGACTGAGGGGAGATTTGATAGCAGCCTTTAACTACCTGCAGGGTAGAGGATGGAGCTAGACTGTTCTCAGTGGTGGTAAATGACAGCTGTTAAGAGGGAGGGGAAACACTGTGACTACCAGGGTGGTGTCCTAGTTGCACCTGGGGAGAACCACTTTCCTGGCATGGGGTAGTACCTGCAGAGGTAATATAGTTTTACACCCACTTTATGGAAATGGGAGACTCCTCCCTACCTTGCTCCTGTGGCCATATGGCTGAAGCCAAGTGAAACTCGGGGGCATCCAAACCTCAAGCCTCCAGGCTTGGGCCTGCATGTAGGATGCCTTCCAAAGGATTTGAAACATCTGAAGCCCCAGGTGGGGTGGAGGATGTTTGCCAGTTGTAGGGCCGCCTATGGTTGTTGAATGACTCATGGATTTGGAATTGACTTGGCTGATTTGGCTTGGAACACAAACATTTTTCACAAAAAAAAGTGGTAAATGACAGAACAAGGAGCAGCGGTCTCAAGTTGCAGCAAAGGACATTTAGGTTAGATATTAAGAAAAACTTTCTCATTAGGAGGGTGGTGAAGCACTCGAATGGGTTACCTAGAGAGAAGGTGGCATCTCCATCCTTCCTTTTAAGGCTTGGCTTGATGAAGCCCTGGCTGGGATGATCTAGTTGGGGCTGGTTCTGTTTTGAGCAGGGGGTTGGACTAGATGACCTCCTGAGGTACCTCCCAACCCTCCTTTTCTATGATTCTGATTCTAAGAGGGTGCCAGGCTCCTGGAGCACCTGCCTGTGGGAAGAGGTGAAAAACTGAGATTCTAAGTAATTCTGGTACTTAGCGAGTCCATGGTTTCTTCTGCTATAGATTGTTGCTATGACCAAATCCCTGTCTATGAATTCAGTTATGCCTCCTGAAATGTGTTGAGCCAGTGGTGGTAACCCCTTGGCCCTGTGGGCCAGATGAGTGGTGCAGGGTCAGTCTGTGGGCTCTCTCCAGTCCATGAGCCCAATTCAGGGTGCAGGACTTGGCTGGCTTGGGCTGATCCAATGTGCAGGGCTGGCCTAGTGTGTGGCCCCAGACCCACAAGCCAGATCAGGCTGTGGGCACTGCATAAGGGGGCTCAGTCCTGGTTTGGCCCACAGACTGGCCCCATAACCCTTATGTACTCCATGGGGCCATGAGAGTTGGACAATCTTGGTTTAATCTATGACTGACAGCTCCTGTAAACCCATAGCAAGGACAGCTCTGCTCATCTCATCCTTATGGGGGTACCAAGGTGACCGCTCTTTAAAATTACCTCAGACAGATGTGTGTCCTATTGCTGGGAGACTCAACCCATATGCTGTTTCTATTCAGCTCTCACAGAAGGTGCAAGCACAAGTGAAGAGTCAGGTTGTGGGCAAGTTTAGGTTTTTATGAGTACAGGTTTCCCTCGCTTTATGTTGTACATGCATTCCTGGAAAACAGCATATAACTCGAATTCACATAAAGGGAACCCAGTTTACAATGTAATAAATAGGGATATGTTCCAAGACCTTGACTGTACTGACCCCCAGGCCTGTTTCTACCACTTTTACAAGACAATTTTGGTACTCACCAACAGCAGACAGTACACAAAAGCACAGGGTGGTGGTGAATGTTATTATAATGGGGATGGCAACTACAGAAACATGTCACAGACAATGAGTGAGGAGCACAGATCCACACAGGAAACTATATTTTGGTGTGCATCTCTTCCACAATATACTGCACAAAGCAGCTGACTGCAGGCTTCCACCACACTGATCACATAAGAGTGAATTTACCTCACATATAAAGAATTTTTAGTATAAAAAGGGTCATCACATAAGAGTGAATTTGCACATACAGAACCCACATAAAGTGAGGGAAACCAGTATTAAAATTCTGTCAGTTTCTATGTCAGTTGCTCTTCAGTATCACCCTGACTCATGACAACTCCCTGCATGGCCTCAGCATGGCACAGTGGCAACACAGGTCCTTTAGAGATTTCAGGAGTGCAGAGTAATGGCAGAAGAAAACAGGTGTTTTGGAGAGAGTGAGAAGAGAAAGAATGAAATGAAAGTTAGCCTTGGTGTAGCTAAGAAATCAACCTGGGGAGGGAATGGCTAGGGCTTTTAAAAATGCTAAATAGGGCATTTTAACTTGGGAGAGTTTGTGCCTTTGAATAGCTGCAAAGCTGACGTGACCAGCTTTTCCAATGCTTTCCCATGGCTTTTCCAATTTATTAATGCTATTTTCCATGTTCCTTTGTGGTTTTTTGGTTTATTTAAATTAAATTAAATTAAATTTTAATACATATTTTTGGAATGCCAGGGTCATTTCTCTGGAGGGTTAACCCCTGTTTCACAGGACAAGCTTCTTTGGTATCTCAAATAAGCACTATAAATTGAACCTAGCCTGAAAGCCATGTGACATCTAAATTAGGCAAATCACCATGGGGTTGTTTTCCATAAATTACAGCAGGTGATGCTGATTCCTTTCCTGTGCTGGTAACCAAGGAAGGGGGAGGATGGGGACTCAAATTGCCACCTTCCCTAGCATGGGTAACCTGTCCGAAAATGAAATGAAAAGGTACCCCACGTTGTAAGTCAAAAGTGTGTTAACGCTTTATGATACCAGAGGAAAGGAGCAGATCTAGGCAGGGTGCGGTGGTGCACTTGCACACCCCTTTGATTTCTGCTCCACACAAACAAAAACCAACTGCCTAGGAAGGGCAGCAGAATTTCTCTTCAGATGGTACAGCGAGTTAATTGATTCATGACTCATTATAAGCTACCTGATTCCTGCTAATCAATATCTCCTGGCTCCACAGGCGTTAAGAGTCTTCTTTCTATTGTAATGGTCTTAATGTTCCATTATTCAAGCTACCTTTTTTTCTGTAATTTTGCTGTCAGTTTTCTGTTCCTGGTAATGTCTCCATTCTAGTTTACAATGCTGCAGACTATTTTTAGCTCTAGCTAAAAACTTTAATTCAGGTGTGGTAATATTAACTGAGATATAGAAATGACTGACAATGAAGTATTAGAAACACTGTCAAAATGCTCAAAGACTAGATTTTGTTTTGCAAGTCTGAATAAGAGATGTATATTTAACTATAATAACTATAGGATCAAAGAAGCAATATCTTTAGACTATTTGAACTATTTTTGCTGAGTGTGTTGTGTTTGTTAAACTTTATATATAATCTAGCAGTTTCCAATAAAGTTATGTGTTTTTGCTTTGATCGTAAGCTGAATGATACAGTACATGCCCATAACATATTAATAAAGCTTGTAGTTTCTCTTTAACTGGAAAGATGTGTTGCCTTTATATGTGATGATATACCACACCACCTGCACCCCCAACCCTGTTCAAAATCCTAGATCCACCACTGCCAGGGGAGCTGCATACACATTTTCTGATCCAATCACACATTCATCCCTTTTTCAGCTCCCTCCTTTTCCTCTAATGTACCGAGACCCTGCCTTCTCACAGCCACCTCCCTTGTTTTTGTGTATCCATCGCGCATACTTCCCCAGCCAATCTGCTTGCCTCCTGATGGCTGAATCACAAACCAGTGGAAGTTAGGTAGGTACTGTAGGGAACAGCTCCAAGTGTCACTATCTGACAATACACTGTGTGGAACTGCAGCTTCCACTCACCCTCCTCCCTCCTAGTCCTCTGACCATACCCTTCCAGTGCAGATATAGGCTAGGGACAGAAGTTACACATAAACCAGTTTAAGTGATCAGAAATTGGGTTAAACCTGTAATGGAACAGAAGCTCAGTGCACATAAACCAGTTTCAAAATGGCTGAAACTGATTTAAGATAAACCTGGTTGAATGTAGTATCAGATTTAAGTGATTTGGGGCAAACTGGTTTATGAAACTTCTGTCCCAGACCTCTTCCTAGTTCAAGTTAAATCATAGTCCCCAAGCATGTTTTGCAGCCCTGGGCTTGGCTGTCTGCTCCAGAAAGCAGGACTGGCCCCGCCCCTCTGCTCCCTAGCTGGGGCAGTGAGGGCTGGCTGACAAGGGGGGTGGGCAAGCCCAGTCTGTGGGAGGGAGCTGCCCCCCACAACAAACCCCAGTTGGGGTCTGGGGCCAGGAAGGGGGGTTAAATACCCCTTTCCCCACTCCAACTTACTGCTGGCTGCAACTGTGGACTACAAATCCCAGAGACACCTGGAAGCAGGAAGAGGAAGCGATGAACAATCCTGCAGAGTCCTGTTGCTGTAATTTTTGACTGCAAATCTCAGAGACCTTGAAGGCAACAGGAAGAGGAAGTAAACACACAGCCCATGCTAGGCATGTGCCAGAGAGCTGTGCTCTGGCACCTCCCAGCTTCTGGCTTGACCTACTGCAGGCATGTGGCTGCACTTCCTGAATCACAAGCAAATATCTGGTCACTTCTTTTTCAATTTAATCTTTGCAGCTTAGACTAACCTGCAAAGGGTGTGGGAAAACATGGGAATCAGTAAAGAAAAAGGTCTGGGAATTGGGGGTCATTAGAAGAGTTGCTTTTTTATAAAATTGCATTTCTGCTTGGGTTGTTCTAGCACTGCAACCAGAAGATCATGCCTAATACCTCAGAACTGTCTGCATCCCACTGACAGAGAAACCAAGGCACAGTGACCAATCTTGCTCAAGAAATTTGTAGATGAGCTGGGGAAAGAACGCAGGAGTCCTAACTCCCAGTCCTTTTTTCCAAACAGTCTTTCATTGTGCCGCCTGAGTGGCGGGCCCACATGCCTTTAGCAAACAGAAGAGGGTTGATATGAAAGGAGGGAGCGGGGGAGGGCTCAGTTGTTCTCTCTTTGTCACATTTGCTATGTGAACAGAACCAGGCCTCTGCTTTCTGTCCACTGCTGCTTACAGCTGGCATTCTGTCCTGCTCAGTCCTTTGTTCCCTTTCCATGTGTGTGTCAGTCACAAACTCTCTTGAGTTTATTTGGGGCAATATGTCTGCTAGTAATGATCTTTTATTTTTGTGTGGGAAGGATTATCTGCAGAAAGAAAGGTCCTTCTGGGAAAATTAAACTGTTCTAAAAAATGCCCATTGGCTATCAGCCACTGCTGTTGCTTGTCCTCTTAGATAAATGGAGCGCAGAGTTTACAGACATCCAACTCAGCTGCTATTTTTGGAGCATTAATAGCTATGTCTCAGCTGTCGGTGTGTGTTACTAGTGTAGTTACCTTCCCCAGTGAATCAGCGAGCATTTGAAGGTAAACAGGCTTAGGTTGGGGTGGTTGCTAGATGGGAAACCTTCAGAGACAGCCCAGAAAATGATGTGGGTGACTCTCCAGTGAGCAGGAAGAAGCAGGAGGTTGGTAGGGAAGGGAGAGAGGGAGAAGCAGGGATGTAGAGCATCCAGCTCAGCTCCAGACTTGAATCCTCTGAAAGTACTGGCTGATTGGTTTGCCTCCAAAAAATTCCCATGGTTTGTCTCCGCTACCTCATTTTGAAGTCATACCTTAAAGTACTAGCATAGGCACTGCAGAGGGTGCATAGCTATTAGGCCTGTGCAAAACAGCTAGTATTTGCTTAGGATTCGGCTGATTAGGGGGACAGTGATTCAATTTGGTGATTCGAATCACTGTCCCGAATTGATTTGGCTGAATCTGATTTGGAGATTTGGCTGCATCTCTGAATTGGCCACACACCCCCGCCCATTCTCAATGGCTGCCCCACACACCTCAGCTCTTTAAAAAACAAGCCCCCATTCACCGGCTGCTGCCAGGCAGGGGGGCAATCCCTGCTGTTCCCCACTGCCCCATGCCATGTGGGGGGGTTCTGCCATGAGCCCTCTGGCCCCCGCCCACTCTCTGAGACCCCACCCATGGCTGCCCCACCTGCCCCAGCTCCCAGCCCTGTAAAAAAAAAAAAAAGCCCTGACTCACCAGGTGCTGCTAGATACGGGGGGGGGGGGGGGGGGGGGGGGCAATCCTTGCTGCCCCCACTGCCCTGTGCTATGTGGGGGACTCTGTCACAAGCCCCCAGAAGCCCTGAGGCCACTGCAGCCCCCCGTAGTCCCTTCCCCTCTTCTACAGGCCCCCCGCCCCTTACTTACCGGCATGGAGTCCGGGTCCAGCTCCCTGCTGCAGCCAGTAGGGACTGCTCAAATCTCCAAAGCTCTCCGAATCTTTTCCGAATCGATTCAGAGAGCTTCGAGTTGATTTGGACCTTTTAATTGGTCTCCTGATTCAATTCAGATTCAGAGTTTCGGCCACTGAATTGGACCAAATTTCCTCCCAATCGAATCAGCACCCGAAGCTTTGCACAGTCCTAACAGATATGCTGTTTTTGTGGAGGGCTTCCTCCTCCCTCCCATGACCATGCACTTATTGAGCAGTCAGTCAGTTGAGACAATTTGGATTCTTCCCCTGCTCCAGCTTATGGCTTCCACTGGCTTATCTGTGCCCTGAGACAGGCCCAAAACACTTTTGTGACTGGGCGCAGGGGCCACTCCATCTGCTGAAGGGAGGATATTTAGGGCCAGGTTCTATCTATTGGGTGCCTAAAGTGGAGTTACACACTTAAGTGTGAGTCTGTTCCACCCTGTTTAAGTCCTGAAAATTCATTAATGCATCTGTCTTTGTAAAATGCTGTCATCTTCTCCTTAAGACTGAGTCACAAAAAAAGCAGTGGGGAGGAAGAGGATCCACACCCCTGTGGCATTAACTGCTTTTCAGGGACTCAAGCAGGATGGAATAGGATCTCACTTTGGTGCTTAAGTCCACTTACCTACCTAATAAGCAGGGATATGGGGGTTTTGTTTGCTGCAGGAAAACGTGTATTTTCTCCTTTAAAGGAAAAAAGGCGGACTGTCTTATTTGAAGAAGAAAATCAGTGATTTTCTTCTTTAAAAGAGAAAATCCATGTTTTTTTCCTTTAAAGCAGGAAGCAGCAGGCTTCCTCTTGCAGGCTGGCAGAGTTGCAGCTCACAAAAGGCTGCTTGAGGTGGGGGAGCAGGGGAGGTCAATCACAGGGTGTCAATCCAGCACACACATGCACATGTAAGTGGCAGCCAGGCAGTGTGGTGGACAGCAGCTCCCGCAGCTCTCCTCAGGTAAGGTGGGGTGAGGGAGGGGGCACAGGCCATGTTTTGGGGGACATGGTAGAGGCACATCCCCCCCCAGATTTGTGCACTCACAGCAGGGATGGGGCTGCACTCTGGCTGCACCAGCATGGGCAGGAGCTGCCTCCATGGCCCAGCAGGTGGAATCAGATGTGGGAGGGCAGACCAGACAGACTCATTGCTGCCACCATCTGGACCCCCATGCCAGCCATGCTGCCACCAGCACAAGAAGTAACTGCAGGGGAGGAGTTAGGTTGCCCTCAACTCCTCCCACTGCCAGCTGCCATGGCCCAGCCCCTGCTGCTTCCCTCAGGCCATGGCTTTACCTGGGAGGGGATGTGGTGGGCAGCACCAGCGGCCTGAGGTGAGCAGCAGTGGCTGGGCCAGGGTGGCAGGACAGACCCATGGCCCAGCGCACAAGCGGCTGGCAGCGGGAGGGGGTGAGGGCAGTGCAGCCGTCCCCCTCTCTGTTACTTCTCGTGCTGCTGGTGGCATGGCTGGTGCAGTGGTCCCAGCAGCAGCAGCAGCGAGTCTTGCTACCCCACTCCACCCTCCCGTGCTGGGTCCTGCCCACTGGGCTGTGGAGACGGCTCCTGCTCATGCCGATGGGGCCAGACTGTCCTTGCATGCCCCCTCGATACATCACCTATGGCGTCACCTATGTTTGGGCACCCCCCTACCTCACACCCTGCTCCCTCACACATTGGGGGTGAGGGGCTGTGGGTCAGAAGTGAGGGGTACCCGCAGGGCCAGGGGCTGCAGGTTGGGTGTGAGGGGTACCAGAGGGCTGTTGGGGCTGTGGCTTGGGAGTGAGGCACAATGACATATCAGGGCTGCTCAGCACCACAACCTGTGTCCTGGTGAGCAAAGGGGGCAAGGGGAGCTCTAATTTTTCCATGAGGGGAAAAAAAAAAAATCAAATACTAAAGCACATACATGTTTAGAATTGATTTTGTTATAATGATTGAGGCACTGGTAGGCTTCCAAATTGCTTTAAAATTGTAAATATACCAATTAAGCATTGTGTTCAACTGACACCTATATATATAGCGGCGCTTCATTTTAACTGCAGAAAAACGTGGATTTGGAGGTTTTTAATCAGAGAATTTGGGATTTTTAACAGAGAAACCAGGATCCCTGCTAAAAAGTGGAATACAAGCTGGTCCTGAGTATTCTTCCTGGAATCTCAGTGCCAAGCCGACCACTGCAGTTACACCAGATAGGAGAAGCAAGAGGTGGCCTCTTCTGAATGCTCTGGAAACGTATCTACTGGAAAAGGAGAGACAGGAGCTGAGGGATCTGAAAGAGTTGTGGCTACAGACATGACTGATAAGTAAGAGGAGACAGTGCCTAAGCAAGTGGGATGGAGACCTTGCTTGATTGGCAAAGTAGGGTTTGTTTACTCCCCCTTTCTCCGCACAGACCATCTTGTGGCCATGGAAGGGGTCATTAGTGCAGCCAAAAGAGGAGACAGACTGGGCCTAAGTGACTCCTGGGGGTTACCCCGCGGTTTTTGTGGGTCAGTAGCAATGTACTCTGTAATTACCATGGTGCCTGTTCAGGAAGGTCAGATGGTGTTGTTTTCCTTCCATAATTGGGACTGAGCTATTAAGACCTAACTATCGCTAGGAGAGGGCATTTCCCTCTTCCCTCTCTGAAGCTGCAGTGGTGACATCCCCAAGAGCCTACTCTGTGTGTGGGAAAGAAAGACAAGGGATAAAAGGCAGCTGAGATGTGTCCTGCAGATAGGGACAAGGGCAGCTCCCTTCAAAAGGACATTCAAAAGCACACAGTACAATTTCCAGTCTGTAGAACTCCCTGGTAGCACATGGTAATCATTTGGGTTGTTATTATGGAAATATTACCCAAACCTCTTTGCCTGCTCCCAGAGCTCAGCCTGCAAGGATGCCCTGGTAGGCAGTAGCTGTGCCCAGGTAACATATGGGGAGCCTGCTCACAGCATAGCCTTTGCTTTTTTTTCTTCTGTCTCTTTTGGTCTTTCCAAAGCTCATATTGGGCATAACAGCAGTTTTTCAAGGATTCCCACATCTTCTGCCGCAATAGGTAGCTATGAAATTGGGGTAGATAGTATTGCCAACCCCACCGTGCCAAAAATCATGGGATGAACTCCTTTAAAAAAAAAAAAAAAAAATCAAGAGGTTGGCACGTAAATCATGAGATGCTATTTTTTAAAGTGTACGTGTGAGGATTATTTGTGAAGGTGTGGTGGGGTCTGGAGCTGGGGGAGGGAACCCCACATACCCTAGGACATGGGGTACTGTGGGTCAGGAGTGAGAGGCAGCAGCAGGGCTGGGGAGGGAGCGGGAGGGGGGGGCTGTGGCTTGGAAATGAAGAACAGACACTCAGAAACACAGCACCCAGCTGGTAAGTGGAGAGAAAGAGGGTGGTGGGGAGAGGTAAGCGGTGGGGGAAGGGGGTGATCGAGACCCCCCACAGTGAGGGAGGGAGTGGGGCAGGAGCACCAGCAGGGGTGAATGGGTCCAAAGGTGTATGTGTGGGGGTGCACAGCTCCCCGCAGCAGCGCACACCCCTGGGGGAGGCATGCGGGGCATGTGTCCCTCGCAGGGCAGAGGCAGGCTGCCTACTGTGGACTCAGGGCTCTGTACCCTGCTGCCTTTGCTCCAGCAGCTCAGCCGTGCGATGCTAGTGTGATTCCTGCTGCTGGGCAGGCAGGGGACATGATGTGCAGCTAACGTGCCCCATGTCCCCTGCCCTCCCACCGGGTGGCAATAGCATTGCATGACTGAGCTCCCAGGGCAAAGGCAGTAGGGTGCAGAGCCCTGAGCCCACAGCAGGCAGGTCACCTCTGCCCCATGGTGGGGGTCATGTGCCTCATGCCTCTCCTGGGGGTGCTGCTGCAGGGAGCCACAACCCTCCCGCTCCCCACACCTCTGGACGACCCGTCCTGGGGCCCCATTCACTGCTGCCACTGCTCCTTCCCCACTCCCTCCCTCACCGTGGGGGCCTCAATCTCCCCCCCTACTGCTTACCTCTCCCCTCGCCCATTCCCTCTTCACCGACTTACCAGCTGGGAAGATACGGAGATCTGATGATTCAATCAGGACATTGCGAGTCAGAGTTACTTTAACTTAGAAATCCCAAGTTTCACAATGGTTTTGCGACAGTTGGCATTACTAGGTAGATGCCAGGGTGACAATTGACAGTTGTTTTGTCTGCAGCTTTGCAAAGCAGAATTATGCAGGCTTCCCCGCACTGTACCGTGTGGGCTCCCCTCTGTGGTCACCTTGAGATGCAATGTCTGGACTGGAATACAGGCCTTTCCCATGCTTGGATCTGATGCACAATCAAATTAGGGAGGCAGGTTTGGGTCATGAGATTCAAATCCTAGACCTCCCTTTTGTCTGAGGTATTATGGACTCCATGTTCTGGTTTGGGCCAACTGGGAATATAAATCCTACCTAGTACTTCTATTCATTCTTTACAGAGAGGCTTGTTTGAGGGGCAGGTGCTCAAGTTGCCATGATGCTAAGATGATAAGGTCAAATCAGAGTCCTTCCCAGCCACCAGCAACAATCAGCCCTTCAGGTCCTCCTTACGCAAACCTGCTCCTATCCAGCCCCTTCCCACAGGGGTATTTGTATGCAGGGTTGTGACTTGAGCCACAGTAGATCTAAGGCTCAGGAACAAGGGGCGTGTACAGAAGTGCTCCATGCACATTTTACAGTGCTGTAATTTAGAGCACTTTTTTATAGCACTGTAAAGTTACAGCACTCTTAAACATGACAGAAGTACAGTATTTGGTGGGGTTGGGGGAGAAGGGGGTCTGAGCCTCCCTACACCTTCCAAGCTAGGAGGCAGGGGGCAGTTCACAGCCTCTTGGGGCTTCTCCACTGGTCATAAATTTGACCAAATACAGAAGTTATTTAAAGTGCGGTAGGTTGCTAAATTAGGTGCAGACAGAAGAGACAAGTTCCACCCTGTTCATAGATTCATAGATGCTAGGGTCGGAAAGGACCTAACAGATCATCGAGTCTGACCCCCTGCCTGGTTAGGAAAGAGTGATGCGGTCAGATGACCCCAGCCAGATGCCTATTCAGCCTTCTCTTAAAGACCCCCAAGGTAGGGGAGAGCACCCCCTCCCTTGGAAGCCCATTCCAAATTTTGGACACCTTTACCACGAGGAAGGTTTTCCTGATATCCAGCTTAATTCTGCTCTCTGTCAGTTTGTGACCATTGTTCCTCATTACCCCAAGAGGCGCTCTGGTGAACAAAGCATCTCCGATCCCTTGCTGCGTCCCCATAATGAATTTGTAGGCGGCCATAAAATCACACCTCAGCCTTCTCTTGCGGAGGCTAAAGAGGTCCAGGTCCCTCAGTCTCCCCTCATAGGGCTTGTCCTGTAAGTCCCTAACTATATGAGTGGCCCTCTTCTGGACCCTCTCGTGTCTATCAACATCCTTCTTGAAGTACAGTGCCCAAAACTGGACACAGTACTCCAACTGTGGTCTGACCAATGCTGCATAGAGGGGAAGTATCACTTCCTTGGATCTATTTGTCATGCATCTACCACTGATGCATGCTAAAATGCAGTTAGGCCCCTGAAAGCGGTTTACAGCCATGACTTAACACAAGTGTACAGCTGTAGAGCACTTTTAAAGAACATTACATGAGGAATCAGATGAAGGCACTCAAAGCGGAGTGCTTTCATTAACTTCTGTCTGTGCATGCCAGCAGCAAGGTTGGGTCAGTGCCGCCCAGATCTGCCCCCAGTGCTGTTTTCAGAACTGGGACGGGAGGGATTGGAGGGAGTTCCTGGCCTACGCAGGTGGCAGGGCAAGCTTGCATGCCCCCCCACTCCCCCCACACTTGGCCATGTGCCACCCCTCCCCCACTGCTTGGTAGCCAGGGGTACACTGCTGTGCTTCCAGTCGCCTGGGGGGTACAATGATCGAAAAAGGTTGAAAACCCCTGGTCTAACTCATGGTGTTTTCTGTGAAGCACAATGAGCTAGATGCCTAAACTGTTGCAAAATACAGGACTTCAAATTTAACACTTCATTTAACAAGGGTTAATGTAAAGTGCTGTACTCATTTTTAAAGTGCTGTAAAACTGTACACTTCTGTTAAGTCACAACAATAAAGCACTTTAAATGGCAAAAAAAAGCAACTTCTGTACACACCCAAGGTTTGGAGCTGCATGCCACCTTCTCTAACATTTGTGAGAGGGCTTTTCAGCTTCAGAAGTTGCAGTCTGACTGGTTTCCCAGCAGCCCAGACAGAATTTGAATATTGATATTGATCCAATGAGAGTCACTTCCTCCTATTATATGGTGACTGTTAATAATACATCTCTCCAAGCATTTTGCCAGTGGCAGTTCTCAGCAAAGCCTTGGACAGATGCCTTGGGGGGCAGCCTTTGCTTTAGTTGTTTTAAAATCCTACTCAGAAACACAATGGAAAGGTTTGGGGTTTTTTTTCTCCCCCTGGGAGCTAGAGCAGGAAGCCTGTGTGCCTGCTGGTGACACTGACTCACCAGCTGAAGCCCAGGGGCTCCGGTTACTGCATAGCAGCTAAACAAACCTGCTGAAGAATGCCAACAATGGGAGGATGTTTCTGTAGTTGTTTGCAGAGAGGGTGTTACCCACCGCTCCTTGCTCTGGCTCCTATGCCAAATAAACCTTCCTGATTAATCAAAGAGCCAGTGTTTTCAGAGCATGGCCACCGGCAGTACTAAATGTGCAGGGGCAGTGGCTTGGCAGCCTGGACTGTGAAGTTAAAAAGGAAGATGACAGTATATGCACAGGGGTGTAGGTTGTAGCTGTGTCGGTCTAAGGACATAGGCAGACAAGGTTCTTTGGGTAAATCCGATATCTTTTTTTAGACCAGCTCAAATAGTTGGAATATATGCACATGCATGCACGCACACACACACACACACACACACACACACACACACACTGATGCATTTGTACATGGGGCCTTGGTGCAACTGACACTGTTTCTTCTATTCAAGCTAGAACAGTGCATCACAAAAAGGTGTGCCCCTTCTCTCTGCCTCTTCCCAAATAAGAAGGCGGATCTTATAGCTGCACCTCCTTCCCCCCCTCCTTTCCCCCAGGAGCCCTGCCTCCCAGGTAACTACTCACCAGGAGACAGAAGCACTGCCCCTGAGGCAAAACCAGGTGTTTTTTCTATGTCCTCTGTGAGCTGGATGTGAAGAGGCCAGCCCGCTGGCTCCGTCAGGCTATTTTTTGTCCTGTGCAGACCAACATTCAAACAAAATCTCTTTCAATTCAGTTTATTTGCTTCAAGAATTTTTTTAAAACTCAGCCAAGGGTGGGAAGCAGACTATGAGTGACTGTGGCTGGGCTGGGTGGGTCTCCAGTCTGAAAGCAAGGGCTGTCCGAGTCAGCCAGCAGGGGAGAACGTAATCCACTTTGGTGAAAAACTCTCCCTAACAGAGACGAATCCTTCCCCACACCCTTTTTCTCAGCCTGGAGCAGGCTCTTGGCCTCAGCGCATGGTGGAAAGTGGCTGAAAGAAACTCCCTCCCTGACATGATACAGTCTTTTTGTTTCTTTTGCTCCCTGCAGTTTTCACACTGCTGGCAGCATAAACACAGGATTCATCAGCACTTCGCTCGCTGGGGAGAGCAGCTGAAATCTCCAAGCACAGGAGCTAACCTCACTGTCGGCTTGGGGCCATCCAGAGGCGGCAGGCTTGGTTCCTTTGGCTTCACATGTGTTTGTGTGTGTCACTGTCTGAAGCTGTGTGAGTCTCCTTTGCTGTGTGTGCCTGTACAGGCATATGTCACTCAGCCTGTTTGAGTGTGTCTGGGTGTAAGTGTGGACCTCCCTGCCTCTGTGTGTGACTCCCCCATCACCTGTGTGTGTTTGTCTCTGTATCTGTATGTATCTATGTACATGTATTGTTTATTCCTCTGTGTGTATCCATGTACGCAAACATCTCTCTACATGTGTGCGTACATCTTGCCACTTGTGGCCATCTGATTCTCATTTGAAGTGTAGGTCTCGCTGTGCCTACGTGCATGAGTATGTTTCTCTCTGACCTTGTGTGTCTTCCTCCATGTGCCTACGCACATGGGTGTCTCTCTGGCAGTGTGTGCATGTGTGGCTGTGTCTTCACAGTAAGCTAACCAGGCCTGTGAACAACCCACTGCTGCCACCTCGCACACAAGCAGTGACATTGTTGAGTCTCTTGACATATAGGTGTAGAGGCCTAACAAAGCAGCTGGGCACCTGGGGCAGCAGGACACATGGCGGGAAGTGGCAACTTCCAGGTGTCACCATGCTGCTGGCATAATTGTGCAGCTGTGGCAGCACCTGATGTTTTTCTGCCCTCTCTCCCACTAAAGTTAGCATCCCAGGTGGCTGCCCTGGTCACCCTACCTTAGTTGGGGTCCTGTGTGGGTGGATGTCCTTAGGCCACTCTTACAGACTGTTAGGTCTAGGGCAAGAGTGAAATGTTTTACACCATCACTTGGTGCCTGGCGATTTCTTATTGCCACAAAGAAATACCACAAAAAAAATGCACGTTAACCACTAAAACGAATGATTAATCAATTTGTTAAAATGTAAATGTGCAAGACCTTCAAGTGCCATTCTCCCTCGGAGCTTAAAAAAAGGAGTTCCCAGGTTTATTCTAGTACACGGGGCCCACAGCTCGTGGGAACGCTCCATTAATTGTGCTGTCCCCAGGCTGGCTGTGGGGTACCCCTGCATGTGTATCTGTCTGTGCATCCTGTCTGTCACTGAGTCTCTCTCTGCCTGACCAGGACAGTGTGTCTCATTTTGTGTCCTTCTCCCTGCCAGTGAGTATGTCTCTCACACTGTTTCCTTTACTCACTGTAAAGCAGTGAGACCTACAAGCAGAATAAAAGTACATATGTGGGCAAATCAAAACCAGGCAGGCAGAGGCTGGGTGTGCAGAGGCCAAAGCCAGGGGAACAGGGACACAGTTGTTGGAAAAGGCCCTCTGGAAAGACTGCAAAGGTGCCCGCTCAGTGCTGGCCTCATGGAAAAGATCCTGAAGATAAATGTGCTTGTTAAGATAGTAATCTCTGTATCCAAGTAACCATAAACCCAGGAGCTGGAGCATTCTAGCTGCACCCCTCATTAAGGCAAGAGGAGGGGATAGGACCCGGGCACACAGGGCTGCCTCTCAGGGCTGACCCTTGCTCCTTATCTCAAAAGCAAATGAGGCACATGTAGCAATAACCTGCCAAACTCTGGCAAAAAAATGCCACTTGCCACCCTCCCCTTTTTCCCCACAAAAGCAGACACTTGGTGCAGCCCATTGTACCCTAGATCACACAGAAGCCAGCCTCATTCCTGCACAGGCCCATGCTGGGAACTCAGGGGAGGGAGTATGACCTATTGGTTGGAGCAGGGTGAATTTCAACATGGTGTGCCAAACTGTGGGAGGGGTGGGGAGCAGATAGGTGCTAAGGCAGCAGTAGGGCATGAGTAGGGTTACTATATTTCAAGTATCAAAAACGAGGACACCTGTGGGGGGGAGGGAGGGCAGGAGGTGGCGGGGACAGAGCATATGATTGTGGGGGGGGGCAGTGACATGGGCAACTGGTGCTGCCTTAATCAGGGGGCCACATTTCCTGCCCCCAGGGACCAGTAAGTGACTGGGGGAGGGGGGCCTGTGGCCAATCATGAGTTGACCAATCACTGCAGCCACTTCCAGAAGCATCGCTGTCCATGCCCCTGGGCTATAGGGCCAGGCTGGACTGGTCTGCAGTGGTCCATTGCCTTCCCCCACTGCTGCTCATGCCCCTTGCCTGTGGCGGTCCACCCCAAGAGTCCAGCAATGCTGCAAGAAGATACCTCACCTTCACCTGCCACGATGGTTCACTCTGCCACTGCTGCTGGAAGCGGGAGGGAGGCAGGGAGTCATGATTAGCCCCAGCTCCCCCCCAGCCCTCTCCATGACTGCAGCCAGGTCTCATCCCCCTTCCCCTGCCCTGTTCCTGTGGCTGAACCCACTTTGGACTCAGGTGCCGCTCGATGTTCCTCCAGGGGACTTGGCCCAGGTGCTGTGGCATGGGCCCAGCTTGAAGGGATCTTTACCATGGGATGAAGCCAGCACCATGTTGGTGCCTGCACTGCTGCAACCTACAATTGGAGGATTAAATCCCACCCCTTCCCCTTAGGCTACCAGTGTCTGGCCATCATGGCCCCAGGTGCATAATCAGAACACACACCCCTGCAATGGGAGGGTTAAAACTGCCCTTCCCCTCAGGCTACTGGGGTCTGGCCATGGCCCTGCTCCTGCAGCAAGTGAGTGAGCGGAGGTGGTGGGGCTGGGGACTCCTGGCTGGGGCTGCTTCCCCCCTCCCCCTCCAGGCGCTCCTCAGCAGAGGGGGGGTTAACCCCTCCCAATCCTACTGAGGCTTGCCAGGCCCTGGCCATACCCCATCCTCAGCTCAGTTTACCTCCAGCTGAAAACTCACTCTAGTGCCTCCCAGCTTCTGGCCTGAGCCACTGTAGGCATGTGCCTGCATTTCTCGAATCAAAAGTGAATGTCTATTGACTTGCAAATCAGTTCAGTCTACATAGGTTAAACTAATCTGCAAAGATTTAATCAATTCAGGCTTGGGCTTTTTGCATGTCTGTCCCTAGCCTGGGTGCATGGGCTTTTTCAATGGCACTTCTACTACAAGGAGCAAATGGATTGGGAGAGGTGGAAAAAAGGGAACAATTGGAGAGGGTTTGCTGAGGTAAAGGGGTGGAGGAGCTGGAAACTAGAACTTGTTGGGGGTTGTCAAGGGGAGAAGTAGGGTTGCCACCCCTCCTGGATTGGCTGGAAGTCTACTGGTATCAGCATTGATCTCCCAGTGCCTATTGAAAGCAATCCAGGAGACTGATATTGTGAATGGGTTGAACAGTACCATTAATGACATTACGTCATGTTGGGGGAAAAAAATCTCCCAGAATAGCTTCAGTCAGAGTTGGCAACCTAAGGAGAAGGAACAGGATTTGTGGAAGTCACAGGCACTGCAGGGATTACAGAGAGCTAGAGCCCAGCAGGAGACTGGCTGGGAAAAGGGGAGGCAAATTGTTTTTGGGACACATTTGTGGGACTGCAGGAGGCTTCCAGGGAAGAGAGGAGGGAGAGTTTACAATGTCTCTCTCTCTCTCACTGCACTCCAATGGTTAAAAGCCTGCCCTGGGGTACTGGCAATACTAATAAAGCACAAACAAGGGGCAGTCATTGTTTCTGGAAGGAAAGGGGTGGCTTAGTTCTCAGTGCAGATATAATTGTTCAGCTGTGCCAACTGCTGACTGGGGTAGTCTGGAGTGCGTCAAAGCTGCCTCACCCCCTCATGGAAAATACCCAGCCTGGCTGTCTCCCCCAGTGGAAAGTTCCTATAGGAATTGTCCCAAACACTGCAGCCCAGCAGTGTGCCTAGAGCAGTTGTGTTCAATCTCTGGTGTGTGGACCCCTAGGGGACCACAGACCATATCTAAGCAGTCTGTGGAAGATGACTATGATCAATAAAAGTCTGTAAACACCCACACTTACAATTCAAAGGGGTCCGTACCTCCATTCAATTTTTTTAGGGGTCCAGGATCAGGATTCCCTGATTTAGCAGACTAATGTCTCTTTCAAACTCTCATGGTTCTGGCATGGAGAGGCAAAGCTTGGCTGAGCTCTCCCTGGGGATTTTCCTTCTGCTCTTTTGAGGGACAACCTGCTGTAGCATTGCAAAAAGGACACCACACAGGATGAATTCTCACCCTCAGAGGTCAGGCCTGGAGCCCTGCTGTGAAGAAAGCAACAACCTCAGAGGAGCACAATGCAGGTGCTCTATTTAGTGGTGGGGTTTAGAATCAGAGAGATATCTGCCTTCTGAAAAGAAGGAGTGTATGTCCTCCTGCTCTGGGACTAAACTCAGATCTTCTCTCCTTCCACCCCTTGCTAGCAGCATTAACATCACAGAATGGGGAGGGTGCTCTCATGATGATAGTTTTGATGTTGTCACTTTATGGTACTTTTCTATTCTTGCCCTCTCGCCTCATGCAAGGGCTGCTAAGAGGCAGCTGGATCCGGAGGCACAATTTAGAGCGGTCCCCAGGGTGCTGTAAATTGCATTGGCTCTTCTTCCAGCCTTCCATTTCAGCAGGTGGAGATCAATGGAAAACTGCAGCACTCTGCCTGCACCTCTGGGTATTTTCCTCTCCCTCATGCCAGGGAAATGTTCTGGTAGCTACCATCTGCTAGCTTTCCAGCTGCTCTATACCTGAGCACTCTAGCAACAAGCTACCTTAAATCTGCAGAGTGCTAGGTTCTCTTAGCATCCCCTGAAGTCAATGGAAACTGAGGGCTTTACAACACCTTGCAGGATCAGACCCAGTAACTCCTTCGCTAGAAATCAGTGTTCTTTTGGGTTTGATGTGAGAAGAAAGGGTGGCTGAAAATGAAGACTGATACCTTCCTTTTTGTGTAGCAGTGCTGCGAAGCAAGAAGAGACACAAGGATTGAATCATTCAGGTAGGACTGGAGGCAAGAAATGGGAAACACAGTGGGCCCAATTCCCCACTGTCTTGTTAAGGCTGTCAGCAGCAAGTGTGAAAGGCCATTAGTCCATGGGCTCCACTCAGGCAGGCAGGCAGGAGAGGTTTGCACAGGTGTGTGTGTGCCAATATGGGAGCTCAGATCCCCTTCTAGCTGCTTTGCATCCTTTGTAGAGAGGCAAGGCAGCCAGAATGCCAGCTGATCAGGCTCCAAGAAGATTCCCTTTATAACAGGAGACTCCTTGGGTAACTTACAGTGGTCCAAGTGGTATCCCCATGCCCTGGCAACCCCCAGAATGGCCCTGGGGTGGCAGAGGGCTCAACTCTGCTGTGGTGTAGACGAGTCCTGACATGGAAGGGGCCTGAGGACACTCTTGCCCCATCCAGAAGGTGTCCAAGAAGAGTGGTCGTTCCTTAAGGAGACAATCCTCCAAGCCCAAAGGGAGGTAATCCCAACACAGATCAAGGGGGGCAAGAGGGTGCAAAAGCCCCCATGGCTCACCAAAAGCATCCGGGAACGTCTCCTAGCTAAAAAGGAGGCGTACACCCAATGGAAGGGAGGGGCCATCACCAGGGAGGACTATATCTCGGTTGCTCGGGGCTGCAGGGGGGCGGTCAGGAAGGCCAAGGTGGAGATGGAACTGGGACTAGCAACCCAGATCAAGGATAAGAAGAAGTCCTTTTTTAAATACATAGGGGGCAAAAAGAAGGTACCGGGTAATGTGGGGCCTCTGCAGGACACACTAGGAAATCTGGTCGTCGCACAAGACACCATAGCTAACCCATTTAACAATTTTGTTGCCTCCATTTTCCTGAGCAGGGATCGGGTCACCCCCCAACTGGGACCCCCGTAGGCCCCAGGGGAAGCACAATCAGGCCTAGGGTCAATGAGGACCTAGTCAGGGAACTTCTGGAGGGACTGGATGTATTTAAATCAGCAGGTCCTGACGACCTCCACCCCAGGGTGCTGAGGGAACTAGCAGAGGTCATTGTGGGACCTCTGGCACAGCTTTACGAGCACTCATGGTGCTCTGGCATTGTGCCAGAGGACTGGAAAAGGGCCAGTGTGGTCCCCATTTTCAAAAAAGGGAGGAAGGAGGACCCAGGAAACTATGGGCCAGTTAGTCTTACCTCGATCCTGGGTAAGCTTTTTGAGAGAATTATCCTGGTGCATATCCACGAGGGGCCAGCAGAGGAGATTATGCTTAGGAGCAACCAACATGGGTTCATTAGAGGCAGGTCCTGCCAGACTAACCTGGTGACCTTCTACGACCAGGTCACAAAATCCTTAGATGCAGGGGTAGCAGTGGACGTAGTCTTTCTGGACTTTAGGAAGGCCTTTGACACTGTCTCTCACCCCATTCTCATTAAAATCTTGGGGACTGTGGCGTCAACACCTACACAGTCAGATGGGCCACTAACTGGCTGGAGGGCCGCACCCAGAAAGCGGTGGTGGACGGGTCTTATTCGACCTGGAGGGATGTGGGCAGCGGGGTTCCCCCAGGACTTGGTCCTCGGACCCACGCTGTTCAATGTCTTCTTCAGCGACTTGGACAAGGGGGTAAAAAGCACCCTGTTCAAATTCGCAGACAACACTAAGATGTGGGGGGAAGTGGGCATGCTAGAAGGGAGGAATAGGCTGCAATCGGACCTGGACAGGTTACAGGGGTGGGCAGATGACAACAGGATGGGTTTCAACACGGACAAGTGCAAGGTGCTGCACCTGGGGAGGAAGAACCAGCAGCAGACCTACAGGCTGGGGAACTCCCTTCTCATCAGTGCAGAGGCAGAAAAGGATCTTGGAGTCATTATTGGTGCCAAAATGAACATGGGCCGACAGTGTGAAGATGCAGTCACAGGAAGGCCAACCATACCTTGTCATGCATCCACAGATGCACCTCAAGCAGGTCCACGGAGGTGATCCTCCCCCTCTATGCAACACTGGTCAGGCTGCAGTTGGAGTACTGCGTCCAGTTCTGGGCGCCGCACTTCAGGAGGGATGTGGACAGCATGGAGAGGGTTCAGAGGAGGGCCACCCGCATGATCAGGGGGCAGCAGGGCAGGCCCTACAAGGAGAGGCTAAGCGACCTGAACCTGTTCAGCCTCCACAAGAGAAGGCTGAGGGGGATCTAGTGGCCATTTTCAAACTAGTCAGGGGGGACCAGCAGGCATTGGGAGAGTCCCTGTTCTCCCGAGCACTCCCAGGAGTGACAAGAAATAACGGTCACGAGCTGGCAGAGGGTAGATTCAGGCTAGATGTCAGGAGGCGCTACTTCACTGTCAGGGTGGCTAGGATCTGGAACCAACTTCCAAGTGAAGTGGTGCTGGCTCCTACCCTGGGGGTCTTTGAGAGGAGACTGGATGAACACCTTGCCAGGGTTGTTTGACCCCAGTACTCTTTCCTGCCCAGGGCAGGGGGTCGGACTTGATGATCTGCTCAGGTCCCTTCCGACCCTACCAGCTATGAAACTATGAAACTATGAAACAAGTATGCTTCAAAGCAATCAGGCAGCTCTGGGCTTGTTCCTTTGTGTCTGCTCCGGTTGACTCAGTGGCAAACTTCCAGATTGGTAGTGTGTGGGTGCATGGAGGACATTGGAACACCTCAGTGCCAGGACTTGCCATGGTGTAGAAAAGGCCTCAGGGGCTGTAATCAGCCAGGTGAGGTTTAGAGAAGCCCCAAAGTGTCATTTTCTTACGCCCTGAAAACAAATCTATACTACCTTTTACTGTGCCAGTGATGCTGCCAGGGAGCATGCCCTTACCCACTCTCTGTTGCTCTGAGTGGTAAGAAGTCACAGTGTAGGAGCTGTGCAGGCAGTAAGTAGCAGCTAGATTTTCAGCACCTGGCATGCACAGACAGAGAGTGAATGGACAGGGCTTATTTTCACAACTACAGTCCCTTGCACATGTGCCCCCAGTGACTCCAAGATGGGGAGCATGCAACACCACTCTCCCTTCCCCACTCTGCCATGCTGCATCTCACCTCAAGACTGCCCTATAACTGGTATTGTGCAAGGGAGCAACTACACCCTGCTGCAACATTCAGACTGGGCTTGTCTTCCTGGCTTTTCCCCCCCCCCCAGGCCAGGGGTGGGGCACATACACCTAACATACTGCCAAGCTAGTGTGCTTTATTTCCATCAAGAAATAACTGGCCAAGGTCAGCACGGGCCCAGGGCCTGGAAGACAAACCTGATAAGGAAAGTACAGAGGATCAAAATCTCTAGGCTGCCTATTAAGAGGTACTGAATTATTAAGGAGAAGGAACATCTCAGAATCTCCTCTGCTAGGAGCTCTGCAAGTGAGTGGTACTGAGAGCAAAATGCACTGGCTGGAAACCCATCCCTCTCTCAGGGCTTGGGTAGTATTCATTCATGCAGTGAGACAGGCCATAATGGCCAACACGCTCTTCACTGCTGCTCTAGGTCATTGACTGCTTGCCTGGCTCTAGAAGTCCCATTTCACCTTTTTCCCAGCTTGCAGGGTCCTACTGCTTGATTACCATGGGTACATTATAAAGGGTCCTGGGGTCAGCCTTTCCCCCAGGGCACCCAGCACTCACCATGCCTGGGTGCAGCTCACTAGACTGATGAGTTCTGGGACAGCAGGGAACAGGACCCAAGACTAGATGGGTCACTGCTCTGACCCAGCGCTGGGAGCAGGCAGGATCACTGACAGCTCCTGTGGCACATTTCATTCTCCCTTTTACCTCTCTGTACCTTTCGTGCTGGCTTGCCTTGGCTGTGAGCCAGTGGAATGCAAACCATGCAAGTCTCCCAGTGACTGACCCAGCCCTCCCAGCATACACACACACACACACACACACACACACACACACACACACACACACACGTACGTCAAACAGTGCATGCTGCTGGGGCCATTTCTGAGTGAGCCGAACTTCTCACCCACATGTGCGATGGCAACCTGAGATACAGGAGTGCTTTAGGCTTTGTCAATGGAGACTGCACCTGTGTTCCCAAGAACTGCGGTGACTGCAGTTATCAGATTGCTGCTTGGTTGGGGATAGACTAGAAATGTACTTTTTAAAATGAAAGTTCAGGTTCTCTCATAAATCACATGATTCCAGGAACTGGGGCTTTTTAGCTTGCGAGTATTGTGAGAGCTGACTGCAGAGAGCAATACAGTTGTCCCCACCATATTCTCCATGCTTGGGTTATAGTTAAAGAGCTCCAGGTGAAAAGCAAGGTCAATTTTATTCTATTTGCCTTGAGATGTTACAAAGGTGGTGGGGGAGAGGGGGGCAAGGGGAAGAAAAGAAACTTACTTTGGAGAGTTGCTAGTAGCTGAGATCATGGATAAAGATTTTGTTGAAAAGGGGTTTTACATAGCCTAGTGTGAATAGAAAAGTTTTCGTGATGTCTCTTGGAAAAACACCAATATAAACACAGAGCAGAGGAGAATTATTTGGTTTTAAAAGCTCCCCTACAGGTAACTGAAGCAGGCCACCACTGGGAGATGAAATGGAGACTAGCTGGTTTCACTGCACAGACTGGGTGGAACACTGAAATCTAAACAAGGGGCATCCATGATGTTAGATCCAGCAAGAAAGGAGCTGGGCTTGGATTTGGGGGTGGTGTGGGAGACATATGGGTAGGCTGTGGTCACCTCATCCCAAAGCTAACAGCTCTAGCAGTGCTGTCGATGGTTCAGCAGGCTGCACCTGGGCTTCATGTCAGTCTGGTGTGAAGGACAGGGCACCCAAATGAACTCCAATCCTTCCATTGGCAGAGTGACTTGAATAAAATGGGGAGCTATTGTGGCAGATGGGGAATTGTCCCTTGGTTCCTCGCCATTTTCAAATTCCATCTACATCAGAAGGATTTGGCTCCCCCCAGTATGATTGGTACATAAGTCATTGAGGATCCTGCTTTCCACAAGTCATTTTGAACCAGTTTGAGGCCAGGTGGTGGGACCCCTGGCACACACCAAGCTCCCTGACTCCTGCTGTCACATAGGAACATGTCCAGGCTGCTTCCATCCCCTGAGCCCTGACAGGACCATGTTCCTTGCTGGGAGTTGGAGGAGCAAGGAGTCCCATTCCCAGCTCCTTTGCGAGTGTGGCATTCTTCCTAGCTCATGCTTCCTGTGCTCAGATCTGACAGGCAGCTCATAGCAAAAAGGAGTCTAAAGGTTGCATGAGAAACCATTGCAGCTCATGCTGTCTGGACTGAATTGCATGACACTTCCCATTGCAGAACAAGACTGGTTAAATGATTTCTTTCCTCCCTGCTCACCATGAAGGTACAATTATGGTAGATCATGCTGACTGGGGGTGTGTTAGCAAAAACAGCAGCTGCCTCGCTGCTGGCCTGCTAGCAATAGCTGCTGCCTCCTGTGTTGCCAGCACCCAGGGTGCAGACCAGCCCATGTACATTTCTGCCCTGCCTACCGCATATTCTCAAAGGATTTACTCAGTCTAAGTAGGGATGGCCTCAACAGAAGAGAACTGGAGCTACAGTGTTCTAGTATAGGAGCCCTTGAGACTACATACACTGTTTCCTTAGGTTCATAGATTCATAGATGTTAGGGTCGGAAGGGACCTCAATAGATCATCGAGTCCAACCCCCTGCATAGGCAGGAAAGAGTGCTGGGTTCAGATGACCCCAGCTAGATGCCTATCTAACCTTCTCTTGAAGACCCCCAGGGTAGGGGAGAGCACCACCTCCCTTGGGAGCCCGTTCCAGACCTTGGCCACTCTAACTGTGAAGAAGTTCTTCCTAATGTCCAGTCTAAATCTGCTCTCTGCTAGCTTATGGCCATTATTTCTTGTAACCCCCGGGGGCGCCTTGGTGAATAAATACTCACCAATTCCCTTCTGTGCCCCCGTGATGAACTTATAGGCAGCCACAAGGTCGCCTCTCAACCTTCTCTTGCAGAGGCTGAAAAGGTCCAGGTTCTCTAGTCTCTCCTTGTAGGGCTTGGTCTGCAAGCCCTTAACCATACTACCATTCTGTAGGCAGAAAGAGGCTGGGGTAGGCTGCAGCTTTGATGAAGGAGAGAACTCCATGGATAGTCCTATATGCTTTTTTTCCTAAAAAAGGTCCTTGCCCAGTGTCAGAAGAAGAGACCTATTTCTATGATCTTTCACCTGTGTCATCTGGGTTGGAAGTTGGCTTAATCTGAACCAGGTAAGTAAGAGGAAAAGAAAAATGCTGAAGTCTTAACCCATACCCAGGTCTTCCAGCCTGATAACCTCATGGAAGGGCCTTAGTGGAAAGTAGCTTCTGTCTGTGCTATTCCAGTGCTGGAGAAACACAAGGCTTGGTCCTATTCTTCACTGTATTTGACAACAAGCAGAGCTGCCAATATTTACCAGGCCTTTGCTGAGAAAGGAGATTAAAATAATTATGAGCCAGTTCTTAAGAAGCAAGATGAGCATTTTCTCCCGAAAAGAAACCTAGAACTAGTGTCAGGAGCCAGGAGCAACCTTGGAAGCCCATAGAAAGTCCCTATCTGGACAAGCAGAGCATTGGGGTCTCAGCATCTGCAGAACACAGGAGACGGGCTTGTTGTTGGGATTCCAAATGAGGAAGTTGCAGAAAGGACACTGCTAATCTCTGACCTAACAATAGTACCACCCTGCAAGAAGCCAAGGATCTTGGTGCAAGAAGAACATGAGTAAACATCCCTGTAGGTGAAGAGATGTACCATGACTGTGCTCTCAAGTGCATGGAACTCGCTGGCCAGCATGTTGAGGGCTGTGATTTGTAGGACACTGACTGGTGGCTCCTCCAGGAGAGAAGGAAATAGACCACTGTGTGGAGCAGTCCCAGGGGCTCTTCTGAAGATTCAGGGGGTGGAGAAGTCACCTTATGGCACCTTTGCAGAACATGTCTCGGCTGCACAGCCAGCAGAAAACCTGACCTTTGGTCCTGCCACCTTTGGCATTCATGTTACACCAAGCTTGATTGACTTGCCAAGGCACTCCTGATGGAGAGCTTGTCTCCATTCAACAGTTTATTGGGATTAAAGTAGCATTAGAACTTAAAGAACAAAACAATTCCTAAATCATTCTGTGTATATACAATCTTCATCTGGGATAAAGACTGCCTTGCTTCTCTGCTGAAGTAACTTCATTGGGAAATGTCCTTAGAGAGAGGAGGTTTGTGGTTGCCCTTCCTATGCCAGTGTCACCCACTATCCTTTTACAGTATCACCCCTGCACATGGCTAGCTGAGCCCACACTAGTGTGAGACAACAGTGGTGCAGTACTGCCAGTCAGGAAATGGGATTTATGGGGGCCAGAGCCTTCCATCCTCAGAGCTCTGGTCACTGGAGTATTGCCCCAACATTGCATCAGTCCCAAACACTAAGGCTGTGTCCACAAGAGTGTGGATGTTTGGTTCCCCGGGAACAACTAGCAGTGGGACACCTTGTGCTGCCTCTAGTTGTCCCCAGGGAACACCTGTACCATGTGCCCTCTGGTGCACAGCAGATTACCTTGGGTGGGGTAAGAGAGGCTGGGTCCTTGGGGCTTCCAGCAGTGGCAATCGTGCTGCTTGAAGCCTGGCTGGCAGCCAGAGAGTGGCTCCAGGTGGCCAGGCTCCTGTTTTGAGTGCTGCACACCACGATGCCCCCATGTGTGTCTTTTTGCGCTTCTTTGTGCAGGTTTTTTTGACCTCTGAATATGCAGAGAACAGATGGACATGTGATATGCGGTGCTGCAGACATGTCTGTGGCACCACATAACACACAGCCACGCTCGTCTGGATGTGGCCTATAGGTGCAGACAGAAGTGAGAATTTTCACCCCACCTAGCCCCAGAAAGTGCTCTACAGCCATTACCAAATCCAAGTGCCCAGGTGCAGAGCACTTTAAAAGGGCCCAATCCCATGACAATCTGAACCACCATTATAAAAAGGTAAAGGTAAAGCAGAGCAACTTCATTAACTTTTATCTGCTCCTGGTGCTGTTCCCAGAAATGGGAGGGGGAGGGAGCAGAGGGAGCTCATTTGGAGGGTTGCGCAGCTGGCACTGGAGAGTGGGGTTGATGGATTGGAGCCCCCCCTCCCCCAAGTTGGGGGGCTCCAATTCACCTGTTCCCCCCCCCCCCCAGGGCAGCCTGGGGAAACCCCAGAATAGACTCCCCTGCTTTCTCCCCCTCTCATCCTGAGACAGCACCAGGGGCTGGGAGAAGGGAGACAGAACTAGTGGAAGAGGCTGCAGACACACAGCCTCTCTCCCTGGAGTGGCTCCAAATTGGAGCTCAATCCCCCATCCTCCCAGCCCAACATTAGTCTGTAGGGTCGGGAGAATCAGTCTAACTCATGGCGCTTTTTGTGAAGTGCCATTACATAGGCCGGGGAGTTGCACTTCTGTCTGTGTCACATGGGAGCATGCTGGCAGCAGGAGAAGGTAACATTCAGGTCATCTCCCCATCTCTGCAGCTGTCATTCAGCTCAGGAAACCCCCTACCTTGCTTGCTGAGGCCTGGCACCATGGAGGTGGAGCAGGGCCAGACTGCAGAGCTATCTATGTTTGGGGTTTGTGCCTGCCAAGGACTGAGTCAGGGGCTTGGCCTTTTGCAAGGCTCCAACTCTGAGGAGACTGGCGCCTGATTAAATACTTGTTTGAAGAGATTTGATTTAGAGATGTGGGGTAGGGGCTTTAAAAGTACCTTTTTCTCTTTCACAAGTGACTCAGTTGGTTTGCAGCCTCTTCTGGAGAAATGGTGGTAAGCAAAGGGAGGAGAGAGAGAGAGAAGCAAAGGGCCATTTCGGAGTCTTTTCTATCTCTAGTTCTTTGTTGTGGAATGTTTCTAACTTACCCAGAGCAATAAACCCAATGACACAGAAGAGAGTATTTGGGGCTGCTGTGGAGGACGTAACATACTGTAAAGGTCCCAACACTAAACGCCCTTGACACATGGAGCTGGAACAGGATGTTCCCAACCAGTGTCTCAGCTGTTCTCACACAAGAGTTACTGTGCAGGACAAGGTGTGGATAAGGCCCACATGTTCAGCTGGCCCCTCCTGCTGACACAGCTGGGCTGGAAGCAGAGAAAACTCTCAGGAAACACCTGAACTGAAAAGAATGGGACAATATGCCCATAACAACTGACAGGTTTCTCACTCCTCCCCTCCCCAAATTTCTAACCAGAATGAAGACTAGGCATGAAGAAAGGTTGAAGAGGATATCCCTTTTCCTAAAGGGTGGCTATCTGTGAGCAAATGCAATGCATGCCTATAAATCCCGTTCCCTGTTCTATGCTGAGCACTCACCATTACCCAAATGCATGTTCAAATTCAGGTGCAAGACAGCAACAGCATTCAGCTTTGTGCCTGTAGCTTCTGCCTGGGCTGGAGGAAGGAGTTTTTAATTAGGGGTGGAACTTGTTAAAGCAAAGCTGCATTCCTCCGGCTGATGTACAACATGGAGGTTACCCTTGATCCAACAGATTCCAGCTGTAAATCCCAGCCAGAAATACTAGTAGAAGGCTTCTAGTAATGCCGTTGCTTTCTTGGCTAGTCTCCCAATATTGGGAATTTAAAAAACTAAGTGTGTTGTGCAATGAAAGAAGCACAGGAGAATAAGAGAGGGAAAAAGAAGCAATTGTGACAGGGCCACAGACCCAAACTTCTTCTGCCCTCAGGTGGCCGTTTATATCTGTAGCAACGAACTAATGCTCCTCTGTTTAATTTATTGTCCTTTTTTGCTTCCCTCCAGAAGGTCTTTTTTATTTTAGGGCCTGGCCTTACCCCTTTTCTCAGGGCATTAGTGAACGCTTGATGCTTCCTGGGCCAGGAGATTCTGACCAAGTAGATTACAGGCAGGCAGAAGGCAATTATTTTCTCTTCCCTTTGTGCTGTCCATGTAAAAGTACTTCCGGTCCACTTCTGGGTTCGCCTCTGAGAACGCGGAGGGCCCCTGCATTCCTTTGGGATGCTCCATGTGCCCCAGCATCGCAGCATTCACAGGCCATGCTGGGACCTTGAGGTATGTAGAAAAAACTTTTAAAGCTGTGTCTATGTCTGAATAGCTGATTCTCCGAATCAGCATTGAATCTTCAGATCTGGATTTGGCCGAATTGAATCAGGGATAGTGATCCAAATCAATTACTCGCATCACTGTCCCTGATTCTGGCTGAATCTGAATCGAATAGGGCCTACTTCGCACACCCCTAGTAAAGACTTAATGGAGCAATGGCTGCTTTGCAGGGTAATTGCTGCTCTACTCATACTCTTCACCCTTCCCACTGAAGGGTAAGGCACCTCAGGTTCCCCTGGGGGCCAGGAAGACAGGGAGCAAAGGGTCTGGGGTCCACACGTTTGGTTCTTAGGCAAGAAGTGCCCTCTGCTTCCCTTTCTTCCCACTCTGGAGCAGTGGTCAGGCTGCAAGAGTGCAGCACATGGCACCTTTTGGAGGTTAAAAAGGAAATCCTTTCCTTTTGGAGGTTACAGCTTTTGGAGGTTACAGCTCTGAGGTTGTTACTTCTAAGAATTCTTTACCAGGGCACCTTGGGATTTGACACAGAACTCGTCCAATTTGGTATCAAGCAAGCTTTATTCACAACCCCCAGGCTGTATACAAATATTATATATATATATATCAGACCTGACAGGCAAGATAAGAGCTTTACAGTAATGGCCGTCAGTCAGCTGAACCTCAGATCCCTCACTGGGTGTGTGATGTTGCTAGGTGTCTCCTGACCCAAGTTTCAGAGGCAGGAAACACAGCAGCTGCATCCATCTCCCCAGGTTCGCAGCATGCTTACACAACCACACATACCTGATCCCTTTTCATACTTGCACTTCTGCAGCTTTTTGGTTGCCGTCACCAATGATCTATTTTTACTATATAGAGAAGATGCAAAGAAATCACTGCAATTGTCATCTTAGCATTTACTTCGGTCTTGGGCCTAGTCTTGCTCAAAACCTTAGCATGACTCAAAAATCTCACTTTACAGAGGTCAACTTATTCACCTTCTTTGAGGAGCAATACCTGAAAGGTCAGTGGGCTCACACCCTTGGGTGTGGGAGGGCTGGGCCCCTAAGAGATGGGCTGCCGTGTCAGAACCTCCCAGCTTGGGGAGATTCTGTGTTTGCCACCTTCAGCACTTGGAGGAGGGGATGGCTCTGAACTTTCACACTACCACCCCACGAAGAAGGAAAGCTCCTGTTGGAGCATGCAACAGTAATGCAGGAAGCTGCAGGGCTGGGGTGGCAGGGTGCCACACAGATGATTTGTAACTCCTAGCCATTATTTAGATATTGAACAACAATGCACAAACCCTCCTCTTTGCTGTGTTAAACGCTAAATAGCAGTGGATGGGCACTGACACCTTCCAGTGGATTTGGCTTAATACAGCTATTGTCCTTCAGAAATGTACCATGTGCAGTGAGATGGCCTCCCTCTGGCAAGTTAGAGGAACAATAGGGATTTAGAAATTATACCCCAGGTAAAATGCAGAGAAACAGGGCTGGGCACAGGTGAGACAATACAGCAGTAACACTAACACCACCTGGTCTGGGCCAGGTCTGGAACGCTGACAAGACACTGCCACCTCGTGGTGAGCTACTGCTGGCTAGGCACAAACATCTCAATGCAATGCAACCCCTCACCATGGCTTGGAGATGTCCTGCAAACTCTGCTGTAAGGGGTTGCCTAGAGACATGCCATTAATTCAGAAACCCCTTCATTGGTGCAGAGTGAGGGGTCCTCGCCATGCTGGTTTGGGGAGACTATCAGAGGATGTGTTCGGGTCTTCTCATCCCTAGCAATTTGATTTAGGAATTCAAAAGGAGAAAAGACCATCCATAACCTTCCTCATAGAGCCTTACCATGGCAAAGAACCTGTCATGCCCTTTCCTGTATCCCCCAGGGCCAGGGCAGGACTGAAGATGCACTGAAAGGACCAGGGATTTTTGTGCAGCCTGTTTCAATAGCTGGAGCACTGGGAATCACCTCTGAGGACCCATCCTGGCTCATATCAACCTTGCTGGGCTTGTCCACGCCACAATTGTAGATCTTTGGCAGCATGGCCATATACAGACATTCAAAAAACCCCAAGCCTGAATTGATTCAATCTTTGCAGGCTAGTCTAAGCTGCGTAGATTGAAGTGGCGAGGAAGTGAATAGACATTCACTTTTTTGAGTCTGGGAATACAGCCACATGCCTGTAGTGGCTCAGGCTAGAAGTGAGCCTTCCCTTTCCTTTGGCAGCAGCCGCAAGGCTGGAGGGAAGCTGAGCTGAAGTGAGGTGGCCAGTTACTGTGCAGGACTAGGTGTGGATAAGGCCCACATGCTCAGCTGGCCCCTCCTGCTGACACAGCTGAGCTGGAAGCAGAGAAAACTCCCAGGAAACACCTGAACTAAAAAAATTGGGACAATATGTCCATAAAAACTGAGACAGGTTTCTCACTTCTCCCCTGCCCAAATTTCTAACTAGCTGTAGGCCAGGCATAAAGAAAGGCTTGACGAGGATCTCTCTTTTCATAAAGGGTGGCTCTCTGTGAGCAAGAGCAATGCATGCCTATAAACCCTTTCCCTGGTCTATGCTGAGCACTCACTGTTATCCAAATGTGTGTTCAAATTCAGGTGCAAAACAGCAACAGCATTCAGCTTTGTGCCTGTAGCTTATACCTTGTGTCTATCCATGTGAGTTTGCTGACACGCTCCAGTGCAACCAGTTTGCCCAAGGGACTACTCTGGGCTCATCCCTAGCACCTGTTCCTGCGTCCTCAGTCCTTCAAGGCATGAGAATGACCACTGGAGACAGGTCCAGAGCAGCCCTAGTTGCAAACTTGTAGCTCTGGAGGACATCCATGGACTCAGATAGGCAGGTCATGCTCAGCCCTGTCCCGTCTGACATCTATACTGCAGGACTGATAAACAAGCCCGTTGCATTTCCCAGAGCCTTCACCCAAATTTTAGCTTATGCTGGACTCCATCCCTTCGTAATAGATTCAGTCCCTCTGTAGGCCCCTCACAAACTCCAGTCTCTGCTTAGAATTTGGACTTTGCAGAAGAATACTGGAGAGAGAAATTAAAGACTGCATGTTGTAGTCTCTCTGGGAGGGAACTTTACTGGGGGAACTTCTGTGTCCAATCCCACTGGAATGCTTTCTGGGATCCCTTTCCATTAATTTTATACTAATGAATGGAAAATACTCATTGCCACCATGCATTCCATTAGTGAAAAATATTGAGTTGCAGATGGGACTTTTTTTTCTTTCTTTTTTTTTTCTGTGGTCATAAGGTCCTTGGCTGCATCTCCGTTAGAGTTCAGACAAAACACACAGTATATCAAACAACAGAAGTACTAGCATGACGACATCAAATTATACATAATCACCATCCTAATACTCATAGACATGTTCTACATTATGAAATAAGTGTACAGCTGAAGCAGACTTTGCTCAGCCTGAGCTAAAGCATATGTCCTGGGCTGAGAGCAGGAAGATCAGGGTTTGCCATTAGCCTCCTGTGAGATCTTGAGGAAATCACTGCACATGTATTTGTCCTATCCATCCTTTGTGGGCTTCTTTGGAGAAGGCATGCCTACATTATCCATTTGTACAGTACCTAAAACTGGGGTTTGATCTGGGTAAGAGTCTCTAAGTACTACTGTAATACAAATGAGAATATTAGTGCCCCATTCCTGTTTAGAAGACCTTACTTTTTACAAATGAACTAAAAAGACAGTCTTAATCCATCCCATACAGATTCATCTCCTTCTTGAAAACCTTTTAAAGAGAAGAGACCTCAACTTCCTTGCATAGCTTGTACCACTTGCCCAGATGTTTTTGTATCTGGGAAGCTTTTTTCTCCAAGATCCGAGTAAATCATTGCATATGCTGTTCTTGCTCCATTGTCAGAATTACAAGACATCACTGGAAAAGTGGTTGACATTAACTTTAACAGCAAAGCCTGCAGAATTTGCCATAGCTTGCCACATTTTCCATTATTGTTGGCAGTGGGCTGCCAACAGTCCCTGCATTAACTAAAGAGTTGCTTTGTGGTGCTTTTTGATGCATCAGTGTTTCCTGTGTATTCTTACTAACTCAGCTCACCTCCAATTCAGTTAGTCTGTAAGGTGCAACTACATCCTGCCTTCTGCTTGACTTCAGATTAACACAAGGGCAGGCAAAATATGGCCCACAGGCTGATTCCAGCCCACCAGGCCATTCTATCCAGTCTGTGGGGCCCCTAGAAAGTTTAGAAAATTAATTATTATCTGCACGTGGCCACCTGTCAAAGATGATAAGGTGCCAGTGGCACCAGGACCCAAGAGTAGCTGGTGGCAGGACCCAGCCTGTACAAGAGTAGGACTGTATAGGACTGTATTTTGAGCTATTATGCAATTGCCTCTAGATACACAATGCAAGCACACATAAATCAGGACAAAAATATTTGTATAGAAAATTAAAATAAGTTATAGTAGATGTTTTATTTTTTAGTATATGATGGGGCGGGGGGGGGGTTCGATTTCAAGATACCAGCACCCTCCCTCCCAAAAGAAGTACTTCCAGGTCAAGGGGAGGGACTTCCAATGACAAAAGTCAGGAGTTAGAGGTGGGACTTCTGGTCCCACAATGGTGACCAGTGGGCGGGGGTGACCAGTCCTGCTAGAAAAGGCCCTGCCAATGCTGTGCTGCCCCCTTCCCCTGCAGGGAGTCGTTTTGGGGGGGGGGAGGAGTGGGGAGCTTCACCTTGTGCTTTGACAGGAGCTGTTGTGTCCCCTGCCCCCCTTTGCAGATTTAGTCCCAAGTTGGTTGGCACACCAAAAAGTATTTCTGCTGCCAGAACCACCGCTCCAGATCCAGCATCTGTGCCTTGGAGAACAGTACTCACCGCTTCTTCTTCTTGGTGGTCCCTGGGCACACCCCATGCCTCTCTCTGCACACCCATCAAAGGGTAGGGCTACCCATGAGGCCCTCAGCAGCTCACCAAAACTTGTTAAGCATCCCTACACTCAAAATAATTGCCTGACCCTGGACTAACATGATTACCTCCCTCAGCTTATAAAATGCGAGTTATTGCTAATTGCTCTTGGGTTTTGAAATATGCATGATAAACAGTTAATAAGCACAAGGAGTCCATTCTCAATAATCCTACAAGGACATGAAAAATGAAGAGCACTTGCTCTTTTGAATGATAAGCAGCAACTTCAAAGAGGTTTGATTCAAATACAGCCAACCACAGCCCTTGCTCTGAATTCCAAAATCAGCCAGAAAAGTTAGACCCATTGACATCTTGCAGGGTGTTACTGTTCCTCCTCTTATCCAAATACTCCACTTTCATCTCAGGAAGTGGAGGCAACCACTTGCTACTCTTTCTTGCTGAAATTGCACACCAGCTTTCCTCAAATCATATGCATGAAAAGGCATCTGCCACTACCACCCCCTCAGCTACCTTCTGTCCTTCTAGACCAGGTGAACTCATCAATTCTGAACAACTACATACATGCACAAAGATGATTTTAAATTTTGTCATGGTCTCAATTCTGGTCTCAATTGCCATAAGGTTTGTGACCATGTTTTTACTGGCTGCTTGGTCCCTGCTGTGACATATTTAGATATGAAATTCTATGCTTGAAAACTTTTCTGTTTTTGAATCTGCTCATGGTAAATAGTTCATCGTTTTACCTTGTGATTACAGTATATTCTGTGCTAGCCAGTATGGCAGCATTCTTACCCACACGAGTAGTTTGAGTTCTTATTTTGCCCTCTATTTGGGAGAGTGCCCTTCCCTTCCCCCATCCCTTTGTCCCCCATTTCTATAGAAGATTCAAGTCCATTAACTATCTTGAGCATGTCTTTATCAAATACAAGTTGTCTTTTTGGGGGGATTGAAACGGCAATATCATATACCACACTTCTTTTGTTAACATTTAAGAGCAATTTCTCATGCAAAGGCCATGTATGAATCAGTATGGTTCCACCTTCACTCCCTGGCTGGCGCTTGCAGTGGGGGGCATCAGCGCTCCTGCTTGCCCCCCTGCCCATTGCCTAAGTAGCAAGTGGGGCCAGTCAGGGGTGCCCTGGCACTCTCAGGGGGTGCATGTGCACCCTCTACATGTCGCCACTGCCCCCAAGTCCCACTCAGGCTAAATAAGCCCAGTTCCCACAGCCTGTCCTCAGAAATCATGTGCCCCAGCTCCCCATAACCCCCTTCTGATGCAGCCTTGGCACCCATCTACCTCTCCCCAGTGCTGGCAGGCATCTTCCCTCTCTCTCTCTCCCCCATCCCCATCCCCTCCACACACACCCTGGACAGTCCCGAAGCCCTGGATCTCCAACCTCTGCTCTCCATGCACTTACCTGCATGCAGCTTCTGGGGCTGACCCCACAGCCCTGCCTGGCTGAGACTGTTAGCAAATTAATGGAATTGATTTAAGTGGATTTTCCTTCAAGACTGTTAATCCATTGATAGAAGAGAGTGTGTGATGGATTGTATAGAATTGAGTCACACATGGGCTTCTAATTAATTGATCAGAAGGACCTGGGTGGGATCACAGTGGCATAGGGAGGACTGCCCTACTTGTTACAAGGGTTATGAGTCAAAAGAAGAAGAAATCAAATAACTTTTAGAAAGTGGTAAGGGTGGGGTGCAAGGCAGGGGCGGACAGTTATTTCAGGTGGAGGGCCGCTTACCCAGTTTTGGAAAGCTGTCAAGGGCCACATGAGTAGACCTGCCCCTTCACAGATGCCCTGCCCCCTGGTCACCATCTTGGGACCAATGTCCCAGGGCCAGTGCTGGCGGGGCCCAGAGCAGGGCACAGGCTGGCAGGGTCAGTGGAGCTGGGCTGGGCTGCACCAGCAGGGAGAGGGGGGAGCTGGCCCAGCTCCATTGAGCCCCTGCCAGCCAGGACTCTGTACTCCTGCCACCCTGCTCTGGGCCCCGATGGTGCTGGCTCCGGGACACCGGTGTGGGCCCACACTCCTGCTGGCTCCCATGCATGCTCACTCCAAGTGACCCACTCAGCCCCACAGTACAGGCAGGGGGCAGTACACCGGCAGAGCTGGTGCAGAGTGCATGGGAAAAGCAGCCCCTCCCCTGTCCCATGGCTGGTGCTCCCTGCTGCAACAGCAGCAGCAGCAGCAGCAAACACTGCCAGCATGGGAAGCAGGGGGGCCTCTTCCCTCTGTGCTGAGCAGCTGCTGCCGTCACGGCACAGCCCCAACAGACGAGCCTAGAGCTGGTGTGGGGCCCAGGCTGGCAGCGAGGGCAGGTTACAAGCTGGTGCTGAGTGAGGGGAAAAGCAGCCCCTCCCTTGCTTTGTGGCTGGTGCCCCAGGCTGCAGCCACTCACAGCCTGCATAGGGCTGCCTGTGCCTGCTCAGGACAGCCACCTGAAGGCTGAGAGTGGCTGCAGCAGGGAGCACCGGCCATGGGGCAGGGGAGGGTCCACTTTTCCCAGTACTCAGCACCAGCTCATTCCCTGCGCGCAGTCCTCCCCTGCCCTTCCCCCCCCCCCCTGCCCCTGCCATCTTACGTGAGTTTCCCATGCCGGTGCAGCCACGAGGATCCACGTGGTCCCAGGCCAGAAGCCCCTGTTGTGCAGGGGCTTCTGGCTGTGGGGAGGGGCTGGGCAAGCCCTGCTGTTGCAGGAGCCTGCTGGGGCTTCCCATGGGTCCTACTGCCCCTGTCTCCTGTCATCTTTGACAGGAACCAAGGACAGATAAATATTAATTTTCTAAATATTTTTAGGGGCCCTGCAGGCTGGGTAGAATGGCCTAACAGGCCAGATCTAGCCTGTGGGCCATATTTTGCCCACCCCTGGTGTAAGGGGAGATGGAGCCCCATGAAGAGAATCATCTGAGGGACAGGCCCAGATTTATCAGCCAACATAACCAGCTCCCAACCTTAAAGAAGATCAAAGTCATGGCAGGAAAGAAACATAACATCAGAGAGTGGCGGTGATAGTGCTGATCTTCATTCTGAAATCGTCCTCTGGTAAGATGTCAGGCAGGAGAGGGCCTAGGCCATAGAACACCTATCCCCAACACTAATATCCAACTTAAACTTCCCTTGCTGCAGCTTGAAACCACTGCTCCTTTTTCTGTCATCTGTCACCACTGAGAACAGCCCAGTTTTATCCTCTTTGGAACTTCCCTTCAAGTTCTTGAAGGCTGCTATTAAATCCGCTCTCAGTCTTCTCTGCCTCAGGCTAAGTAAGCCCAGTTCCCTCAGCCTCTCCTCAGAAATCATGTGCCCCAGCCCCTGAACCATTTTCATTGTTCCCTGCTAGACTCCATTTTGTCTACATTTTTTGTCTAGTGGGGGACCCAAAACTGGACACAGGCCTCCACATGTGGTCTCAGCAGTGCTGAATAGAGAGGAAGAATCATTTCCCTTGACCTGCTGGCAACACTCCTACCAATGCAGCCCAGTATGCTGTTAGCCTTCTTGGTAATGAGGGCAAATGTTGGCTCATATTCAGCTTATTGTCCACTGTAACCCCCAGGTCCTTTCCTGCAGAGCTGCTGCCTAGGCAGTCAGTCCCCAGCCTGTACCAAAGTATCAGATTGTTCCATTCTAAGTGCAGGACTTTGTACTTCTCCTTATTGAACCTCATGAGATTTATTTTGGCCCAAACCTCCAATTTGTCTAGGCCACTCCAAATCCTGGAGAAGATGCTGGAAAGTTGCAAGAGAAAACAGGATAGGTCAGCCTGAATAGGCCCTCTACATATACTCTTCCCCTTAGCATCCACTCTATGCCACTGCATGATACAGGATACTGGGATACATAGACCTCTGGGCTGACCTAGTCTGGCAGCTCTTATGTTCTTAGGCAAGGTCAGTAACTTTCAGCCCATGGATTCAGCCTGTGAAGAGACTAGATCCAGCCCACAGTAGGTCAGGGGATTGGCAGCATGCTGAAACCCAGGATAGGGTCCTACTGTCTGTGTTTTTCTATTTATTCCCTGCTCAGGGTCTGATGACTGCCCAGCCCTCCCTGATCTATTCCTACAGTGAATTAAACCCTTTCTATCACTGTTAGCCACTCGAATCAATGGCAAGGATAAGCACAGGCAGTTTGGGCACTTTAGGGGTCAGAGATTTGCAGCCCACAGGAGTATTGAATGTTGCAAAGAGGTTGTGGCTGCAAAAGTTTGCTGACCCCTGTTCTTAGGTGTGGTCATGTATATGCTGGCATACTGATTTGGACCTATTCACTACTTGCCTAAGCAACTTACCATTCACTTGAGACCTGAGTTACCTAACTACCTGCCCTTAGCTCAGTTCTAGCAACTGCCCAGCTCCATGGGGGACATTGGTGTTCTTTCTATAGTTCTGTTTTTTCCCCTTTTCTTTTCTCATCTGCCTGTAGCCTGACTCTTCTCCCAAAGCTCTCACAGGGTGAGTGCAATGTGGACGTGGGCTAGGTTCTCTCCTTGGCCTGTCTGATCCAAGGCCAAACCCCAACCCACATTGCACCCAGCCTGACTGGGCTGAGCTAAGCAGAGCCCCCAGGAGCTCATGCCACCTCTTCCATGGGCAATTTCCAGCAGGGAGGCCAGGCACTTGCCTGGGACAGATGTGGGTGGAACAGGAAAAGCCATGCCAGGTGCTGGGGGCAGAAGCAGTCCCAGCCCACCTGCTGTCCTGGGTGGAAGCCCCAGGTAGAACTCCTGTGGGCTTCTAAGGGCACCTGAATCTTGGGCAGACAGGGAGGTGTCCCACCTCTGCAAGGCTGCATTACCTGGCCAGCATACCCACCCCAAAGGAGAGGCACAGGGGAGCTGCTAGCAAAGGCCCTGCACATGCTGTGTTGCCCCCTTCCCCTGCAGGGAGTTGTTGGCGGGGGGGGGGGGGGGGGGGAGTGGGGAGCTTCACCTTGTGCTTTGACAGGAGCCCTTATGTCCCCTGCCCCCTTTTGCAGACTTAGTCCCAAGTTGGTTGGCACACCAAAAAGTATTTCTGCTGCCAGAACCACCGCTCCAGATCCAGCGTCTGTGCCTTGGAGAACAGTACTCACTGTTTCTTCTTCTTGGTGGTCCCTGGGCCTCTCTCTGCACTCCCCAGCCAGGAATGCACTCATTGTTTGTTCTACCCCTGACCACTTTCCCAGTGTGACACCTGCCCACTGCCCACAGTCCCTGGCATGGTTGTGCATATGGGGGGCTGTCCAGGGTGCTGCCCAGCGCAGGCTGCAAACCTATTTACCTAGTGAGCAGTGCTAAGGCTCCTGAAGACGTGCACATGTAGACGCACTCCTAAATCACCTTAATGCACCTTAGGCTAAAGTGCATTAAGTTTAGGCACATGTAAATTAATGTGTAGACACAGCCAGAAATTGGCTTGAAAGCTGTCTATGTTTTGAAGCTCCCTTCTACTTAAACTTTTATTTGTGAATAAAGTGGAAGTTAAACTTCCACTTTATTTGCCCAGGATGATCCATCCCTCCATAGATGATGTGCTTTAATTGGATTATGGTCCTTTATAGTATAAGACAACAAAAGCCAAACAAGCAATTTATATGGTCCTGCTTTGAGCAGCCGGTTGGACTAGATGGCCTCCTGAGGTCCCTTCCAACCCTAACTTTCTATGATATGATAAGACACTGCCTGAGCAGCCAAGCTGGGCTGCATGCATCTGTTGTTGGAAGTTAAACAAGGTCTAGTACCTGAATGGGAAATGAACTTTGAATCCCAGGCAACATAGATTCAAGGTGCCAGTTCAAACATTTAATGAATACTAGACCATTGAATATGAATGAATAACAAGGCTTCATTCAGCCCCAGTGTGGCTGATGGATGGGGAAAAAAAACCCCTTATTGATTAGGAATGAAACATGAGAGGGATTCCAGAAACAAAAGGAAGCATTTACTTAAAGTTAACTCCTGAGCACAGCTGCATGTACTGGAATGAAATGCTTTCATGGTTTAAGGATGAATTTCTTAGAGACCAACAGGTCTGGGAATAGGAGAACCTTTCCAGAGGAATCTCCGAGCAGAAATACCTTTGCCAATTAGGTCAATTTTTGATGACAGATCATTATATTCCTATTTAAATATCCCATACAGTGGCTTTGATGGCCCTACCAAGGATGGGGAAGCACTGTTTTCCAATATACAGATGTTCCAGGCTGTTCTTCAGATACAAACAGCCCACCACTTATCTCAGAGAGAATTCCCGCCACAGTTAACCCAGAGGTAATCAGATATAATTGTTTATGTCTACATAAGGCAAGGAAAACACACACACAGGCAGAATCATAGCTACAATTTCTTGCCATCTCAGAGACTAATTAATAAATTATACTTGAGCCTTATTCTTCATTTAATCATTTTTTGCTGCTATTAAGCTGTGGTCACTGATAAAGGGAGATACACTGCCTGTAAATTCATGGGACTAATCTTAATAGGTCATGATGTCCCTTCCAGTGCTATGTTCTTACTGACATTTAGATGATGACAGCTTTACATCCCTTTCCTTCAGCCTTCATTCTTATGTGTTGCCTTGATATTTCTCCTCATTTTGACATTCTTGCTTCAGCTGTGACTGGCTTGGGGCTGACCAACATACAAGTGCTAGTTGGTTTAACAGAAATACCGCCTCCACAGCAGCAGTCTCCATCTATCAGCCCCTTTTATCCCTATGACAGTGATGGTGCAGAAAGGTAGTGGTCCAGATGGCTAAGTATGGTAGAATCTAGTCCAAAGTGAGGTTCCTAATCTGATTCCAAATTGCTCCTGTGCTCCAAAAATGAAAGAAGGCAGCATTTTGACATTTTAGAGAAGAACGACCCAAGCTGCAAGGATGTAAGTTACCTATTATTTTGTTCTTACAAAGGCTTGCCATCCAGCTAATTACTCTTTTGAGGGCTCAGAGAATTCATTTAGTGTCCTCTGCAGTTTCTCTATATTTTTGGCAGCCTTGGGCTCGGATAAACTGGCATAGATCAACATCATCCTTCCGGGGTAAATATTGGCCTTCCTTCATGTCCAAGGAAGGTACTGCAGGAAGGAATGATGCCTAGATTGAAGGTGGACTCTGGTCCTTGGTGTTCATGGTCTATCCATGAACAACCATGGCCTTTATATCTTTGTGCGTGGTGTGTAGACAGGTGTTTTTCCCTGTGGGACTGTGCCTATAATGGATATGACATCATCATCACTTAATACTCTCAGCCACAAACCAAGCACTACCTCCTCATGAGGATGGGATGCTATGCACACATGAGGCTCTGCTATTGACTGCTTCAGAATATTGTCAAGTGTTGGACTCGCACCTACATTTAATTTATACTAGAACAGGTGAAATTTAAGATTAAGTCTTGGAGTTGGCCATTCTTGCACAGGTAGAAAAGGGAAGGGAAGCTAAGGAAAGAGGAACTAAGTATCTGCAAGAGGCCTCATCCATTATGTATGGGTACAGAGAGATAAGATTCTAGTTTATTGCATTCCTGGGACAAGAGGAAGAGGTCAGAACTGCTGATCATCTGACATGAGCTGAAGCAGGGTAGAATCCATTTGCAGCTGGCCCTGACCACTGCTGAGAAAGTGTGTGCGTACACCTTCTGCTGAATGCTCTCTCTAACAGGGTATAATAGTGGCTGACCCTTTCTGTCCTCCCCCAGGGTGCCTGTATCCATTCTGCCTGCCTATGTTCTCTCCAGGTAGAATGCTTCTGTGGATTACACCCCTTCCTCTCCCCATCTGTGCCACAGCATCAATAAATCCACAGACTGACCCTTGAAGTGGTTCTCAAAACCTGTCAGCTTCCTCCAAATGACTTGCTAATTATTAAAAAGCCCTCCCTTGTTCTCTTGCCTCATATTTTTTTTAAAGTGAAGTTTACCATTAAGTGAATTGACTTTATTGGCTCCTACTTACTTCAGTGGGAGCTCATGAGATGCTGATTTGCAGTGAGAGCAGGCAGCATAATGACAGTGAGTGCAGAGAGCAATACTGCTCTCTAGTGCCTAAACCAAAGAGAAGCTAAATGACTTTCATTTCATTCCTGCCACTGGTTTCCAGTGTTGTGGGGGTAACTGAAGAGACTTGCTCTCACTGCAGCTCTTCAGGGTTAGTAGGGCTTTTGGAGCTGTGCTGTAGGCTGCCAGGCACAGGAATTCCTTATGGTATGCCACCTAATTGCTGTTTGAAACTCCTGTGAACCAAGGGTGATACTAGGGCCTAGTGTTACAATACCTAGAGGGGATCTCTACCTATGCTACATAGAAAGGGGTTACATTCCTTTAAGGTTGCATGCACAGAGCAGGAACTCTGCCTCCTTCTATATAAGAAGCCCAGCCAAAGGGCTAGGTAGATGAATGGGAGACACCCTGGAAGCAGGAACGTTGCCAGGAATGAATTCCTGGGGGCTGGGGAGAAAAGAGAATGGCTACATTAAGCTGTGTGGGTGAGCCAAGCCCTGTAGACTGCTTTGTGGAAATATTATCAGTGGTAATGGAGGTAGTGGGTAACTGAGTGTAGGTCTCAAGGAGATACAAGATGACAATTTTACACACAAGTGACCCGAGTGAGACCAGCCCTTACTTGGCTGGGACTACAGTTTGGTGAGGCCTACTCCCTGGGATGCATGTAGAGAAAGCACTCACAATAACTGCTTCACAATTGAACTGAGGGTTTGTAATGAACTAAAACACCAAGATATGGCAAGTGAGAATATGGGCCATAGGGTAGTTGGGGAAGTCAGATGTACTAATCTTAAAATAGAGGGCGATAGTTAGGGGGCACAGGATGAGGGCCATCACAGGGGCACAACAGAAGAGGTCTCACAGACTTTTTGAACCCCAACTTATTCTTCTCCAATCAATTACTCCAGTAACCACAGGTAGAGTGGCTGTGGTTGATAGAACCCACTTTCAACCCAGCAGAAGTAATAACTGGCAAACCACAAACACATTCACTTCGGATGAAGCACCCCAAAACAGCATTTATACAAGCTACAGTGCTAGAGCATCTTTGGCCTACAGATTTAATTGGGAATCTCATGACAGAAGCTTCTCTCAAGATTCCCTTGAGTTTTTGCATCTACCAAGGCCAGACATATCCTAGCAAATTTGTTTCCTTATGGAATTTTGACCTTTGTGACAGGGACTCTGCCATAGGAAAATGAGATACAGTGAAAGGAAAACTGATCAGAATGCTAGCCCTAGCTAGAAAGGTTTAAGTTTAGGACAAAGATCTATATCCTTTATTCCCATCTTCTCTTTCAAAGCTGTTCATGGTCTATACCTAGGCCAATGGTTTTCAACCTTTTTTCATTCACAGACCCCTAAAAATTTTGAATGGATGTTCAGACCCTTTTAAATTGTAAGTGTAGGCATTCACATATTTTTGATTTATCACAGTCATCTTTAGACATAGTCTGTAGATCCCCAGGGGTTCACAGGTTGAAAACCACTGCCCCAGGCTATTGACCTTGTAGACATAGGATCATGTAAGGCTGGAAGAAGCCTCACAAAGTCATCTATTCTAGTCCTCTGCATCTTGTCAGCAACCCCTCCACTCAAGGATGATCTCTACCATGGCTCATTGATAGGTCTTGAGATTACTTAAGAGTCCAGCTCTTGAGCCACAGACCATCTGCAGAAGTTGCTGGTCTTTTCACAGGGGAGGGTAGGCCATAGGCCAGGATTTCTCTCCTTTTCCTTCCTCTGATCTCTCCTTGCTTCTAAGGTGAGACACTTTATCTTAAAACAGTCAGCTGCTTGGTTGAAGTTGCTGCACCATTGGAGTCGGTCAGCAGTCAACTCCTCCCAAGTCTTGATGTCAGAATCCATTTTATTGAGGTATGCCTTCAACGTGTTCTTGTAGTGTTTCCTCTGGCCACTCAGGCTATTACTAAGCTGGGAGTAGTGCACTTGTTTTAAGAGTCAAGAGTCAGGTATCCGCACACAATGTCTGGTCCAGCAAAGTTGGTACTTGAGGAACACTGACTCAGTGCTGGTAACATCGACTTTGGCAAGGATGTTGGTGTTTGTGGAATCTTCCTATTCGATGTGGAGGATTTTTCTGGAAGTATCACTGGTGACACCTCTACAGGCTCTTGAGATGACAACAATATGACAATGGTCACTCATGTTTCACATCTGTAGAGGAGAGTGAGGATGATGACTGCATTGTAGACCTGAATATTGGTGTCTTTCCAGAGACTGCAATGAATAAAGACACATGAAAGCAATTTCCCAAAGGAGGCACTTGTGCACTGGATCCTGTGCTGGAGCTCCTCGCTGTTCACTGTGAGAGAGGTGGCTACTGAGGTTGGGCAAGAGCTTGACTACCTTCAGGGTCTTTCCCTTGATGGTAATTTGTGGAGGGAAGGTCACATTCATGGATCCATGGCCCAGAGCACTTTAGTCTTTTTGAAGTTGAGAGAGAGGGTCAGAAGTTCAGCGGGCTTCTCCAAAAAGATCCAGCATGGTCTAGATGTTTTCCTCAGTGTGTGCAAGGATGGTACAGTCATTGGCATATTAAAAGTCAAGGATGGTTGTTTTTGAGTACTTTGGTCTTTGAGCAAAAATGTCCCAGATTGAAGAGCCCTCCATCCATTTGGTATTCTGTGTCAATTCCAGAAGGAAGGTAGTCCTTAATGAGAACCAAGATGACTGTCAAACAATGGACAGAGTTGAGGCAATGACACCATCTTGCTTGACTCCAGGTCAGAGGACAAATGGATCTAGCTCCAGTCTGCTACACAGAATGGTCGCAGTCCATGGACCATTTTGGAAAAGGCTTAGGATCTTGATGTACTTTTCCAGACATCCAAATCTGGCCAGTACTTTCCACAGGGCTTCACGACTGATGGAGTCAAAGATCTTAGTGAGGTCAATGAAGGCCTTATGCTGGTCTTGGTGTTGTTCCTATCACTTTTATTGGACCTGGTGGACAACAAAGATCATGTCAATTGCTCCATGGGATGGTCTGAAACCACACTGAGATTCCAGCAGGACTTCCTCTGCAAAAGGTAAAAGACAGTTCAGGAAGATGTGAGCAAGGACTTCCCTGCTGTGGAAAGGAGGGTGATATCTCAATAGTGCCTACACACAGACTTATCTCTTTTCTTGAAGATAGTCATGATGTTGGCATTTCTCAGGTCCCCAGGGATTTCTTCATTGTTCCAAATGTGTAGAATAAATTTGTGGGGTCTCAGTACCAGTTTATTACCACCAGTTTTGTAGAATTCAGTAGGTATGCCATCTGGTCCAACGGCCTTGTTGTTCTTGGTTTCCTCTGACACACCAAATTTCTTCTAGGATAGGAGGTTTGGAATCCTTTTTCAGGGTAATGGGGGATTGATTTGATGGTGGTATCTGCCACAGTGGACTCACAGTTCAGGAGTGTCTCCAAGTGTTCTTTCCATCTAGCTTGGATAGATTCATTGTCTTTGAAGAGCATTGAGACATCCTGTGATTGCAAGAAAGTAGGACCGTGAGAAGCTGGGATATATGTGGCCTTCATGGCCTAGAAAAAGCTATGCATGTCATGTGTGTCATCATAGAGATGGATCTCCTTGATTTTGGATCTCCAATCCATTGTTGATTTTTGATTTCCCAGACCCTCTTTTGAGCTTTGGCTTTAGCCTTAAGAAGCTGATATATCTCCTTCTTCTGTTGAGATAGCAATACTAAATGCTCCCCTCTCAAATTGGTTCATCCACTTCACTTTTGAAATGAGTTGCAGAAGAGTGAAACTGCTACCATCAATTCTGTAGATTCCAGAATGAACAGCAAGTAACCAGCCAACAGCATATTCTTCAGCTTCTGGAATACTAATAATGAGAACCCTGTTCATGCAAAAAATGTTGCAAATCCCTCATTACTCTTCTGTATTTTGACTTTTTTTTTTGGCTTGTTGCACATTGAACATTGGCTTCAAATAAATCAGTTGATACTTGGTATAATCAACTTTCTGCTTGCCAATTGACAAGGGACTTTATTAGGAAAAACTTTCTTGTTATTAGAGTTATTACACATTGGATGTTTTTTACCATTAATTTTTCACTGGTTTACAGCAAAATAAAGCTATTAATCTCTTCATAGATTATAATAAACTAGGCATTATTTTTGTGTTTTAATCCACTTCCGCATTCCAAGTAACATGTACCATGTCTCTCAGTAATGTGGATTAGGTCAAAGTTTCTCTAACTAGCCAGGGGATCTGATGGCACCGTGTGTTAAGGCATGGCTAAGAGGTCTAGAGGTGTGAATTCAAACCTTACTCTGGACCTGTGTCAAAGGCCACCCTCAGTTGACTCATTAGTAAGAAGGTCCCTGGTAGTCAGAGTGGGGAACATAGGTGTCTGGACACCTTAACCACACTAACTCCATGAACAGCCTAGACTCAAAGAGGACTGTAGCATGAAAGAAAGGGGAACACATGCAGGCATAGTTTGGGTTGTAATCTAACCCACCTGCAGGAGCTGTCCAACCCTTATTATCACACCTCTAGTATTGTCCTATTGTTCTCTCTGGTGGGTGTGGAGGACCAGGACTCCACAACCACATGAACATGGATCACCATAATCTGTCCTATATCTATTAAACATTCTATGCAATGAATGGGAGTTGGTATCAGCAATGTCATAACCTCAAGGAATGCCAAAAATAAAGGTATGTTTGTTTTGGTTTCATGAGCCAATAACAGCTGCTTAGGCAGCTACTTAGCACTTAGACCTGGGCTTGCAAAATGCACCATCTCTGAAAGTGCTTAGCACAGGGATGGGCAATTATTTTGGGTGGAGAGCCACCTAACAAATTTTAGTGGGCTGTCAAGGGCTGCAAGGGTAGCCCCACCCCATGACAGGTGCCCTGCCCCCTGGCCACCATCTTGTGACTGGAAGTCCCACCTCCTAACCCCTGACCTTTGCCACTGGAAGTGCCCCCCACTTCCCCCCAGAAGTACTCCTTTCGGGAAGGTAGTTTGCCATCTTGGAACTGGAAAAAAAACAAATTATATACTAAAAATCAAACATTGACAATAACATATTTTAATTGTATTTTTAAAAATATTTTTGTCCTGATATGTGTGTGTTTGTGTGGTGTCTATACAGGTGATTGCATAATAGCTCAAAATGAAGTCTTACTCTTGTATATTGTAGGGGAGTGTGGAGGGGTGGGGGGTATAGGGTTTCTGGGGGGTGTTTGTGGGGATGTGTGGGAGTGGGGTTTGTGGGGTGTGGGGAGGGGGAGGGTGGCTAGGGGAGTGTGTGGGGAGGTGGGTGCATATGTGGTGGAGTGTGTGCACACAGTGAGTGGGGCTCCCCTTAGAGGTACATGGGTGTGTGTGTGCGTGTGTGTGGGAGTGCATGTGGGGAGGGTGTGGGTGGGTGCAATGCTGGTGGGGTGTGAGATTGTGTGGGGGAGGGTGTGGTTGTGAGGTTTGCAGGGGAGGGTTTATGGGTATGGTGGGACATGCATGGAAGTCTCCTGTGTGTGCCCCCCTGAGCCAGACAGCACCCACCCCCACCCTGCAAACAGCCAGGAGCCCATGCACCCCAGTACACCCTGTGCCTGCTCTGGACTCACCCCCATCAGAGCAGAACAGCCAAAACCCACACACAGCCCCAACCAGGCTTGCCCCACGCCTGCTCTGCACTCCCTGCCCATGGTGCTTCCTGTTGCTCCCTGGGCACACACCAGGGCTGGGGCAGCTCTGCAGCTGGACTGCCTTTCTAGGCAGCCCAGGTGATGGCAACTCCTTCCTGCTGCCGCCACCGCTCCAGCTCCGTGGTACTAGCAGGGACCCGTGTTGCACAGCCCTGACCCCTGTAGTGCGCAGGTTTGTCATTACCCTGAAATAGAATAGTTTTCTGAAAGCATACTGTTAGGTTTACAATAATTTGGATTTTTAAGAAGTATTAGCTTTACAGCTGAATACAAGGCATGACCTGTGGCCTAGTAATGCAGCTAACCACAAGGCAGAATGATAGCTAGGCCTTTGCTTGTGTCAAATAATCATTTTAACTGCAACAAGCATTTTCTGAGTTAAAAAGTAAATCTGTGTCTGTGTGCTAAAAAAAATCAGCTACAGCTAAAAGTAAGATAAAACAGAGAAACCATTGTTTGAGCTTACTGGTTGTGTCCTTAAGAAATATCTTCTACTGTGTAAGGTTTTGCTAACATAATGTTACTGTTACTTAACTTTTAGCTTTTAAAAAGTGCTAGTTCAGCTTAATGGAAATATGCTGTTACAAAGATTTATAGAGCACCGCCCCAAGTATTGCTTTTTGTTAACCATATAGTCTTGCTTTGTTATAAAAAGTATAAAAGATCGCCTCACCCTTGAGGGGGGGCCATTTTGCCTTTTGCTGGCTTTATGGTCTTTGCTTGAGCAAATAAACAGCTGTCTTTCTTTACCCGCGTTGTCTGTCAATCAAATTACAGCTAGACAATGGACCTTAGGGAGGTTTCTCCCACCACACCCCCTGTGCCCCACACCTGCTCTGGGCTTACCCTCTCAGGCTGTGCAGCTGTGGCCCAGCACAAAAGCTGTTACTCAGTGTGGGGAGAAAGCAGCTTCTGCCCTTCCTGCTGCCAGCAGTTCCCTGCTGTAGCCACCTGGAGCTTGCGCAGGGCTGCCCTGTATCTCTGCTGCTGTCCCCACTGCCCCCAGGTTGCCCCATGAGGCAGTGGTGGCAGTGCAGAGCAGATGCAGGGCAGCCCTGCATGGGTTCTGGGTGGCTGCAGAAGGAACCTGGCAGCAAAAGGGGGAGGGAGAGGGGCTGGTTTCCCCGCCATGCTGAGCAACAGGTTTTTGTTCTGCTCCACAGCTACTGAGCCCAGATGGGTAAGCCAAGAGCTGGCGCAGACCACACCAGGTCAGGGCTGTGCAGTGCGGGTCCCTGCCAATACTGCCAGGCTGGGGCCAGCGGCAGCAGCTGCTGAAAGGAGCCACCTGCCACCTGGGCTGTTTAGGAAGGCAGCCCAGTTGCAGGGCTTCCCCAGCCCCAGTCCCACTGCATATTCAGGGGGTAGCAGGATGCACCACAGCTAGACTGTGCCTGTGCCAAGGAACTGAGGTACCCACTGCAGGCTGAATAAAGACTGCTGTGGGCCAGATCCAGCCTGTGGGCTGTATTTTGCCCACCCCTGGCTTAGCACTTTCAACTGCTATGGAAATTGTTGGTTGCTGCAGCTGCACAGGAGTTTTGAGAAGTCATTCAGCATTGTGCACAGTGAAATGGTGTGGCTCAGTTGGACCATAGTAGAAGCCCCAAGACTTTGTAGAACTTCAGGCATCCATGCTTGCATCAAGCAGCCAGCAACTACAGTGAAACAGTGTCATCCCAGAAAATACATTCAGTTATGGTTCAATCCTAATACCCCTAACTCCCACTGGAGTCTCTGGGCACATACAGATGAGTGTGCACGTGTGGTATGCAATGCTGCAGACCTGTCTGCAGTGCTGCACACTGCATGTACCACACATGCAGGCATTTTCTATGCTGCTAATTTGCAAGGGGGGGGGGAGCTGACACTGGGAAATCTGTGTCAAAAAAACCTGCGCCTAAAAAAAGCAGGGCAGTGCAAATGGTGGCAGCATGCACTACCCAGAACTTGATCCTGGCTGGCTGGAGCCACTCTGGATCATGGCAGCTGCAGCCACCGGAGGCCCCCAGGATCCCAGGTAAGGCTGTTGGGGCCATCCCAGGTGCTGGCCCCAGCCTCCCCTACCCCACCTGGAGCAACATGACATGTACCAGAGTGCACGTGTATGGGAGTTCCCTGGGGACAAGTAACAGCTGTACATATTGTCCCTGTGCTGTTTGTCCCCAGGGAAACTCACTTTCCTGTTTGTGGAGATGCGCTCTCTGGGTGTAATGATAGAGTAAATATCCAATGATGCAGCCCTCCATTAGGTGGTGGCAATCCTACTGGGATTCATCTGGGATGACAGATCATTTTTTCATTTGCACCTCCTGTATTAGAGTTGGTTTGAACAGTCTGAGGCTGTGCTCACAAAAAATGCACTTCAGTTCTGTTCTGTGAACCACTGGTTAAGGAACGGATGTTCTTTTACATGTCCAAAATAACATACCAAGAAAAGGACTTGGGTTTTTTTGCTATTCCTCTGGGTAAAACATTTCAATAATTCAGTCAGAAACAGGAACAAAACCACATGATGTGACCAATCACCAGGGATTCTGGTTTTCTCTGATAAAAAAAAAAATTCACAAACTCTCTGACAAAAATCGCAAATTCTCTGATAAAATCCCCAAAATCCGTTACTAAAATTAAAAGCCCCCTGCAGCCCCCCTAGCCCTGCTGGTGCCCCTCCCCTCCCCTCAATGCTTTCCTCAGCCCTGGTTGTGCCCCTCACTTTCCTCCCCAATGCCTCCCCCAGCCCTGCTGGTGCCCCTCTGCCCCCACAGCAGACTCCCTGCCGTACTCATGCCTCTTGCCCCACCACCCACAGCCCCTTCCCCCTAGCTCTGCTAGAGGGGCCCCCCAGCTGCCAGGCCTATGGGGACAGGGACCCAAGTCTGTAGCTATCTGCCCCCAACAGCAGGCAGCTGCAGCAGAAGCAGTATGGAGACGGCTCCCCCACTGCAGCTGCCTGCTTGGGTGGGGCTGGGGCTGGCTCCCCACCAGCCCAGCCAGTGCCCTCAGCCATGACCTGCAACCCCCCAACCCTGCCAGAGGGACCCCCAGCCCCCTACAAGCCCCACTTACCTAATGCTCCAGTGAAGCTGAGCTGAGCAGACCTGTGGCTGACTGAGAGCCTCAGGCCTGCCCTTCCCCTGCCCCTCCCCTTCTGGGCAGGGCTGGGAGTTTCCCACCCTGTTTGCAGATAGCTCTTGCAGGCTAGAGCTCAACCAGTCTGCAGAGCTGTTTGCAAAAGCAGGGAATTTGTGGGTTTCTCTGCTACAAGGAGAAATCCATGTATTCTCTGATAAAAAAGGAAAATCCGTGGTTTTCTCTATTCTTCCATGGTAAATGGAAAACCTGGATCCCTGTCAATCACACACCACAGACAGCAAAGACCCAAAGTGAGAAGGCCAGGAGCAGCACAGACATTATTAGTAAACAGTTCATCAAAAGAAGTATAAGCAACATATACATTTGTAGCTGGTCAAAAAAATCTTTCTGAGTGGTTCTGATTATACTAAAATCTTTATAGAAAAAATAAAATTTACATTATGTTAAAATAAATAAGTCATCAGCATTTTCATAGGAAAAAAAATTTAAAACCTTGAAACCTAAACATTTTTGCCATGGAAAACCCAAAACATTTTTAGAGGAAAAGCAAGCTTTCATGAGTGGGAAAATCCTTTTATAACCAACAGTTAAAGCCTATTTTCAGAGACTCCAGAGGATTCTCAAACCTCAAAAAAGATTGCTCAAATAAGTTATGTTACCAGTATGTTGCTGAGATCATGTACCTGAGAGCTCACAAAATAGTCCTGGTCACTTGTCACAAATTTTTATAACATGTGAGAACAACTCTTCTGTAGGCAGCAGTTACTGTTGGAGGTTGGTAGGATGCCCAAGAAGGGAGTGACACTGTCAGAGGAAACTGATATTTAGGGACCCATTCAGTTTGCTCAATCAGGTAATTTTTCTTACCTAAGAAGAACTTGCAGTCTGAAACTAGGAAGGCACATTTGGTTTATTAGATGTCTGACAATCTGGCATGGCAGTAAGACCAATGGAGCTACCATCTGCTCCCAGCTACACTGAAACAGCTCCCTGGAATTCAGTTTAATTGTACTAGGGCAGCAGTTCTTAACCAGGTATTGTGACACCCCAGGGTGCCACAAGAGCCTTTTAAGGATGCACCACAATATTAGCCCTGTTAGGTGTGCAAAAAACACTTATACGTGATTCACAAGATAAACCCAGAGATTTCAAGTAGGAATCCATAGCCTCAAAAACATTCTGGCCTATTGTGGTATTTCTGAGATCTCTGCAACAGAAAACTGGCTCTTGGTATTTTTCTGTAGTCAAGAAACGTGAAAGCTAACAACTGGCATTTTCCAAGGGGTGCCTTGAGTCTAGCAAGAGGTGCCTTAACCCTCTAATGGCAATTCCAGGTTGTAGCTATATTGGCCTAGAAGAAAAGGCAATTCTAGGTTGTAACCCTTTAATAGTTGACAACAGCTGTCCTAAGGGAAGAGAACAGGTAGGAAAAGGGCTCCTAGAGCAGTTAACTACCTCAACAACAGAAGAGTGCAGGCACTTCACTGCAGACATAAGCTATTACGCTGCTAAGGATTTGCACAGAATGGCACTTAGATCACTGGGAAGCTTGTGAACTCCAAGTAAACTCACAATTAACAGGCAGCCAGCCTCATGAAAGACACCACTAACAATAAGAGCAACAGATAAACATGACAAGAAATAGGATAAGTCTAGTTAGACTGAGGCATTGCAGGAATTCAAGTAATCCTGGAGAGATGCTATTTCCTCTCACCTTCTTGGTTTTGGTTTTGTTTTGATTGTGTTTCAACAGCTTATCACACACACACACAAACACAGTTTGCAGTTATGCATAGTGGGACCCAAGCATACAACACACGCACAGGACTCCCATGGATACTGATATGCAACAGACTCTCACAGAATTCACATCAGGATGAATTCCATGAAGACTTTTAAACCTGTAACAGTTTCTAGAGAATTTTCTAAACAAAAAGGAAAAAAAAAAAAGCCTATAAAACTTCATGGTCTCTAAGATTTTGAGCTTTCCTGGAGAGTTGTATTAGGGAAGAGCTGGAGAAATAAAGACATGTTCATTTTCTTTAATGAGATGCACTTGTTTCCTTTGTGGATTTACTGCAAACAAAAAGCAAGCCCATATACCCACTTTCTCTACAGTTTTAGTAAATGAGGGTGGTCAAAGTCCAAGGGAAAAGACCCAAAAATATGTCCTGGAGTACTATTCTTACCTGAAGAGACTCAGAGGCCTAGTTCATAGCAATCCTGGAGAGAGGCGTTCAAAAGACCCTGCCTGTCTCCTTGTAGCAAATCCCTCTGAAGGCGAGGAGATCAAAAGCCTATCAACTGTTGGCTTCTCTGACTTTCTCTGAGCATGAGGAGATGGATTCAGCAGAGAAAGAGTTTTCTGGAGCAGGCTGAAAACAGCTGACTTACTTGGGGGCTTGAAAATCTTTATCTGAATGTGGAAGAGTCAGTCATTTGTGGTCTGGAGGACAAATAGTTTATGTGCTTTTTCCTGTGTGTTGACAGAAAAATATCCTCTTTCCTTTGAAACAATTGCTGTATTTTTACCTCATTTTCTCTGTGATGGGCAACACATGCTTGCCCATGTGACCAACTGTCAGGGGTATGCCTGCAATGTGAATGGGAGGGGCTTGGTCCCCTGGTATCAGGAACAGACAAGATCAGAGAACCAAAGGTCTGGACTTGAGCTAAGAGATCAAGGTCAGGCAGGTTAGGAGGCTGAGGTCTATAAGGGACTAGGGTGTAGGTGGTTAACCTGACCAAGTGGAGAGGGTCAGGAACCTGGAGGGCATGGGTCTAAAACTGGTGTCACTAGCCAAGGGGTCTGGAGCAGGCTCCTTTAGCTGCATGGGACCAAGACATGAGCAATTGCTTGGATAAGTCACATGCCAGAAGCCAACTGTCTGAGGACAGGGATCTGGAGCCACAGGGGTCAAGGCGCCAGCATGGCAATCTGGGAACATGAGGGTCTGGGTTAAAGTCTAGAATCAGGAATAGGTAGGCGGGAACCAGGATGAAATCATGAAGCAGGATCCAGGGCACAGGAAACCAGGAGTAGGGACCCAGAGGCCAAGGGCTAGAGAGACCAGTATCATGTTTTGTTGAGTAGCCTGCTGGGCACTGAAAGGTGACTGGGGCCAAGTGAGAGCAGTTAGGCCACTAGCCACCAGGCCAACTGGTAAGTAGGGCCAGCTGGTGGCAATTTGGCTAGCCTGCTGCCCTTACCTCCTGATACTAACCATCTAAGCCTATTAAGTTCTACCAGCTCTGCCTGTAGGTTGCACCGGGTGACTGTAGGACACCACCTATGACATCCCTCTCCAACTGACCTGCAATGCTATGTCCAGAAGCCCTGTGCAAAGTCTATCTGCTTGCTTCCTTTTGTCACATTCTCCTGGGCTGTGCTCAGACTGCACAAGTAGAAGTGCATGGGGGATACAGTGGTTGGCTCCCAACAGCCTGGTGAGTGCCCTTCAGAGGACACTTAGCCAGATTCTTTCACCTCAGGGTCATGATCAGTTTTTGCTCATCAGTTGCTCCACAGTTACTTTCCACAGGAGTCCCAGAACTGTACTCCATTGGACACTGCATACCTACAGCCCTCATCTAGTTTCGGTCAGATTCAGCATGGTTTAATTCCTGTGTCTGTGGGACAGTGGGGTGTATCGGGTAAACAGCTGATATCTTTCACAGTAGTAGTGGCCACATTTGGTGGCAGAGCGAGTAAATTGGAACCACCAGGCTCCTCACATGTAGGATGGCTGTGCTTGTCTTCCCAGGTGGTGGTGGAAGGTGGGTTGGCTGGAACAGCAGCACAGAGATGAGATGGGTGGCGATTCCCTGCACACACTGGGATCCTCCCCTGCACAGCCTCCATAACAACTTCCTTGCCCCATCCCTAGCATCCCCGACACAGCCAAACTTCCTACCACTGGAGTAAAGGAAATGTGGAGACTGGGCAGCATTCAGGAGGGACAGTGAAGGCTGGTCAGACACCAGAAGTCAGAGAATTGGATCTAATAAATCTCTGATTTCTGACACTATGCACTGGGTGATGAGAGCGGAGCTAACTCTGACAAGAATTGCTTTTCCCTTACTAAACCAGGATGGAGAAATGGAGAAACCTTAATGTACAATAATACGTATTTATGTATATATGTATATGTGTGTGTATGCAGACTCCCTATGCCTGAAGAAGGGTGATTGCACCCAAAAGCTTGCTAAGAATTTTTTTCCAGCTACTCAGTTGGTCTAATAAAAGATATATATATGGGAACACGGGGATATATATATCTTTTATTAGACCAACTGAGTAGGGGGTATTCTGGAATTTGACACGAGGGGGTGCTGTCATGCCAGAGTTTCCCAGTATTCATGGGTTACTTAATGCTCTCTAGCCCCTTCCACCATTTCTCAAGGTTTCTCCAGCTTTGCCATCCTCTTAACTGCAGGGGTGGCTGCAGGGAAGGAAGAAACCAAAGCGTGAAGCACTTCCAGTCTCCTTCCTTCTTGGCATCTGCAAATGGGGTGTTTTTTACTAATGCATCCTCTTGCTGAGCTTCACTGAAGGATTGATAAGGGGAGGCAGAGTTCAAAAGAGAGAGGCTGACTGGACAGCAGCTGCTGCTGCCACTGTGCACAAAGGAGCTTTGTCTGCCCAAGCAATGGGTGCTTGACACCTGCTGAGCGATGCATGTGGGCAAGGTGTGAGGAGTCCCTCATAAAGCAACTGGTTGTAGCTATAGACGCAAGTATTCCTGGACAACCTTGATGGAGTGAGGCCATCCAGATACTCTGTGGGCGTATTGGATGGAGCTGGTACTGGGGACCTGATGTATACAGTGCACCTTATGTTTCCTTCACAGGGTGAGAACCATGAAGGAAGAGATGTGCTCTGTAGGGGGACTGATGTGACCCTGTCTGAGGGAGCTCTGAGGAAGGGAAGAGGGTCTGGAGGTGAGAGGCAGGGGGAGGGATCTGGAAGGCAGGAAGCATTGATAACCTGTTGCCACTGGCACCTTCTCTTTGCTGTGGAAACTCAGACTGTTAAGTTGAGGGATATTTCTATGCTTGGTGGGTCAAGAAGAGAGAACAGAAGGGAGAGCTTTAGGGGAGAAAGCTCAAGAGGTCTGGGCCTGCGTACAGAGGAAACTGGCTTATGAGAGAGAGAAATTGGGTCTTTCAAGGAGTGACTGGCAGGAGGAAAAGTGGAAGGAGCTTGGAAAAGTGAGGGAAAAGAGATAACAGTGGTTTTCTATCACAGTGATGGCCACATGTCCATCTCAAGGAACTCTGGGCTGGCCACTGGCCACCCGAGCCCTCTCTATTGCAGTGATAGCCACACACCCACCTCAGTGATCTTTGGGCTAGCCACTCTTCACCCCAGTAACAGCAAGAGCTCCATGCCCCCCAAAAGTGTACAAGTAAATGAAAGGGTGTATGGGCCTAGAATGGAGATCAGGCTGTGTAATGGGCACTGCCAGGAGATCGTGTCCCTGCCAGGAGAGCTGAGAGGAGGTTTCTCATTCTGAGTACTTCAGCAAGCTGTGATCCATGCAGGAGGCAGGAAAAAGCCCATTTTATTGTACTCTGAGCCAATAAATAACACGAGCAGCACGACACCAAAACAAACGGTTACCTCAAAACTTGTTTCCTTGAAACACTGGGACTTTGCTTTGAAAATAGTGTTGGGTATTGTAATATTGAACGTATTGCTTTGAAAACAAAATATAAGCGCTGGACCTCGTAGCAATTCTTCTGCTGTCTTTTACCGCCTGGAATGACAAAGGGACCAAAAGCCAAGAAATCTGTTTATCCCTTGGCCAGCTGGGCAGAGCCAGAGGAGCAAGATACCTCTCATGGCAAACATCTTCACTGCATGTGCTGTGTGGCACTGGGAAGGGTGGGAAAGGCAAAGGTAGAGAGCTCCTCTCCCCTCCTGCCCTCCCAAGGAAAAATCTAGGGACAAAAATCAACAGGGAAGACAGCAGAGGAGAAGACAAAAACAAGCAATTGGACTGTTCAATGCAATGATCTATTAAATTGTCTTTACAGAGAGGTGGAAGTTCTGTGGAGCTGCAGATGGAGCATTGGAAATAACAATACATGGTGCTCCAGCAGAAACTTCCATCCAAACACCTCTGCATTCCCTAGATGTGCTCAGTCCTCTATCCTTTCAACAAGCTGCTGAGGAAAGTAGAGATTAACCCAGTTTAAAACATCAGTGTGGGGAGACACAGAGAGGTGAAGTGACATGCACATGGTTACAGAGTGGGTGGCAGCTCCTTGCTCTTGCCACTAGCTCATGCTGCCTTTGGTTTAGACATTACAGGACTGACCACTGGGGGGGGGGGGGGGGGGCTGTGCTGCTCTGCCTGGTGGCTTAGGGGGTTGGATGGCAGTGACTTCAAATACAGATGGCACATGGCACTGTCTTGGCATGTGGTCTTGGTCTCTACCCATACCCAGCTGGACTCTTCTGTTTCATGATGCACTTGATCACAGTGTCTGTGGAAGGGCAGGAAGAGCAACCACAAGCTACAAAAGGAGCTTGGGGTATGGGCGGGACTGGATGGGGAGGCACTGGTAGTTCAGTCCAGGCAGAGCACAGGGTTCTCCAGGAATACGATCAGCTTGCCTGCCACCAGGTCCAGGTCGCTGGTGTTGGCATACTGGAACAGGTTTGCATCCCTGAGGAAGTAGTGCTTCAGGAAGTGCTGGCTCACACACTTGTGCAGCTTCCGCACCAAGCGCAGGAAGCCCTCCCGGAAGTAGCGCCAGTCCTTGGCACGCGGGTACTTCTCACAGGTCCAGAGCAGCACCATCTGTGTGGGTAGAAGGGAACATTACAGGGCTGTTGCCAAGGGCCCACTCACCTGGGGAAATGAGCTGGGCTTGCAGCCCTGGGGACTGGAAGCTGTGGCAGGGTGTGCTTCCCTGTGGATAAGCCTGGCTCCTGGCATGGACAGCTCACGAAGACAAGGGAATTAGCTCACGAAGACAAGGGAATTAGCTCCATTAGGCAGCCAGCCTTTACCCTTCTCACTGCTGAGCAGGCCCATCTGGGTGCTGTAATGAGTGCTGCAATGTGGACATTGGTGAATGAAATCCAATGAGCCCTTTTCATACCGTGGCCCCAGACAGTCATGAGAGGAAAACAGTCACTACTGGCACTGGCTAGCATGGAGCCAGGGACAAGCAGCAGTTCCCTGAGTGACTCCAAAAGTGTCCCATTGCCTTTCAAAGGCTGTTCCCTTCTTCTGCTGGCCTCTCTGTGCCACAGTAGGTATTGGGAGGATTTTGGGGCTCATGGTGGTAAAAGGCTTTGGCCATACAGACATTTTCCTGCCAAGCCCTGGAGAACCACCAAGAAACACCTCTGCCCTCTCACTTCTGCCCTGCTCTCTCCTGAGCCTGGTAAGTGAGCAGCACATACAACATGAAGCAGTCCTCAGCATGTGCCCAGAGCCACTCTTAGACCCTCCTGAGACAGAAGGTCGCAGAGCAGCACTCTGGTGTGCACTGAAGACCCCTCTAGGTTGTCTACTTTGCTGAATGGCTGGACCCTGGTGTGTGTGGAGCAGATGTAAGTGGGAAGGGCTTTTTCCTTGATGATAGCCCAGGGTTTGGCCATGCAGACCTAGCCTCTGTGATCCTCAGGTGGTGGCATCTGTAGAAACTCCAAGTGCGTTTGTGTTATGTACAATGTTAGTCAAGAACTAGCAGCTGATCAGGCAATTACATGGGGCAGTGTAAGGCACAAGCAGCCCTCTTTCTGGTGCTGCCTGGATTCTGGATCCTGCCTTATAACTGTGCAACTGCTAATGCTTGTAGTTGTGCCTATGGGATGTAGACAGATGGCATCTGGGTAAGGGAAATGGAGGGTAGCACAGTGAGGGGAGCTCCTGGGAAGGCAATGAGGAAACACAGTAGCCATTTCAGCCCTGCTTATTTGTCCTATAGCAGAACCCAGGTCATTCATAACCAGGTGCTTCCTAGCCCCCTTCATTCAAGGCAGATGGCTGGATGAAGGATAAGCTGCTCACCTGTTCATTGTGGCTTTAACATCAAAGGATGCTGCTTCTCCTCTCAGCTGGAGCCCCTCAGCTGAGGGTCCTGCACAGCTCATTAGGGAAGTGGCACCCTTGGAAATAAAACCTTCAGCAAACAGCTGGAGTCCCTTCAGGAGTCCCACACAGCTGTTTGCTGTGGCTAGATATACCCACAGCCCCAGAGGCTTTGCAAACCTCCCTCTTTATAAGGCAGTAAGGAACCTAATCTTGCCAAGTATCTGGGTTCTGCTATCTTTTATTAGACCAACTAGTAGTTGGAAAAATGTTATTTGCAAGCTTTCAGGCACAATCACCTTTCTTCAGCCATTGGGAGACTCTGCTGCTGTTATGAGTTCTTCAAGGTAGAAGAGAAGCTAAAGTAAACAGACTTCTTGTTTATTTTAGCTTCTTTTCTACCCTGGAGAATTCATAAGAGCAGCAGTCTCCCTATGCCTGAAGAAGGGTGTTTGTGCCCAAAAGGTTGCAAAGAACTTTTTCCCAACTATTTAGTTGGTCTAATAAAAGATATCATGTCTACCCAAAGAACCTTGCTTGCATATGTCCTTAGACCAATGTGGCTACAATCAACAGCCTCAGGTTCTGCTATATGTTTCCAGTCGGGAAGAGGTTCCTGCAATGAAGACACTGTTCACCTGCTGCTGGCAGGATGGAAGGCGCTCCGCCCTTGCCTCCCCCATCACTGTGATTGCTGTACCTACTTGGAGGTGGTAGGAAGAGAGAACAGGCTTGTTTCCTTTGCACCAGACGTCTTCCTTCATCTGCCTCATGACCCGGAAGCACTTCATGCGGCACCCTCCATCCTCATCAATGCCCTCCATCAATAGGCGCTCAGCTCGAGAGAAGCCCAGCTGCCAGTGGTAATTGGAGCGGGCCAAGAGGTTAAAGCCAAATGACTGCAGAGGAGAGGGGAGGGAGACAGGATGAGATGCAAACTTGTCCCCAGAGCAGCACAGAACAGGGTAAAGGGAGCTCCCATAGCTCCTGTCTGCCACCTCTCGAGGTGCCTGGCATGGCACCCTGGACCAAGGCACAAGAGACAGACACAACAGACACCCTGATTCCTAGCAAGTGTATCCCCATCTTGGCTGTTTAAACACAGAATTACACAACAGTTTCCTGTACTTGAGCTGCAGGATAGACAACAGGTCAGTGCTGACCTGACCAAGCTCAGCCCTGGCAGACCTTGGTCAATAACAGGACAAGACCAATAGAAATGGGATAGTACGACAAGATGCTTTGCAGAGAAGAAATATGAGAGGAAGAGAGAGGAGACTAAAGCGGCAAGGGATGGTGGATATCAGACTTTGGTGGAGCTGAGTGCACTGCCTCCACCTCTTCCTACTCATCCCTGCTCAGCAAACACTGGCCTTCCTGCAAGAACACTTTGCAAAAACTAGGCTCCTGCCACACACTCCATATATTTCTTGATTAACTGGTTAATCATGCAATACATTTAGACCAGCCACACATGCAAAGTAATTATCATCCCCTGCTCCAGTCAGTCTGGGGCCCAGGCTGTGGGACTTTCATTTGTGGACCCCTAAAAAATGTCGAATGGTGGTGCAAACCCCTTTGGGAATTCTAAATGATGGTGCGGGCCCCTTTAAATTGTAAGTGTGGGTATTCACATACTTTTGATTGCTCATAGTCATATTTTGCAGACCCCTTAGACATAGTTTGAGGACACCCGGGGCTCCACAGACCACAAGTTGAAAACCACTGTTTTAGACAAGAAGGCAACACCCTCCACTACGCCACCAGGCCTCCCATTCCCCTAACACATGGTACCTTCACACATTGCACTTTCTCCTGGGAAGGCCAGCGCCTGAGGCAGCGAGGCCACTGGGCCTTCTCTGGCCAGCAGGTTAAGATCTCCACTGTAGGCACCAGCTCCACCTCTACTTGAAGGTTTGATGTTTCCACAGCAACTCGCACCACTGAGCTGAAGCTCTCCAGAAGGCTGATTTTTCCTGGGAAGGATCAACAAAAAGAAACAATAAAGAGAGGGCTGGTGTTCTGCACAAGCCACCCCAGAAGTGGTTTGGTGCTCTTCATCTAGTATGTGCTCTGTAAGTCGTGGACCCACCTTAGTTCTTACTTTCCAACTGTGGGACCAAAGAGCAAGAAGAGGAAGAGCGCAACACCAACTGTGCCCCTCAACATCTACTCTTTGGCTGTGTGGGATCCAGAAAATCACAAGACCAGCTGCTACTGCTGTGGCTTAAACTTCTCCCATAGCATTGAACCCCAAGAGACAGCAAAGGAGATGACTAAGCCTCCCTAATTTCAAAACAATCCAGAGAGAAGCCTTGCATCCAGAAACCTCCAGTTCCTTATGGACTGTCTAGATCAGTGATTCTCAACCAGGGTGCCTTGAGATCCTTAGAAGTGAGTTGCAGAAAGTGTGAGGAAATAAGGCTCCAGGTATGAGGAAATAAGCAGACAAGAGCAAGCTCAGGTTTCTCCCTGACTGTCTGCTCCCCCACCCCCACAGGTCCTTCTGCAAGGAAGTAACACTGTAATATATAAATCAGTTTTTGAAATGGGGTGCTGCTCAATTCACCAAAATTATGGAGGGTGCCTTGAGCCTAACAAGGAGTGGCTTGAGTCTATAGACATAGAAAACTACTGGTCTAGATCCATACATGAAATTTCTTGTGGGACCTATCATTGCCCTTGGTGCTCAGTCACACTGAGCCTCATGGCCATGTCAGTGCCACAGGGGCAGGGTGTCAGTCGCACCGCTGAGGAAATAAGCCCTGTCCATGCCTTCCTGCTCCACATACACCATGACAAAAAACAGGGTGGTGAAACAAGCCTGAAGAGCATCCTTGGCACTGTGTTTAAGACCTGGGTTTCCAACTGCTTCAAGAGTAGTGGGTTGGGGGACCCCCCCCCTCCTCACACACACACATACCCATCCTTACTGTCTCATTTTTGGGCTTGATGGTCTAGAGATGGACTGGGTGGACAGGGCTTATTTTCTCAGTGGTGTGACTAAGCTCCTTGCTGCTATGCTGTAGACATACCCTAATGAGTAGCTCACAAGTTAGGTGCACTCATATGTCTGGATGGGAACTTGCATACAAGTCATCCCCAGCAGTCTGAGGTGTCTTGGTGTTGCAAAACAGCCCCTCCAAAAAGGGCTGATCCTCAAGTCTGTTTGAACCAGCCACTGCTAGGTATCAGAAAGAAGGAGCTCCACATGGCCAAGGGTTGGTGATTTGGGGACAAGAGGATGGGGGCTTGGTCCCAGAACCAGTGTGGTGAGAGGCAAAGGGAAGAAAGGAAGGGACACTGCATCTACAGGGATCAACGGTGGCATTTCAGATGGGGGTGCTGCCAGTGGAATAGCTCAAGTGCAGCTCTGCTGTTATTTTTGCCACCTTGCTAAAGATATGAGACTGGTGCACCACAAGTAAATAAATAAAGCATGCATGGAAATACAGCAAGGTCATGACACCAAATTTTCAATCAAATGAGACACTGCAAAGGCCCTAAATTTACTACCATGCCAGCAAAGAGGCTACAGTGATATCAGGGAAGTGTGTCAGCAACATTAACTGTCTTTGGTAGGAGAGGAGTTTGTCCTGTTTGAAGCAAGATAATCTCACTGTTTAATTTTATTTCTTCTCTTCTACCATATGCTGATCTCCCCATAGCAGGCTGCAAGAAGGACAGGTCAGCACCCTATGCCCAAACATTTCTTCCATAAGCATAAGCATGGACCATAAGCCAGTGGTCCATGGATCAGCAGCTTGGGAGATTCTGTTTTAAAGAATATCAGACTTTGTCCTTGACATGATGCCTTCCATGTGACCAAAACAGGTGAGGCAAAAAGAGGTCAGTACATTTGACTTTTCTGCCAAGTCACAGCATCTGTTTGGTGGTGCTGAATTTGCATCTCATCACTCTCCTCAATAGTAATCACAATTTTCTAGAAAAACAAGTTGCTAAATAAGCTTGATTTTAACAAGTCTTTCCACTACGTTGCAAAGATCAAAATCTAGAGTTTAAGTTGGGGAGGGAAAATGGCCTTTCTGCATTTGCAGTCCTATGATGGAATGTCATTCTGGACAAAATCCTTTGAAGAGAGGCAGCCTGGTCTGGCTTTGGTTTAGGACAGGGGTGGGTATTTTGGCTGGAGGGCCACTTAATGATTTTTGGTGTTCTCTCAATAGCCACACTTCTCTCTCCCTCCCCACCCCCATGACTCCTGCAGCTGCAGCATGCTGCAAGCCCCGCCCAACCCAAAAACTGCTGGCTGTGTCCTCAGCATACACCAGCACCCCCTGGCATGGCAGAAGCAGCCCTGGCTGGGTTTCAGCATCAGCTGTGGACACAGCCAGCAGGTTCCAGTTGGAGATCAGGGCATTCGCCAACGTCCACAGCTGACGCCACCACATCAGCAGTGGGTGGAAGCAGTCCTTCCCACCTGCCCAGCATGATGGAAACAGCCCTGCCTGTCCAGCACCATGCAGCAGCTGGACCCACCGGCTGCCCACAGGCCAAATCTCATGGGTTTGCAGCCATCCACCCACAAGTTGGATACCACCAGCTGGTGGACTGAATCCAGCCCACCTCTGGTCTAGGAAAAGGCACAAGCTCTGTCCTTCAGTTAACCCAGATGAGAAAAAGGAAATATTTGCCCACCTCAAGTTATGTTGTGCATTAACTAACTGATGTCTATAAAATGTTTTCAGGATTCTAAAAACTAAGCATGTTGACTATTAATAAGGTAGCATCCTTAGCTCTAAAGGAGGGTTTAACACACAAACTACATCCTATCAATGATCACCTCCTCCATTCATTTTGCAGGGAAGGTTGGGATATCAACAATGGCTTTGAAGGTGCTTGTAGCATTGTGGGTGGGAGTGACACCATATGGCATTACCTAGAATTAGGTTGAGAGCATCCTGGGTACAGGGGAAAAGCCAATATTTGAATTAAATCCTAGAAAAAAACTTTCTAACTGTAGAATCAGCAAGACAGTGAAACAAGCTGCCAGGAAAGGTGTGGAATTTTCTTCCTTGGAGGTTTCTGAAAAAAAGGTTGGATCAGCATCTTTCTGGGACGTTTTAGGACCATGGAATCCTGTACATCACTAGATAACTCTCGAGGTTCTTTCTAGTTCCATGATTCTATTTGTCTAAAGAATTAAAGTAAATAACAAAAATAAAGAACAGGAATTTGCCCAAAAGGAGTGTTGCCACCTGGAAGACTATGGACAGCTCAGACTTCTCTAGGGATAGTCTCTTCTAAGTTTGGATCCAATGCTCCATCCCTTTCACAATATCCTTCTGGCTAGTCCAGGTATATCCCTCCTGGGCTAGCAGAAAGACAACTTACTTCTTGTAATTTCACAGCAAAAAAAAGGTGGCTGAATTCTTATGGCAGTAATTCCACAAGGTACTTTGGGGTGTTGCACAATATTAGCACTGTTAGGTATGCAAACATCTACACATGATTCACAAGTTAAACCCAGAGATTTCAAATAGGAATCCACAGTGGCCAAAACTACCATGTTGTGGTCTGAGTTCTTTGCAACAGAATTGCTCTGTTACTAGGGCTGTGTGAAATTTTGCTGTGTGTTTCGTTTTAAAGCTGTTTTGACACATTTCAAGCTCGAAACAGCAAAATGGAAGAGAAACAAAAAGCTTTGAAACAGCTTCAAAACAAAATGAGGGCACTCGAAACTTTTCGAAAATTTTGAAACGTTTTGAGTTTTGAAGCAGCTTGGTGGTAGGAGGCGGGGAGACCCAGGGCTGCACTCCACCTCCTGCCACCTGACTGAGCTCCATGGGGCTGCAGAGCCGGTCGGAGCGCAGCCCAGCGGCAGGAGGCACGGAGAGCCAGGGCTGCATTCCAACTGGCTCCGCCAGCCCCATAGAGATCAACCTGCCCTCCCAGCATTGCCGGACTCCTCCCAGCAGTGTGGGCCCCCGGATCTGTGCGCCGGATGACAGGAGGCTGCCACTGCTGCCTAGGGCCAGCGGCAGCAGCAATCTTCTGCATTAGTGCTAATAGTCCAATTCCCTTCATGTCTCACTACACTCACTGGAGAGATCACAGGTTATAATCGACTTCTCCACCAGGTCCCGGAAGACAGCAAGGACTTTGGCTGGAACAAGATCACCTTCGAAGTTCATATCCGTGTCATGCCACTGCTGGAGGCTCTTTGAAAACTGCTCCACCTCCAGCCACTGGTGCAACTCCTCCGGGTTCCTCACCGAGGAGAGGAGCTTTTCCCCTTGCACAGTGTAATACCGCCAGCGCCGCACCTGGTGCTCCTTGTACCCAGTCAGGCCACGCAGTGGGACAGTCATGAGGAACTGGCTAGGTGTTAAGACCTGGAAGAGTTCAGAGAGATTGATAGAGGAAGTGAGGGCAGATTAACCACCCTGAAAAGAGAAACATGCGGACATGGAGGGGAAAAGCCGAAGTGCAATGGAAGCAGCTCAGAACAGGCAGGTCCCACCGCAGGCTGGTTTGTATGGGAGTCTATGTCATGGTTCCCTGGAGCAGCTTGTGAGACTACTTCTAGAAAGAGAGAGTTGTCATTAGAAGCAAGTCAAGGTGAGGGTCATGGGCAATGCTACCAGAATGGAATCTGAACATACACTGGCTGGTCTATTACTGCAATCTCCATCCTTCCCACCTCACACTTCGTGGTTTCCTAGACTTGATGGGTAATTGCACAAGATGGGATAACTAGCTCAGCAGACAGAGAGAGAGACCAGATTTTAAAATCCAGCAATGGAAGGCAAAATCAATGCAAATTAATACCTTAGTATAATGAATAGGGATATACCTTGAGATTATTAGACGTAATAGCCAATTGATATTGATGTACATTCTCTAGTCTCTTTCATCCTAGGAGCTGTATGTTCTTTAAAGATTTAAAAGAAAAAGTTTTTCTTTTAGTAAAAGAAACTTTTCATCCCTCTTTGTGTGGTTGGGGGAATGCTGGCTGTTCTTTACAGATGGGGAAACAAAAACAGGGGGCACTTCTATGCGAGATGCTTTACTGCACAGTAAATTCATCTACTATGCAGTGAAGCATCACTATGTAACCGTCCACTGAGGTACTGCATAGTAAAATAGGCAAATGTGCAGTAAATCTACTATTTGTATTTACAGGCAGTAGATTTACTGCACATTAGCTAATGTGCAGTAATGCACTAGTAGATGCTGATCAGGAGCAAATTTGCTCCTAGTCAGCCAGACCAGCACAGGGCCAGCCTCTTGCCAGGGGCCAGACCAACATGGCTGGGAGTCCCTCCAGCCATGGGACAGGGACAGCTCTTTAGCTATCCCTGGCTGACCTTTAGACCCTGGGCTTGACCCTGGGGCCTGAGCCAGCTGATGCCTGCCCCTAGCCACTGGGTGCTAGGTGTGGTGGGCACATGCTGATTGTAGCAGCACTGCAGAACCCCAGCCTGACTCCCCCAGACCTCTGCCAGCTGCTCCCTGGCCCCTGGGCACCATGTCCCTGCACAGTGGCACTTGCTGGCTCTAGCAGTCCTACAGGTCATTGTGCATGAGCAGGAGAGGGACCAGGAGGACTATAGGCGAGGTGTGCCTCCTAAGGCTGGGGGGGCATGGCAACCACTCGCAGGTGGTGATGCAGCCATCAGCAGCAAGGGCGGGCTGAGCAGGGACCTGCCACGGGCGGCCACGGCCGGGCGGGGGGGCGGTCCCCCTTCAGTCAATCACCAACTGGGAGGGGGTGGGGCCCGCAGCCAGATGCTGAACCTGGAAGTGCCAGCAGCACTACTTGGGGGAGGGGAGGGCAGCAGCGGGGCACAAGGCTATATAGAGTGCATCTATACATTCATTAATGCACTGTAATTATGGTATATTAAGTTCAGTACCTATAATGAACATGGGTTTTGCCCTGCACATTAGCATATGTTTTGCCTTGCACATTAGCACAGGTTTTTGGTTGCTGCCCTTCTGCACATCGTTTCATGTAGGTGCATCCACAGTGAACCACTCGCAGAGCCAGGAATAGAATCCAGAAGTTTTGTCACCTATGTCATTGGAGTTGATTCTGCTCTTTGACTGGATGAAAATCTTTTTTTAAACATAAGAATAACAAACAAGTTAGACTCATAGGAAAGGAGGGCTGAAAGGGACCTCAAGTGGTCACATCTAATCCAGGCCCATGCTCAAAGCAGGATCATCCCTGTCTAAACCACCCCAGCCAAGTATCTCCATAACCTGCTCTTAAAAACTTCTGAGAATGGAGAATCCACAGACTGTCTGAGCAGCCAGTTCCAATGCTTAACCACCCTCACAGTGAGGAAGTTTTTCCTAATATCCAATCTAATTTCCCTTGCTGCAATTTAAGACCTCCTTGTCATCTCCCCTGTGGGACACAAAAAATGGCTAGCTTTATTTGTATGTTAGTGGGGTCTTCATATAAAGAAAAGCCCTATTGCAATTAAAATCCTACTGGGCATGTCTACACATGCACTTTAATGCATAGTAGCCTATTTTACTGTGCATTAAAACATCACATAAAAAACTGTGCAATTACACTAATATGCAGTAAAATAGACTACTGTGCATTCAGCATCACTTAAAAAGCATGCACATTCATTACTGTGCATTAAGGCAGCCTAACAACCATTTCTTTAGTACCTCACATTTCAGGGCACTTTTACATGTGCTCCAGGGGAGGAGGGTGGCACTTTAATTAAAGCAGCTCCAAGAGCCACTCTAATTAAAGTGCCACTGGATCTCATGTATCAGAGTCCCTGTGCTTAAAAATGGCTCATTTGATGAACATTAGTTCAAGCACCCACACCACCATTATTAAGCATGGGGATGCTGATACACGTGATGCAGAAGGCTGCTGGAGCATAATTGCCATGGTGTAGCAGACTTGTTTAATCAAGTTTGCTCCAGCACACTGTAATTACAGCGTGTTGCAGCCACCTCCACACTTGTGTACTGACAACCAGAGGTACTAAAATTAATGTGCATTAGAAAAAGCATCTTAATGCATGTGTAGATGTTCCCACTGAAAAGCAAATGAAAAGGGGTTCAAACATAAGCAGACCGCATAGCTATTCAACCTTGGTTTCAAAATGTTTGGTCATCTCCACCCTATGGGTTCAAACAGTATAACTAAACCATCTGAATTCTTAACAGTCTGAATTCTGCAGCTTTTTTACTACTTCATCATCTGTCAGAATTTGCTTTGGCATAACTCAGGGACAACTTACTACATAAACTGAATCTAAGCAAACAGCAGTTGCTATTAAATAACTTGGACACCGTACCGTTCTCCAGCAATGCTCCAGAACATTGCAGTAGCACTACTGGTAGTGGTCTAGCAATTCAGCATGTTGCTGTTGAATGCTATAGGAATTTTTTGTATGAGATTATCAGCAGGAAGCAGATAAATGGCAAATACAATTCCAAAAACCCTTCAGTGAAATCCATTCACAGTTTTTACAAGAGGAGGCTGGGAAGCAAGCATTTTAGGAACTTCCAAACAAACTGGCCTCATGATGAATGCATTTTTCTTATTGGTGTTGAGAAACGAGCACGTCCTAATGCAATGAGCACGTATTAATACATGCAATAGTCAAGAAGAAGTGAATACTGCAGCCCTCATGGGAGTACCAGTGGTTCTCACATAGTTTTGTGTTACATACCCCCTTGTAAGTTTGTAATGCTTCTATGTGCTCCTATCATTGTGTTATGGATAGGTATCTACCTAACTTGCAGCAAGAGAAAGCAATTTTTGTAGCTTGGTTGCAGCCCAAAGAATTGATTTCCTGGTCATTTTGCAGTGGTCCTGTCTCTTGGCATTGATTGGTGAAGAGGCCCTGCCCATCAGCTCTGATTGGCAGAGGCTCCAGGGGGATGCAGGATGAAGGGATGACCACCATCTTGACTTCTGCCTGCTCCTCAGTGCTGATTGGCTGAGAGGCACGATGGGGCAACCTCCATCTCGGCTGTTGCCCTTTGTGCTGCCCCCCACAACCAGTGCCTTTCTTTCCTGGGCAGCCTGCAAGGCTGGGCTGCAGTGTTAGTGAAGACTGGGAGCCAGCATTTTATTTTTATTTTGGTTTGGGTTTTTTTGGTTGATTTCCTGGGAAGTGACAGCCAATGCCATTTTTCGCGACATCCGTGGCAATGACCATTGTTCATGGTTTCCATTAAAACTGTGAAACCATGATTTAAGTAGGTCCCTAATTATGTATAATAAAAAGCCTGTTTGTCACAACAACCATACTGTAATATCTGCATTAACCTTGTCACAACCCAGTTAATCAGTGCCCATGCCACTAGCAAGAGATACCATTCAAGTAGTCAACTAAGGGTTAAAAAAGAAATCCTTGCCAGAAGCTCCTGAAACAAAATCCTGGCGGAGAGCTGTATATAATTTATGACCACGTCACAAACAAGAAACGAAACTTAAGACTGGTCAGGGTGAAAGGGGATAGCCTTGTCATAAATCCCTGCAATTGGTCAAGAAACAAGCGTAAGCCCCTCATCGTAACCTCATATGTAACAGGCAAAAAACCTAACCCACTACCTTGTAACCTGATAGCAACCTGAGAGCACAAAGAACTGCTGCTTGCCAGAAAATTAAAGATTCCACATAACGGTTCATCATTGGGTATCTCCATCAGACACCTCTGCCTATAAATAGTTTAGCAGTTTCCGCCCAAGTCGGAGAACCCTGGAAAAATCTCTGAGGAGAAACCTAAGTCCATCACCAGAGTAACTTGGTGGTCTGATCAGCTGTCAATGACTCCCCGTCATCGTAAATCTTGACGTATCAAAGCCCTGCAGGCACGATAGCACGTTTTCGGCGCCACGTCCGTCATTGCTTGGCTGTAACCCGTACGTTTGACTATAATCGATGCAACTGTAACAGAACAAAGGCTCAGCCTGCGTTGCACGTCACTATCTGGGCGACGTAAGTAAACAATCTCCTGTGACCAACACGTGTCTGTGCCTGGTTAATTTCACCCCATCCATCACTACCCGCCTGTCAGGTGAAAGTTTTACTGCTCCGGTGGGGGGGGTCAGAAAGCAGCTGCCGGCCGGCTGCTCTGATGCCCGACAAACCTAAGAGGAATTGTAAAGTTGTTCTTCATTTCCTTCCTCCTTTCCTCCATCTATATTTCCCCCTTCCCGTCTTCTGCTTTCCTGTTCCTTCCTCTCAGGTACCTTCTAGAAGTCTGCCACCAACACCCATCTGAGAAACACTGTCTCAGAGCAAATCTCCTCAATCTTAACCATAAAGCAAAAGCTACAGGGCGTTTTTTTCTTAAGCACAAAGAAAGAACTACAGTTCTTTCTCGGCCTCGGTCCATTCCATAATTTTTGATGTTCTCCATTCTTTCCTGGCTGTAAAGATCCTTTTCAGAGAGAGCTGGCAGATACAATTGCTCCTACCCCAAAGAACTGCTGGTGATCCTTAGGCTAAGAAACTTTGGACCGAAGTGTTTGCCATGGTGTGTTTCAATGAGACATTAAAATTCTTACTTTTTCCAGCTCTCCTGGCCATGGGTTCATGGCTTCCCAGAAAGACTCCTTTTAGGCCACATGGCCACTCCTGCCTTGAAAACTGGGCTTCAGATACCAGCAGGACCTCACTGAATTACATACCAGTGTAACTCAATCCTAATGAATCTGTGCTGACCAGAGTAAGATATTAATCTCACTCCTCAGAGCATACACTTTGTACTGAACAACAACATTGCCCTCCCCACTTCCCTTGCCCAAACTTACAGATATCATGCTAGGCTCCAAAAAGAATGGCATGTTAAAAAAATAAATAAGATGAGGGTTCTTTGTATTTGCCTTCAAGACTGTAAGCCCTGGGAGTGTATTTAGGTCATGCTTTTAAGCTTTTCTCTGCAACCAGGAATACAATAGCAACTTTACATGTTTCCAGTTGAGAGCTGAGCCATTCCCGTAATCACCAGATTCCTGCAGCTGGGACTTTAGCAGAAACTGCCAAAGATTATAAGGTTTATAATAACATTGTGAGAGCTGGCAACAGTGAAACAGGTGCATTCACATAGCAGCCTGCAGGCTAAACAGGGTCCCTATGGACCTTTGTCTTTAATGTGGAGAGACTACAAGCACTAGTATGTCACGTGCTAATTTGTCTGAATCCTTGGAGCCAAAAAAGAGCATTGGATGCTGGGACCTGTGGTCTGTCACCCCTCTATTAAGAACAGTCCATACCAGGTTATGTAAATTAGATGCAGCCCAGTCCTTGGGTTCCTGCCAAAATGCAAAGCATCTCTTAGTTAGGCACGTCAGTCTAGCAAGAAGAAGTTGTAGGTTAGAAAGGAGGGTCTTGTGCCCTGCACATGTACAGAAACACCTTGCAGGGAGGATAGAATAGTCGCAGGGAGACTGGCACAGAGGGTGAGGGATGTGGGGTATGGAGGGAAGGGGTGGGAAAGGCCAAAGCAGGCATGGCAGTATTCGGAGGAGGCTATGGTAGGTTTTTGTACCTGAATGGATGGGTGGAGTAAGCGTTTTCCCCGAAGCAGTGTTGACCATTTGGCCATTAAAGCAGGCTGATCCTGAGAGAAGCAAAGAGGAAGATAAGAAGTGCAGAGAACAGAGAGAAAGCATGTGTTGGACAGGTAGTTCAGAAAGCATTTAGAAGTTTCCTCTGAACCTAATGGTGAAGAATAAATTACACAGCTGTCATCCCCAGTGACTCTAAGTCTAATGCTCATAGGTGGTGCTGGGAGGGTCCATGTTGGTGATTCTGGAGAGACAAACTCAGCTTTCCCAATACATCTTATACACCCCGCCTTACCCAGGACTAGCCACCTCAGCCCTATAAAGAGACCCATCTCTACAGCTGGTTGGACCTTGGCTGCCCACATGCTGACAACTGGGTTTGACTGGGATGGTTTTTGTCTTCTACCATTTTTTAATCTTTTATCTGGAAACTGAACTGTTTTCTAGGACCCATCAAACAGCTGTTAGAGGAGAGTGACTTCGTTCAGCTGTGTCTGAACCAGTGATGTATAAAGTAAAAGGTTTTAGACCTAGTTAAATCTCACCCTACACCAGCCTCGACCTGGGCAGAAGCTATTTGTTTGGCCATTGTGAAAAAGTGGGTGGGATTTTTACATAAAAGATGTAGCTACTAGACTTGTTATTTTCTGATGATCATTTTGGGTGGAAAGTCTCCTTGTGATCACAGTAAGAGGCAGTTACTCTCCTCCATTTTCTGTTTTGTTTTTTTATGTAGATAACCTTTACTTGTGTACCTATATAAGAAACCTTGAAGAACTCTCACTGGCAGTCACATGACTTAAACAGTATGAATACTGGACATGGGAATGAAAGTAAGGCCATTTTATAAAGAAGAAACCCTAGCCAGGCTGGAGCATCTGGTCACCAGACGCAGATGAGATTTTATTTGGTAAGAACCTTTAAAAAACTGAACTGAACAGTTGCTGGACGGAGCTGATAGGGATTTTTTTTCAATTAAATATTTTCCCATTTGCCCATTTGTGAAAACCAGTTTTATAGAGGTTTGGCTTTGATAATTTCCTGTATCCAAAAAGTTTTAGAGAAAACTTGCAAAATTACTAGAATGTCACATTTTGATCTTTTCAGAATAAAAGGGTTTTTTTTTTACAGTTCAAAAGGGTTTTTTGTTAGAAATTTAAGGTCATTTACAATATTTAAAAAAATAAAAACATTCAAAATCATATCAAAACATATGGAACATATGGAAATTATCAAAAAAGAAATATTTTGTTTCACATAACTGAATTTATTCTGGATTATTGCTTTGCAACAATCTTGGGGTATGTCAGTGTTCTGTCCCAATGCAAGATGTGAAAGATTTTCAAAAACTCAAACATTTTCTGGAAATGGGAACATTTTTTTCCTATCCAACTCAGTTTCTGAAAGAACATAGCTCAGAGTACTTAAGGGACTAATAGACAGCATGGATGTGTGCATCTTCTCAAATAATGTGGAACCTCACCTCTCACCCTTACCTTAAAATTCTCATTGTGAATGCCAGAGTTGGAGATGGGCTGGAATCGTATGTCCCTGCAGCTAACTTCTGTGGTCAGTTGCTGGATCATCATCTGTACTTCATCCACTGTTTTGGACACCAGGAGGTGTCGCTGTTCCACCTGTTGATACCAAGGAAGTCATGTCACGTCATAGGTGGCTACAGATAAGCTCCAGCTCCACCCAAGAGATTACCTGAGTAGACCCAACAAACATGGGGCATCTTGACATGTGTGTGTATGTGCATGCATGCATGCATGTGTGTGCACATACATGTGTAGAAAAATTTAAGGGAATAAACATTTCTGGTTTTCTTCCTGACACGTGCCAGCTGATCCTATATGATTTCATAGATTTCATAGACATTAGGGCTGGAAGGGACCTCGGGAGATCATCGAGTCCAGCCCCCTGCCCCAGGGGCTGGAAGTCAGCTGGTGTCAAGGGATCCCAGCAAGATAAACATCCAAATGTCTCTTAAAGGAGTCCAGAGTAGGTGCTTGCACCACCGCTGGTGGCAGTCTGTTCCAGGCCTTGGGAGCTTGGACAGTAAAGAAGTTCTTCCTTATGTCCAGCCTGAAATGGTCTTGGAGGAGTTTGTGACCATTTGACCTTGTCATGACTATGAGCTCTGGCTAGCCTGTATTGGTAGAGCCCCCTCTGCCCATTTCCACACACTTCCATGTCGTCTGTAGGGTTATTGCTGTTTATTCCAGGGACAGGCCAATCAGGCTGTGTGCTCTTGCTTGGCACCTACTGGCAGAGGAACAGCCATGCAGTTCAGAAGGGCTATGTGTGTAAATGACTGTGCTGCTCCTGTTTGTATCTGGCTCAAAACCCAAGACAATCAGGATCACCTCAAATGAGATGTCTCCTTGTAGCCTGGTGTGGTAACAGATATTCTGTGCTGGGGACAACATGATCAGTACTTAGCAATGTTAAAAAACATTTATTGGCTTTGTATCCTGGAGACAGAAGAGATTTCACTTCTATAGGATTATGAGTTTTCTTCCTTGGCTGATCTCAGTTGGAACTACGAGATCCCCTGGAAAGAGCTTGCCTTACTGCATATGTGCTCTGGTCAGGTAGTATCCACTTAGTTACTCATCAGTCATCATTAAGGCTAGGGACAGAAATTACACATAAACCAGCATAAATGATTAAAAACTGGTTTAAATCTGTAACACAACAGAAGTTCAATGCATATAAGCTGCTTTCAAAATGGCTGAAACCAGTTTAAGATAAACCTGGTTGGACGTAGTATCAGATTTAACTGATTTAGGTTAAATCAGTTTATTGTACTTCTATCCCAGATCCTCTCCAGATTCAAGTTAACTCACTGTCCCCCAGTATCCCAGGATGCTTTGCACCTCCCCTGTAAAGCCCCCCTCACAGGGGGGGTTAAAAGGCTAAACTTGGCCCAAGCTGCCTGCTCTAGAAGAGCAGGAAGGCATGCTCTAGCACCCCCTGGCTTCTGCCCTGGGCCACTGCAAGCTTGTGGCTATATTTCTAGAATCAAAAGTAAATGTCTGTTCACTTGCTTATCGGTTCAATCTACGCAGCTCAGACTAACCTGCAAAGAATGAATCAATTCAGCCTCTGGCTTTTTGACTGTCTGTACTTAGCCTAAGAGGTTCAGTGGAACCTGGCCTGTGAGGGACTGAGGTTGGAAAAACTAGATAAAGAACAAGCTTAAATCAGGAACTTCCCATGTGATCAAAATTGCAAAGATCACATGGGGATTATACAAAAATCCTGGAGGAGGCAACTATTCAAGGTTTAATAGGAGAAACATGCAAGGATCACACGTAGTGAAGAATATTTCCATATTCTAAAAAGGCTCCTTATACATTTACCATAATAGGATGGAGGCTTCGCCAAGCCAAACTGTTCTGAGAACAGGTCATTAACACTGCTAAATAAACTAAGTAATAGGTGGCTAATTACTCCTTTGTCCAAGTACCCTTATGTAGGACAATGGAGAAGTGTTGTTCATAGCAAGCCTCCTTGCATCCCCCAGTGCCTCACCCATTTTGGCTGAGATTTTTGCTGCAAGTTCCGATTGGCTTATGTTTTTTCTCACCCAGTGAAATAATCCCTAGCTGGATGGAACAGCAGAAAAGAAACCCAAAAACTGGTAAGTAGAATCAATGGAGCTTGCTGGGAGAAAATGAAACCTGACCACAACCTACAGCTAAAACCCCAACCAAACCACTTAGAGAACTGAAATAACAGGTTGGCTACAAAGAACTGAGTGGTTCAATAGAGATAGGAAATTACCATTGCCTGCATTTCAGAGATGGGGAGATATGAACTGTTTACACTATACTGACCACTGTGGCTACCTTTTATGTGGAAATATGCAAGCTAGCTTTAAAACAGCTTTCTCACACTCTGATAATAGTGGCAGCAAAGAGCTTGGCACCAAGTAACATCATCATCTCTTCATCTCTTTAACATCTTCATCTCTTTAACCAACTAACCACCCAAGTATTTACTCAGCATCTCAGGTGGATTTGCAGCCTATGCTGAACTCTGTGCCTCCCCAGTTACTCTGCTATTGGCATCCGAACCAGCTCATTTGAAGCTAGCTCTGGATGAGCTTCAGTGTGGACATGCCCTGAGTTGCAGTGAGTTACCAGCTGAGGCAAGAATATAATCAGGTCTCCAAATTCCCACCCTGCTATGTCAACCAATGCTACTCTATCACCCTTCATTAAAGGTCTTTTTCATCTGCATGAAGCAACTCACTGACCAGGTCAGACAGAATGGATTTGAGCACCAGTGACAGGCAGCTCTGTTCATTCTTTACCACACATGAACCACTGCTACCACCTAGTCATCGCTTCGCTAGACTACAGCAATATGATGCACATCAGGGAATGAAACCTCAGCACTTAGGAGACTCCATACTATACTGATTTCTGCACATGTCACTCTTACAATAAGGGAAAGGTTGTCTGGATGGGATAAAGAGCTTTTTGGGGGCTGATCTGGGAGCATAGAATAGACTTTCTCAGGAACTAACCTCACCACCTTCCTCTTCAAGTGGAAGGTGCATTTCTTTAACGTATACATAGCAATTGGTACCAAACCAACAAATAATTAAAAAAAGCTCATCTTTATCAAAAAGCACACACTGTTGCCTATATTTCTCTCCTTGAGATGAGGCTGAGAGAACAAGCAACACAAGGATGCCAGAAATGTGGCTTGATACTATTTGTATTACCACACTGATGAATTGATCACACTATAAACATCTTCATAGAGTAATAGCACTTTGTGAATGACTCTTCCTTCTCCAGTGCCATGCAAGCTTTTACTACATCTAGCAGTAGGCGAGCCCCAGGTACCAGAATCTTTGGAGTTTTTAGTACCAGGACAGAAGTTTGGTTGAGAACAGGCTTCCCCCTGATATCTCTAAGGTTATAGATACTGTACTGAAAAGCTGCTTTTATGTAGGCATATAAAATTATAACATTTATATTACAAATTATAATGAATACACTATAATATGTATAATAATGATAATAATATCATAAGTATGTTGAATATCAAAGGAAGGGGGTGGTTTGAGATCTGGGAGCAAGTTTGAGCTGGGCCTCTGTTCAATGTTTGCTTGGGCTTTCTCTGCATAAGTGGAGAAAGGCAGGATCTTAAGGATCAAGGCATCAGACAAATCAGACCATGAATCAGATACTGGAGTGAATCTAACTTGGGAAAATCAGGCAGCAGCTTGAAGGCACAGCTGGTGGCTGGCTGGCTGGCTACTGGCTGCCTTGCCTGAGAGGAAGACCTATGACTTAAGAATAAATAGAAGACAAGAACCCATCAGAGCCACTGAGTTACTGCAAATGGGAACCTGCTGGAAGTATGGAAATATTCCAATGGGACTGCAATTGCTGATGGCTCTGAACCTTGTTTAACTAAATCCAGTTCTGTGTCTTTGTACCCATTGCAGGCAATAAGGCAGTACAATTTCATTAGTCTTTGTGCAAAACTGTTCCCTCTGCCTCCTCAATCATTCATCTACACATAGGGAAGTACCGATCAATAGCTCTAGTTGGAAATTTTTCAACAGAGCATTTTCCATCAGAAAATGTCAATTCATTTAAAGTGAAACATTTCATGAGAATGTCAGTGTTGAAAAAACAATCAGTTAGGGAAAGCAAACACCAAAGGGTTTCTAGGAGGTTGAAATGTTTCCACCATTTCACAACAGAAGGTTTCAGATTTCCATTTGAAAATGACATTTCCATTTTTCCTGTGGTCTAGAATTATAGAAAATTAGGGCTGGAATGGACCTCAGGAGATCATCTAGTCCAAGCCCTTGCTCAAGATAGGATCATTCCTGTCTAAACCAGCCTAGATAAATGTTTGTTTAATCTGTTCTTAAAAAACTTCCAAGGATAGAGATTCCACAACCTCTTTAGGTAATCTATTCCAATGCTTAACCACTGTCACAGTGAGGAAGTCCCTTCTAACATTCAAACCTACATTTCTCTTACTGCAATCTAAAAGACCTTTAACCCCTTGTCCTGTCCCCTGCAGCCACAGAGAGCTGTCTATCACCATCCTCTTTATAACCACCCCTCAGGTATTTGAAGACTGTCATCAAATTGCCCCTGTGTCTTCTCTTTTTCAGAATAAATAATCCCAGGTCTTCAAACCTTTTCTCATAAATCTCATCTCCTGGATGTCTAATATTTGTCTCTTTTTGCTCTCTGCTGGACTCTTTTCCAATTTGTTCATGTCTTTCTTGAAGTGCAGTGCCCAAAACTGGACACAGTACTCCAGATGAGGCCTCACCAGTGCTGAGTAGAAGAGAAAAATTATGTCCTTTACCTTGCAAGCAACACTCCTGTTAATAAGAGTCCAGTATGCTATTAGCTTTTCTTTTCTTTTCCTTTTTTTTCTTTTTTTGCAACAAAAGCACACTGTTTGCTCAGTGTGTGGTCCACTTTAACCCCCAGATCCTTTTTTGTAGCACTTCAGCCTAGCTAGTCATTCCTCAGTCTGTATTTGTGCATGTGACTTTTTCCATCCGAAATGCAAGACTTTGCGCTTGACTTGTCCTTATTGACTTTCATTTAATTAATTTCAGATCATTTTTCCAATTTATTAAGGTAATCTTAGATCCCAAACCTAGCTGCCAGAATGTCTGCAACTCCACCCAGCTTGGTGTCATCTGTAAATCTGCTAACTGTGCACTCAATCCCATTGTCCAAATAATTAATGATTATATCAAATGTTATAAAATAAAGTTGAAATTGGAAAGAAATGTTTTGCTTTTGTGAGGGAAAACTAGGATTTACCCCAGATAACTTTTATTTTGGAATATAATTTCATTAGATTTTTTTATTTTTTTTTGTTTTGTTTGTTTTGATTTTCTGGGGTTTGGGGGGAGGGTTTGTTTGGGTTTTTGTTTTTTAATACCCCATGAAACAGAAAGTCTGGTTCCTGCCTGGCTGTGCTGATAAAGCCAATGCTAATTTACTTATCTAGCACCAATGCTGGGCCAGTTTCAGAAAGTAAGTTGGTTTTAGTTTAGAGAAGTATCCAAAGTTCAGGTAAAGGATTGGTCAGTTTTACTGTATCCACCTCCCCCCTATTTCCTAAACATAGGCACTGTCCTACCTAGGGGCAATCCCAGCAGCTATTTTTTTTTTGTCCTGCTCCTGTTAAGGCAGGACCTTTCAATGGATGGAGTAAGACCCTAGAAGATCTCTTAGCTGTAATCACATCTGAAAGTCCATATTTTAGAGCTTAACTCCCAGGCATCTTTGGAAGAGGAACTGGATGGCCAGTCAGGGAAAAGCTAATAGGCCACTGAATCAACCTCTTATATGGTGTTCAGAACCCAAAGCACTTGACACTCTTATTAGAAATCCTTTTCCCATGAGTGCAGGCCAATCTTATCTCAAGATCCAAGGGCTCAGGAAAGCATCCTGTCCTTGAGTTCTGGATATTTCAAGATCATCCCTGGTTCTGGAGGCAAAGAAAAGACACAGGGGCAAAGTCTTACCTTGGTCTGGAGGTAATACTCTACGTCTTCGTCTGTGAACGGCTTCATGGTAGGATGTCCTTCTGTCTTGCCTTCCTTGTCAGAGCTCTTCCTCTCTTGACTGGCTGGGGCTGTTTCAGAACCACTTGCGCCTTTCTGCCTGCTGCCTTTCTTGTCTTGTGGCTCCCAGACATCTACATCCTCTGTGGATGAAGAAGAGGGGAGACAAACTAGGAAGGATGCCTGTTCTGTCTTGCTCTGCTTTACAACAGTCATTCACAACTCACTAAGAAAACCCCATCCAGCCATTGTTTACAAGCTCTGTGATTACTGCTATTATTTTCAAATAGTGATTCCTGCATAGAGGCATATCTAGAAAAATCCCAAATACTGCCTGGTCTTTTGGCTGAGTTTGAAGCACTTTTCAAACCTTACTGGGCATAGAAAGCTTTCCAGCATTATCGTTTGTCTGCCTGCATCTTATCGCTTAACTAGATCATGTATCAGCCCTTTCCAAGCACAGGGAAGTGCTCCCTAGTTGATCTCCATCCACCCACTTTGTTTTGTTATCTCTTCTGGCATTTTTATACTCAGATCACTCATGTGGGCTGCGGCCTCTGCTCCTTGTTCCTTATATCTCCTTTCTCTCTCCAGCTGTATTGACAGTAAATGTTCAGCCGCCTGTCCCCAGCCGGCAGTTTGCTTTGCTTTCTTTATAGTAAACAGATAGAAAACTGCCTCTTGTTAGCGGCCAGATAACAAACTCACCATGCATCAATCGAAGGGAAAACAATTGATTGGGTTTTATCGACCCAACAAGGCTTGGTGGCTTTTGCAAAAAGGGTATGTCATCCCAGGAGAGGGAGGGGCAGTGTCCTACAGAGATGTGCTTCCAGGCTGCAAAATGCCCCCGGTCAGGAAGGATCAATGGGACCCACTTTAGAACAAAAATAGTCATATCCCCCATTCAGTCTTCACCAAGTCCTCTTCTGTATACTCATATTTTCACAATGCCTTGGCAAAGAAGGGCTGAAATCCTGATTGGGTCCTGAGTGTTACCACAATACTGTTAATATTAGTGTTGTTTTATCCTGGTTATGTATTGATTGTGCACTCAATACTGTACAAAACCCAGCAGAAGATAGGCCCACTAACTCCAGGAGCTTTCTTGTGTGAGACTTTGCCACCCACCTAACCTTTGACCTGGTCTTAGTGTTAGACAAATTATGCACTTATCCCAGAAGTAGAACATGGTAATACACTAATAGCTAAATAATTGAGTATCCTCATGTAACAGATGGACAAAGAAGACTGAGAAAGGAGAAGCAATTTGTCCAAACCAGGCAGTGTCCAAGCTAGATTTGCTGACTCCCAGGCCCTGCTGAAGCCACTACCTGTTGCTGCCTGGTCATTTGCTTAATGCTTGTGAATGCCACTGGGCAAACAGAAAGAGCAGGGGAAAGGGTTTTCTGAGAACCAAATCCCAGTTGATTCAGTTGTGCCTGTTGTGGAATCATGTGCTGCTGTGTGAACAGGCAGGAAACACCATGCACAATAAAGGGAGAGCTTCTGATCTTGGCAGTAAAAATAACAGCAAGCACGGGAGTTTCAACAGCTCCTGCAGAGGGAAAGGATTTGTTTCTTGCCAGCAAGTTTTGCCGTTTGTTGTGTGCAGGCTCCCTGCAAGGATCAACGTTACAGAAGCCAACCAAAAGAAACTTATGATCATCAAATATGTGAAAGAGGGAGAGTCAGACAGACGGAGGAGAACTCTAGGCAGAGAAAGCCCAGAGACTTGGAGGTCAGAGAGTTGAGAAAACTGGCTAGAGAGGAGACTCCTTTTGTAACAAGGCATTTAGTAGAATTTGCAGATTTGTTGGAAACCGACAGGCCGCCCCACGAGCACTTCTGCTATGGCAGGGGTGGGCAATTATTTGGGCTGGAGGGTCACTTAGGGTGTTTTAGTGAGCTGTTGCAGAGTGGGTCAGCACCCTCGCTGCCCCCCTCCCCACCCTCCAGCAACGGCTCATCAAAATACCCTAAGTGGTATATTACTAGATTTGGGAGCAGATCGTGGCTGTGCCCTGGGCCCCAGCCCTGTGCTCTCACCACCTGGTGATCCTGGCCCTGGCCCCAGGGTCTCCATGAAGACCAGTTTGGGACACCCGCGGGCAGGGTGTGCTTGGTTGGGTGAATGAGATGGGGCCACGGGTGAGCAGGGAGCAGAGTCTGGGAGCGAAAATCGCAGGGTGGTGATAGTGTGGTGCTGGGGCCCAGACACAGGGCAGAGCCAGGATCTGCTCCCTGCGCATCCCTGCCCACCAAACTGGCACCTGTCACAGAGACATCCAGGCAGCAGGTCGTGGCTCGGCCCCAGCCCTGGCTCTGCATGGTCACTGCCCTGCCCACATGAGCCCACTGCCCCTGACAATCAGTGCAGGGTGCCTGGGCAGTGGGGCTGGGTCATGCAGTGACAGCAGCTGGAAGGAGCCACTGCCGCTAAAGCTGCCAGGAAGCAGAGTCTGGCTGCTGTGCCACCCCACCCCACCACATGCCCTGGGTGGGGGACCAGCTGCACCTGGACCCGGCAGGGCTGAGGGACCTGCTGTGAGCCAGATAAAATCCCTTGGTGGACTGGATCCGGCCCACAGGCTGTATCTTGCCCACCCCTGTGCTTGGCCTTCAAACTTGCAACCTCTTGGCCGTCAGCTGTGACTCAGCACCTGCGCCACCCCAGCCCCTAGTGAGGAGACACAAGATAAAGGAATAAAGAAAGAAAGGCAGGGGAAAGAGAAACAGCTCAATACAGAGAGAGGGGATGGGGACACAGCCAAAGGGCCTACCAATAGGCCAATGATCTTCAATGCTCTTTCATGAGACCATGCAGCAGCTTCTGTGACAGCAGCAAAATCTCCACCAATCTTCAAGCAGTGACCCTTGCTTTGACTTAGCCTGAATCTGGTCAGAGGCTTTTTTTGTGCCTGGCTAACCTTGGGGGGAAAAAAAAAGAAAAAAAGAAAAAAGAAAAGAAAAGAAAAGAAAGAAAGAAAGAAAGAAAGAAAGAAAGAAAGAAAGAAAGAAAGAAAGAAAGAAAGAAAGAAAGAAAGACTTTTGACTTTTAAGAGACCTTTATTCCCCGGAGGGTGATGACTCGGAGCCAGTCAAAAGCATGTACAAGGACGACCGAAGCTCTGGGCCTCATGGACAAGGCCTGGGCTCGTGGCCTGCAAGGCCTGCCCGTACACGCTAGACAAAAAAAAAAACAACCAACACAACGAACATAAGGACTATTTACAGTATTTACAGTTCTGCCAGCAGGGACAAAGACTTTTGACTTTTAAGAGACCTTTATTCCCCGGAGGGTGATGACTCGGAGCCAGTCAAAAGCATGTACAAGGATGCCCGAAGCTCTGGGCCTCATGGACAAGGCCTGGGCTCGTGGCCTGCAAGGCCTGCCCGTACGCGCTAGACAAAAAAAAACCAACCAACACAAAGAAACATAAGGACTATTTACAGTATTTACAGTTCTGCCAGCAGGGACACCCATGGAGGCCTCCGGGGTCGACCCGCACGAGCAAAAGTCCAGGGCCTCGGCCCGCTTGACGCGTCTCTGCGGCTTGAGCAGCCGGTGGCATCACAGAACGAGGATCAGGCGTCCCGCCTCGACCCGGCACAGCACCCCCTCGAGGGCCCAGCGCTCCTCAAAGGCGGGCACCGTCCGCCGGAGGACAGCGTGCTCAAACTCGAGCGAGAGGCGGGCCCGCACCAGCAGGCGGAAGAGCTGCAGGGCGTCGACCATCCCGGTGCCGCTGAGCTGGTTTCGCCGGCTCTTCAGGGTGGCCATCTTGGCCTGGCCCAGCAGGAAGTTGGCCAGGCTGACCGTGGCCCGCTCGGCCGCCCGGTATGGAAAGGAGTGGACGTAGGCGTCTTCGGAGAGGTCTCGGCCCAGTACCCGAAGCAGTGCGCCCAGGGCGGCAAAGAGAGGCTGCAGCCGGGGGCAGTCGAGGAAGGCGTGGAAAATGTCCTCGTCCAGCACCCCCGGGCAGAAGGGGCAGGCCGCCGAGGCCGCTGGCTCCAAGTGACGCACAAAGGTGCCGGTGGCCAGGATGCCGTGCACGAGCCGCCACTGCAGGTCGCCGGTCTTCTTGGCGATGGGCGCTTATACAGCGTGCGCCACGCCGGGGTCCCGGGCCGCGCCAGGAGCCGCCGCCACGCGGTGTCAGGGCGGCCGGCGAGCACCTGGGCGTGCCGGGTGCGCACCACCCACATGTAGAGGCCCTTGCGGGGCAGGGTGCCAAAAGGGCAGCCCGTATTGCTGCTGGGGGGCACCGGGAGCCTGAGCAGCGTGTTGGGCCGCTCGGCCAGCTCGCCGGGTACCGCTGGGATGACGGGTAGCGGTGGGAAGGCGTCTTCTGCGGCGTCTGCGGTGGGGAGGGGCCGGCGAGTCTGGAGATGGGCTTCCAGGGCGGTCGCTGCCTCCGTCGGGAGGGCGGCCCTAACGGCCCGCAGAAGCCGCCCTGCGGTGCGGACGGAGCGCATCGCCAGCCGGGCAGCCAGGGCCTCGGGTGACAGCCAGTCCGACCGAGCGGGGTCCAGGAGGTGCTCCAGGCGGGTGGAGCGTGCCTCGACGAGAGCTGCCACAAGGCTGGCGGAGGCCAGGCTCGGCACGACATGGTGCAGGGCCGGGTTGTGGACCAGGGGCTCTCAAAGGAGTTGAGGGAACCGCAGGTGCCTGGCCTGGGGACAGAGATGGAAGGCCGCTCGCCAGGCCCGCACCATGCTGCGGTAGAACGGGGCTGACAATGGAACATCACAGCGAGGAACACGCCAGTGCAACTGGTGGAGGTCTCAGCAACCAGGCCTCAGGCTAGAGCCCAACATTTAAGAGTTAGAGAAGTTATATGTAGGAAATACCTATTCAATCAGATCTAGCCCATGACTTTGGCACAGAAGGATCAGGTCCTATACTACTGTCTAGGGCTAGACTCACTGGTTTTAAATATCCAAACAAAGAGGTATCCACTGCTACCTTTGCCTCTTCCATCTAACAGATCTCTCTATCAGGATATGTTTCCTGTTCAGTTTAAATGTTCCCTATGTGAATTGCTTTCTATTTTAGTGCACGTGAGATGCACAGTTCACCATGGTTGTGTGAGAGCCCCTTCTTCTGGGAATAACACGGCCATCAGTCTGACTCTAAGGCAGGTGTTGTACTGCTACTAAGTCACATCACACATCATTGGTTCAGAAATGGGGACGCCAATGGCTTTGCAGTATCAGGGGCTCTACTGTGACAGTAGATCAGGCCTTACCTGAGACCAAAGCATCCTTCTGCAGCTATGCCACATCATAGCTCCACTTTTGCAGCCCTCAAAGGTAATCTGCTAATCCAGGAACAGCATTGCTTACCACTGCTCCACCAAAGCAAGCATGGGCAACAGGGTGCGTTTACAGTGGGGCTAGCCATCATACCATGGCTAGCCCATGGTATGATCCCATCCCCCATCCCCTCCCACTGTCTAAACAGAGAGCCACCGGTGAGTTTCATGGGTGCTCAAATAGGAGACCTTCAAGAAACATGAGTGCTGCAGATAGTACTGCTTGTATTTCCTGGTTAGTGTTTTTTCCTGTGAATTGGTGTCATCATGAGTAAACAAATGAGTGGGGCATTGCAGTTGAAGGTGCTGCCTCACAAAGGATGCATACCACTAAGTATGTAATCATCACTAAAGATGACAGCACTTCTTGCAAAATTAGGGGTGTCAGCTCTGGTGTGTTGGCTAAATTTCAACGTGTGTAATTAGCTGAACTATACCAGTCATTCCTATAGATTGAAGACATAGTTATCTTCTTGCCCTGTCCTTGTTGTGTACTGTTGCTGCACACTGTTGAAGACCTGTCACGCTTCTCCCTGCAAAGGAAAAAGTGATCCGTGTGTGTAATTAGGAATGGAAACTTGCTAAAAATCAGTCCCTCAGGAGGTTATCTAGTTCTCTCTCTCTTGATTAAAGCAGGGTCCGTCCTGCCTGAACTGTCCCTGACAAATGTTTGGGATTCTTTGCAATGTTCTGCAAAGTCATTACTGTACATTTAGCAATGATTGCACAAATGCAGTTTGAACCTTTCCCTACGTCAGGCAGGCTTGTATAAGAACTGTATGCTTGATCGGTAAAAGTGAAAGATCTGAACATTTTGCCTGTTTTATTTAAAAAAACCTCAACCAGACTTGGTCGAAGTGTTGTTTCAGTGACAGTGACCTACAGTCGCTTAGAAGGAAATGGAAAGCTTTTTATTAGAGCTACTAATTCATTGTGACAGCATCAAAATCATAAACAGCTGTCCAGTTGAAATGTTTCTCTTGATCCTGTTCTTTACAGATCAATACTTAACAGCCTTATTAACTCGTTCAGTGTTTACTTTGCTTATTATTTCTGTCTCTGTCCAATACACACATCAATCTACCTCTGTACCCACCTGTTCACATACACATATGTGCACACATGCAAAAACATAAGTGCACCAGCCTGGGATCTGGATGTCATGTGAAATTAATCAGCGATCAAAGACCTTCTCAAATTAAATACTGTTTAGGAAGTGTTGCTGTAGCTGTGATGGTCCAGGGAATATGAAGAAGTCAGATTTATGAGGTGAGGTCATGTCTTTTATTGGACCAACTTGATAGCTGGGAGAGATGTTAGCTAAATGCAAACAACAATGCAACACCTGCCAATGCATCTCCACTGCCACCACAATCAACACTCCTACAGCAAAACCATCAGATTATGTGGATCCTATATATGCCTCTCAAAAAACATGATACACCCTATTCAGTGCATCAAATGCCACAATAAAAACTGTGTAGCAGAAACTAAACTACCACTATGTTCCAGAATGACCCCTCACAGACAAATAATAAAGGATACAAACTCAATCACCAGTGGTTGATTTTAACAAAACCACTGTTTCATCTCTGACCACAGTCTTTGCTCTCAGAGGTAACCTATAGGATACCTTCAGAAGGCAAGTCTGGAAACTACAATTCATCATTTTTCTTAACGCAGATCTGTGGACTTAACACAGGCAGTGGTTTGTTGACGCATTATAATGTACCTGGTCCCTATACTGACTTCCCCTTGATCTACAGGTGATAATAGCCCTCTTCCCCCTCAACTGGTCTCATTCCTTTATACTATTAAGCTTAACTATAGCAACTGTTCCTTCCTTCCTTGTAACCCCCTTCTCATTTTAGGTGATTACATTCAGTAATATAAAGATGGTAAGCAACAGCAATCCTTCTAACTGCTGTTTAGCTTAGGCTGTTACCAACTTTTTCCTAGACCTGAGGAATGGCATTTTGTGTCCAAAAGCTTGTCTAATCCTCTGCTGGTCTAATAAAAGATATCATATTACGTCATTTCACAAATCTTGCTTCTCGCCAACTAAACATAACATAGATCATGTTGTGTCAGACCTGAAAAGTCCAGCAAGTCTAGTATTCTATCTCCATCCATGGCCATAGCTGATCCTTTAGTGGAAGGTGAGGAGAGTGAGGCAACAACCAGTTTGCCTACCCTGGAAAAAGACTGGAGATTTCAATTTTTCCCCCATTTTCACCAAAAGGTAAAAAATGTGAAACTGCACAGAACAAAAAATAGTACAAAATTTCATTTCAGAAACACTGAAATACAGTGTTCCTCACATGAAACATGCTTCCCAGGATCCTCAGCCCTTCATCTGGCAGGCTGCAGAAGAGCAGGATTGTTGGGATGTGAGGCAGCATAAAACTGACATAATTTTTTTCTATAAGTTTCACAGTCGTCTCCTGCTGAACAGTGAGTGTGAAGCTTAGAGGTGGATCCAGTGGGATGCACTTGCACCCACCTGCCTTTTGATTCCTGTTCCACCCAAAGTTTAAAACCAAGCACCTGGGAGCGGCAGCAGCATTTCTGATCAGGCAGCTCTGTGGAAGTCAATTGACTTTATGGCTCATGGTAAACTACTCGATCCCTTCTAAATTCTTTGTTCCGCAGGTGTTAACAACCTTCTCTTCTTTTTAATGGTCTTGATGTTCCACCTGTCAAGCTATCCTTTGGTCTTCAATGCTACTCTCTGTTACCTGCTCCTGGTAATGATGCTCCTATTTCACAGCCCTGCAGATTGTTTTTAACTCATTCCAATGAAGTTATATGCACCAATGCCAGCATCCTCTGTGCAGATAACATAACAAGCATTCAGGCAAAGATCATGCAACATTAACTCTGCTGGTCTGGCCATTGTGTATGGGTGGCTGACACTCATCTCCTGAAGCAAGTCCTCTTTTCTCGACTGAGTCATGGTAAGAGGACCCATGGAGGACAGAGGAAGTCCTACAAGGACACCCTGAAAGCATATCTTAAGAAGGGTGGCATCAGCCTACAAATCAGGAATTGCTGGCTGGTAACAGATCTCAGTGGTACTACACCATGCATCAAGCTACAGCTGACCTCAAAGAGAACCAACTTCCTCAGGAAGACGAGAAACAGCAAAGGAGGAAGGAAAACACGCAACATCCTGGCCAACAGTTGTGCTCCCCCCCACTTCTACAGCATCACTTGTCATGTCTGGGAAAACTTGCAAAGCACAGATTGGACTCCTTAGCTACCTTAAAACTCACCACTAATCCCCCGTGGCAGACATCATCCTTATATTGAGGGATAGCTGCTGCTGCTGCTATTTTTTTTGTTTCAATCTTAAAATAAATTATGCAGTCCTAGGCCCTTAGAATATTAGTAAGGCTTCTAGTTTATATTTACCTGGAGAAAAATGTGTGTTGTTTTAAATGTGATGATGCACCTCACCATCCGCTCCCCTCTTTTCAAAATTCTACATCCGCCCCTGGTGAGAGTGACCAGACTTGTCAGGTTCACAGAGGTCGGGGCAGCATAACCGCTGTTCGGAGGTGGGCTGGTTGTAAAACTGACAAGGAGCAGCTGCTAGACTAGAGCAATGGTGCCCAACTCTTTGGCCCTGAAGGCCAGATGAGTGGTATGGAGTTGGTCTGCAAGCTGGATCTGGTCCTTGGGCCTGATCTGGTGCATGAGACCAGCACAGCTGTAGTAATTCCCTTATACAGAAAGGAGAGGAGAGAAGCATGAAGGGGCTACATTATGCTGAGCCTTGAAGGCAGGGCACTGAGTGGGAGAAGATGGACACAGGGAAATAGCAAACAGATAGTAGCAAAAAAACCTCAGCTGAAAGAGTTAGAGAGATGCTCCATTAGCAGTGCTACAACTGCATCAAAGAGGAGGTTCAGCAGTCAGATTACCAGAGTGCCAGGCATAGTTTAAGCACCTAAATTAACTGTCCAGTCTAGGTTGGTTGAAAAAGGATCTAGCCAGGCCTTTCAATAGACTTCTGAAAGAACTTGACCATGATCTGTGCAGCTACTAATTCCTGCCAGAAGATACAGTTAAAATAGCTGTGGGATGTACTAACAGCCTTCAGCTCAGACAGTAGATGGCAAACAATTAGCAATAATAGCAGTTGAGCAGCCTTTTAGAGCAACCTGCTGTCAAATCAGTAGATGGCAATGGACAGGGCCAGGGTGTTTTTATATGAGCAGTTCTTCCTCCAGCTCTGACAATAGACCATGCAACTTCTAGCTGATGCCAGTCATGGGATGTTCATCCCCTCCCACTTTTATTGACAGCTTTGTGCAGTCACAGCCAAACAGCCTGGGGACACTGCTCAATACTTTTGCACTGCACTGGCTTCAGCGTGGTGACAGAATGTAGGGTAGGTGTCTGGGACCAGAGACTTTGTAGCCATGCCACTGGGAAAGGGATGAGCAGAAAGAAAGGGAGCACAGAGTTTGTGATGAAGGAGCATTAAGAATTTGGAAAAATAGCCTCACACCATTTGGCTGGTGAAAACTAAAATCCGTCTCCTTCAAATAAGTGAACAGCATGAGGAGGTACCATCTCCCAAGCTTACAACAAGAAAGCTAGGCCACTTTCCTCTCATCCATGTAGAGAGTTTGGGTGGGATGAGAACTGAAATACCGAATCAGGGGAAGGGCCAACTTCCACTTCAAACTAGTCAGAATAACAGAGAACTAGGGACATGGTGCAAAACACTTGTCTCCTCAGGTTCATGCTGCTCATAAGAGAAAAGTCCTGTGATCTCAAAAGATGAGCCATTCAGGTGTTGACAGCAGCTTTTGCTTCAAAGGCTGCTGCTTCTCCAGGTAGCTGGAGTTCATTCATGGTTTCGTCAAGCTGATCAGAGAAGTGATGTCCTTTAAAATAAACACCACAGCAAACAGGTAGAGTCCTTCAGTGGTCCTTGGCAGGTATATGCTGAGTCTGTATCACCTCAGACATTTCACAAACGCTCATCTTTGCAGGGGGCCAAAAAACCTAACCCTGTGAAGTCTCTGCTTGCTGAGAGATGTTACAGAAAAGCAATCTCAAGGAGGGGAGATTGCTGCAGTGAGGGCATTAACCAGGGACTCGGACCACAGGATATTGACACTTCATGGATGAATAGGAAAAATATTGCAGACTGAGAGATGCTCAGATCTGATGGGAACAAGGGCTATTGCCTTAGACAAAGATAGCTTTATACATTGGAATTCAGTGTCCTCAGCTGCAACACAGGAAAATAGTATGGGCACCATTTTATATACTAGGAAATTCAAGTGTCAGAAAAGACATGGCAAGGATTTTTGTGGGTGATTTCTCTTATTGGACCAACTTCATGGTTGAGATAGACTTAGACAAGCTTCCAGATATCACAATACCCTTCTTCGGGTCTCTGGGAGAAAAACAGATGCAAAAAAGCTACGTAGCAGATGGAGCAAAGGCTCGTTAAAAAGTACATATATAAATAAAAGAGTTGGCAGAAATTAGCATCAGGGAGCCAACAGAGAAGAGAGATGCAGTAGAAATGGATAAGGGGCAGAGAACAAGACCTCTCAAGACCATTGTTATCACCTGTGATAGTTTAGCCAGGATCAGGTAGATTATAATGGGCCATGAAGTCATCGTCTCTTTAAACCTTGGTTCTTAGTGTCCAATAGGCTAATGGTTTTTTGTTCCTAGCCCTTCTTTCAAAAGTATTTAGTAAAATCTCCCTTGAGCACAAGAAATATGAGGTTAGAAAGGGCGTGACTATTTTGTGAAAAGGGCTCTCCTACCTGTGTTCAACAGGTTCTGTCCTTTATCTTTTCTCTGTGATCATTCATTGTGATGCAAAATTTTTGTCTGGTTTCACCCACATCACTTGCATGGGAATGTCCCCACATGCAGGAGAATGCATTTGCAGTAGCAACTAGTAGCAGCACAAATTTGTGCCACTTTTTGCCCCTGCACGTGCACTTTGGTGTGGGACACATTGCCCCATTTCAGATTTTCTTTTCCCCATTTATCCTGGCTCCCAGTGTCCTGGAGGAGCTGGGGCACAACTAAAGGAGTGGAGATGCTCTGGTCAACAGCCAGTGTCTCCCTGGAAGATCAAGTCTCTGTGTCTGCCGGTGCATGCTCCTGTTTGCATGTGCTGCACCACATTTTTTTCCCCTCGACAATTTTTTCCTGCCAGGATTTCTGGTTAGTACATTTTGCCACCACACTGCAAATTTTCAGTGCAGGGCACTTTTTAATGTTCTGGGTGTGTTGTTTGTGGTGCCACAAAAGGGTTTGCAGTGACACAGATCACATATGCCTGCACATCTAGACGCAGTCCATGAGGGCATTTGGTGCACTGGATGAGGTATAGTATACCACTTTCTGGGATAGACATGTGTAAGGACTGTGGATTCTGGTGGTTTTAACATGGAGAGTCTCGATTGTTGTGGCAGCAGAGAACTAGAAAAGATAAGGGAACCAGTGACAGCTTCAGGCATATACCCTGGAAGCCATTTCTTACCCATTAAACTACCCTGTTCAGTGATTGCCATGGCTGCAAGGCCTTCTAAGATCGCTGTATTTTTCTGTTTACTATTAGGAGCAAGTCGTAAGTGCAGCACAATGTGTTGGGCTCAAGTAGAAAAGGGCTTTGGGAAACATAAACCCCTTCTGCTGCTGTTTAAGAGAAATCACACATTACTTGGCTGTTTTTGTGCATGCTGCTGGTGTAGTCTTGGCCCAAGGTATTAACAACCAAGCAACACACCCTGTGATGCATCTCAGTGAAAGCATAAAAGCAGAAACCCTCAAGCATGTGCAAAATCATATTACAGAAAACAGAAAGGGAGACTATCCTAACAGCAGAGGAAAGATTTCCTCAAGGAGAAAAATGAAATGGAATATAAGCCAAACTGGAGGTTTAGGGCAGAAGGTTAGAGTATTGGCTGACCAACAGCCACTGAAGAAATGAAGCACCCCATATTGAATAGCTTCATCTGTTGCCACAGCTGCAGCAGGTTTTACTCATGTGCTCTTTTCCAGTGCACCATTTATATTCACTTCTCTTCTTTCCCCAGACACAGTGGTGGGAAAGCTTAGCAGCAACGCTGATGCAGGTGCGGGCAATTACTTCTGGTGGAGGGCCGCTTACAGTTTTGGTGAGCTGTTAAGGGCCACATGGGTAGCCCTGCCCCGCCCCCAGTCACCATATTGGGACCAGAAGTCCCACCCAAACCTTTACCACTGGACGTCTGTCCCCTTGCTACAGAAGTACTCCCTTTGTGAGGGAGGGTGCTGCAATCTTGAAACCAGAAAAAAACCAAATCATATACAAAAAAGATAAAACATCTACTATAACTTATTTTAATTTTATTTAAAAAGATTTTTATACTGATTTGCGTGTTTGCAAAATGTATCTAGAGGTGATTGCATAAAAACTCAAAATACAGTCCTACTGTATATTGTGTGTGGGTGGTAAGGGGGTGTATGTGAGGGGGTTAGGGAATGGGGGTGTGTACTGGGGTGTGGGTATGGTGGGTGGGTGTGGAGGAGTGTGGGGTATGTAGTTGGGGTCTGGGCTGTGAGGGGGGGGTTATGGTGGATGGGGGGGGGGGAAAGAGAGAGATGGGGCTGGGCCACTGGCTCCATCATGCATGGCTCTCACAGACTGTGCGCAAACCTCACATAACGCAGCCAGACAGGCCATACACCCAGGCTCTGTGCTCCTGCTGCCCCAACCTGGATCCCCACCAGCCCCAGGGAAGGCAGAGGCTCTGTGTTCCTGCCCACCACCACCACTCCCCTGCCGCTTTCCTGCTTTCCCTCCCGCATGCCTGCCCACCACAGCCACCACTCCCCCTGCCACCACTTTCCACGGCCCCCCTGCCACTCCCCACGCTGCTGCCACTCCAGCCTGGCCTGGCAAGCACCATGCGGTTCGCTGTGGTTTCCCCCACTCCACCCGATCTCATCTGCCTTTCCACTCTGATGGAGGGAGGGTGGGGCACAGTCCCAGGATCACCAGGCCAGAAGCTGCAGAGGCTTCCGGTTGGGGGCTGGGGACAGGGCAGGGGGACATGGTGGAGCCACAAGAAACATGCAGTGCACGGCAAAAGGTTCACCATGCTGCACATTTGCAGCACAGAGCCCAAATTAGATACTAGGAAATCCCAGTATCTTAAAAACAAAAACAAAAACAGAAAAACCCAAAAAAAGCAAGGTGGCGCACATAGCAGCAGCATACACTGCCCAAAACAGGACCCTGGCCAGCCAGAACCATGCTCCAGCTGCCAGCCAGGCTTTGAGTGCCCAGATCACCACTGCTGCAGCCCCGGGAGGCCCCCAGGACCCTAGGTAAGGCTGCTGGGACCAGCCCAGGGGCTGGCCTCAGCATTCCCTACCCCACCCAGGGCAATTTGGTATGCGCCACAGTCTGTGTGGAAGGGTGTTCTCTGGAGACACGTAGCAGCAGCATAACTATGTGCCACAGCTATTTGTCCCCAGGGAAGTGCATGTGTGCTCATCTGGACATACCCAATCTATTATATTTCCAAACCCTGCCATATCTCAAGCAGTACTACCATGTTACTTAAATCCTGCAGGGAGTGGTCACTCAAGCCTGCCCTTAAAAATCAGTCCCCATGATATCCACAACACATACCACTCACTAGATCAGGGATAGGCAATTATTTCAGGCAGGGGGCCACTTAGTGAGTTTTGGCAAGCCATCGAAGGCTGCATGACAGGCAGCTGGGGCAGATAAATATTAATTTTCTAAATTTTTTTAGGGGCCCTGTGGGCCAAAAAGAATGGCCTGGTGGGCCACATCTGGCCCGTAGGCTGCATTTTGCCCACCCCTGCAATAGATGTTGAGTGGCTTGGCCAAGGGCCTGAGAGTACAGTGGGGGTTTGATGCTGCACATTACAGACCAAACCAGCCAGAAGAAGTGGCAGACAGGATGCCCTCCTACAGATGGATCCTGGGATCTTTGCTAGAAGGGAATTGGAAAGGGGCACCCCAAGGGAAGCATATACACTCCCTCCTGTATCTTCTTTGCTTCAGGGACAGGTTAAAGCTTAAACACTACTGTTCTGTCATGTTTCAGAGAAACAGACCCGAGCCATCTCTGCTCTTGTTTTCTTAACTTGATAAATCATGTACATGACCCATGTAATATCTGCTGTCACCACATTGGGAACATCTGTACCAGAATGTTGTGTCCCATGCCCTCAAGCAGGACTCAGGAGTGATCACTTAAAGAAGATTCACAGTGACAGGTCAGGATTGGAGTCCTCTCCCTCAGAAATACAGGAGGAATTTGGCCACAAGTGTGTATCTCATATTTATGCTCCAAGAAAGATGTAAACTGACAATTTTGGAAAAGGCCCAGTTAAGTCTGCTTCAGATATTCACTGCTTTAAAAAAAATGTAGATCTAGGAGCATGCAAAGGAACAGAAAACTTCAGCTTCTATGTTCTCCACTTGAATTTGGTTCAGGTTAGTCATGACTGGAATTCACTACTGTCCACTGGCTGCTTGGTGGCCCATGGGGAGGGTTCACTGCTGCCATTAAAATTAGCACCACTGCCAGGGGCCAGCATGTTTCAAAACATGCCTGATTTCAAGGGATGGTGCTGCTGATAGGCCCATATCTCAGCATCAATGGAAGATTATGTATAGCAGTAATGGAGAAGTCATTCCCACTAAGAGAAAACATACCATAGTCATTCCAATTTCCTCAATTTATTTTCCCTTCAAGTCCCTGTCACACTCCAATCTGCCAGACTCCCATGTGAAATGCAGGGTATGAGAGTCAGCAGGTAAAATGGGCTCCAGTTACAGCAACTGATAACCAACCCAGGCCATAACAGTATTTGTGCAAGGCACAGGTAGGAGAAGCTGCAGTTCACAGCAGGATAACTTAGCTCAGACCCAAACAGACAAAACTGGTTTGTATGGGGGCAGAGAAACACTGGCTTGTCATAAACAACCAATGAGGCCAATTCTCCCTGTAAGTAATGTGACCAACTGACTGACCCTCTTAGTCCAGCCGTTCTGTTCCGAACACAGTTGGTGATAAGGGGTTGGGAAATCTGTACTGGTATTAGCTGAACTGTACTGGTTCTATAATTAGACACCTTCAGAGAGCAGCACTTTAAATCTTTGCCTTTTACCCATGCTATGCTGAAAGTTACAAGGAGAATATACAGAATGTTAGCATAATTACACAAATAAAAGAGACAAGTGCAAAGTCCACAGGCACTTGGAAATAAAAAGGAAAAGATCTCACTGGTTTAGTAACTGAACTAAAGCACTCAAGGGTGTATGGTGATTTTGGTTCCTATGTGCACTTCAGTAATTATGCCTGACAATTCATTTGAGGAATTGGAAGAATCAAAAGGAAAATAAACACCCTAAGCTTTAGAAGTACTTTGTTTTAATTTTTAGAGATTTCTGTTATTTAGCAGTGTATGAAGTAAGTGAACCAATAGACTTGAATGTTGAAATGTTCTCTTTTTCAGAATGGTATAAGAAGAGATTGAATTCTCTCCACCCTCAGAAGTGATTAGTGACAGAGTTCAGACTAGACAACAGGAGTCTGGCTGGTCAGCTTTCCTTAGCCCCACTTTACAGACAGGCAAACAGCAGCAGACTTCAGAGTAAAGTGATCTCAGCTTGAGCCCATAATCTGCTTTTTTTTATTTAGTTTGTATAAATCAAAATAAATATTGATCTATAAAGTACTTTCATAGCAGGGATATTGAATAAGCTATTTAAGGGGAAGTTAAAAACATTCAATTACTATGCATTGGTGAATGCGTTAAGAAGGAAAAGACCCCGTTATTCAATACGTAGAACAGATCAATTATCTCCATTTCCTAAAGCCATATTTGCTAGATACATAAAAGGACTTCATTTATCCACAGACATGATACAGAAAATGGACACCTGCTATCTGAACTCTTTAGGGCACAGCCCGTATTTACATGTGTTTGTGCAGTTCCTAATGCAAGAGGACTAGTATTCCAGCTGGTGTCTGGGGGCACTATCATAATATAAATATTAAGCAATAAAAATACTGGTATTTTACTGTGCTAAATCCCCCAGAGTGTTTCCAGCCTTTCAACATCAATCAGCAACAATTGAGGTTGGTAGTAAATTGATTCTCACATTCCACTGGCTCCTGTTTGTTTTTGTTAGAAATGATTTGTGATAGATATGGTGGGATATATTGATTAGTTCTGACAGTCCCAGCTTCCCAGGCGCTTTGTGGCACTGCCATTCCAAAATGACCTGCTTTCTACCTTGTCAATTTCATCCTGCAGAGTCTGTTATAAATATCTGTTCTATTAGGAGATGACTTCTCACCCTCTGGAAAAGGAAAAAAAAAAAAAGAGGTTCGGGAAAGCAAATCAGTACAATAAAATAGGTTTGCAATGTTCCAGAAGAGCTTATCTTTTATTGAGAGATTTTTGCCTCGGGGAGTTGTGGGGGAGAGAGAGGGAGGAAGAAAAGGCACAAAATAAGTTACAAAGACATCATATGAATTGTATGAGACAGAGGCAGTTTCAGAGCTGTTACAAATCACTTAAAAGTTAGCTTGCCAAGGCAGAGAAGGGTCTACAAAAATCTTAAAAGAAGAACATCTTTAAAATGCTCAAAAGATCATTCAGAAGCAAGTAACTTTTTCCAGAATGTAAAGAGATCACCATATCGATTTCTGGCTGAATTCTACTACCTGGGCTTCCCCAGTCTCCATTTCAAAGTGAAATATACCTGGTAAACATGTAATATTTTAATTAGGATAATTAATTTAAAAAAAAAAATCCGTCATTCCAAAAGGTCCCACACTTGAAGCCAACCTGCTGATTTTTACCTTGCAGAGCTCCAGTGAAATCTAGCAGCTACAGCTCAAACAATGTGCACATAAAACACAAACAGCCCGGGCAGAAGAGAGGTCTTAGTGTTCTGAACATTGTTTTTACATTTGTCACAACAGCTAACACCTTAGTCATTTGTGGCAAAAATGTCTTAAAGGAGATGGACCCAACACAAGGTCACATGATGTAACTGGGCATGACTACAACTGCATTAATGCACCATCGTTACTGCGCATTAAGTCTGTAATAACAGGTTCCAACTCAGTGCACGGTAACTAGCACTACTGTGCAGCAGCACTGGCGCATGCATTTTTAGTGACGCTAATGCAGAATAGACTAATTCTACTGCATATTAGTTCATTAGCACGGCTTTTGCCATGACACACTAACACACAGTAGAATTAGTCCACTGAGCATTTAGTGTTTCATGCAGTGCCCACTGAGTATCACCACTGCCCACTGAGTATCACCACAACTTGACTTCCGGGAGACTAATGTTTTTAGGCCTGAACAAGGGTGACTTCTTGGACAGAGTTCTAAAAATCACCAGCTTTAGCAATACAGCTGTGATCTCAAAATGGCACTTCACAAAAGACTTCTGAATCCCCTAAGTTCCCACATTGTGCTAAAAGGCCTGGCCCATTCAGTACTCAAGCTGAGTCAATGATTTAAATATACACAAACACTACTATTTACTACCAACATCTCTAGCCTTCTACCTGGCTCTGCAGCTAAACATACAAAAATAATTACCCTCCAGCCCAGGCATCTTTTAGCCTTTCATATTACAAGCACTTTTGATTGCAAGATCAAATTCAACCCTGCCGGAAGTAAGTGCAACACGTCTTAAATCCATTGAAGTTCTATGGAGACCAAACGTGGTCTCACGATCCTGAAAAGACAGAAAGTGTGTCCCATCAGCTCCTCCTTTGTGCCAGCTATGGTCCAAATTCTGTCCTAAGCCAGAATCAATGGGTTGCATAAATGTAACCGAAGGCTAAATTTGGCTTTGGATACTGGCTCATGTGCTCAGGGACAATTATCTGTATTTTAAGAGCTCAGGATAAGGAGAGATTACACAGTGCTGCAAAGAAGGACTACTATACCAAGTTCCACCCCACAGACCAGATTTTCAGAAGAGCTAAGTATCAACCACTTCATTTAAGGTCAATAAACCCCCAGTGGTGGTTCAGCCATTCTAATATATTGGCTCAAAAATGTGCAATTTCACTGCAATAATAAGTCTTTCAATTACAGTTGTCATTTACAATTCACATTACATGTTTAAAAAAAAAAAACATTTAAAAAGACAGACAAAAGTCCTTTCCCTCTTGGCTTAAGCAATAGGATTCCTAGCAGCATAAATAAAAGACAACAAATAATTTATGTTCTACAATTTCCTAAAGTCTCTTTAATATAAAATTCAGTAGGAAAGAGGTAGCTTAAAATAAATTATTATTAAGTCAAGAAAGTAAAAGCTGCTACTGGTCAGCAGGTAGTGCAATATAAATGGTAGTCATAAGCAAAAATATATCTGTACAATAACTGCAATTGCAGCACTAACAACATGAAGAAAGATTTGGATTTAGGCTTTCCTTGCATGTAAAGTATTCGAAACAGACCATTTCAGGGATAGAAATAGATTCCTTTATTAACATTGCCAATAGTACTCATTTCTTTTGTATACGGTAAAATGTATAATGTACCCTTTAATATGTATTGATAATATTGACTGTTTCCATAAAGTTTTGTTCTTTTGAAATTATAACCTGAGGCTGACTTCCTCCCAAACCTAGTCCTCACCAGTTAAACCAACTCAAGGCCAAAATCTATGAGCAGCACCTCAAGGATTTCAAAGATCTGTACAAGGCCTTGCCCCATGGTAGCTCTGGAGGTACAATTATGTTAACAGTACAATTGGAATAACTGGCATTAGAATCATCTGCTTGACTATGAATCGTATAAATGAAAAGCATAATAGGGGAAAGGGAAGGACTCAGTAACTTTTTAATGTTAATTACAGACTCAATTTACTCCTTGCAATGTTGGCAATCAAGGACAGGCAGCTGCACAAAGAGACTTGCTCGATTCAGGCCATTTTTTTTATTCTTCGTTCTGATTTTAAGACCAATTACTACTTTTTGGAAATTGAGGGTGACCAAGTCCTACCCTAAGTCCCTCTAGCTGCCTACATGTCTGTTGCCAAACACTGCAAATCACAGGGTTTTTATTTTATGAGTCCTACTTGAAAATTAGACATTCAGTGTTTAGTTTTGTACCCAACTGATTGTGCCAGCTCAACTATCTACTGAATTCTATGAACTCCATGTGACCTTTCGTTCATAATACTGTAAGTCTGATGAGTGTGCAACACGTTCCAACGAACCATCTCATCTAGTTTCTTCTTATCTTTAGGAGTGAGCACTGATATTTGCAACCTCAAACCAAAACAGACCCTGGAGGCTTCTGCATACGTTACAGAAGTGTTTCCAATTATGCAAATTCTACACTTTGTTTTTAATCTTTATACTAATCTCTTTGGTTAGTTACCATCTCTGCAAGCAATGAGAAGGGTTTCAGAAACAACAACAGTTGAAGTGCCCAGAGCCATGAAAAATAGGCAAATAAATGTAGTTCTTCCTTGTGTTCAAAAGCTCCATGGAGATGCTAGTAAGCACTGGTTTCATCAGGTCACATAGCTGAATTCCAAATAAACACAGAAAGAACTAGTTTTAGATTGTTTCATTCCAGGAAAACAATACTTGGCAATTACTTAAACCTTGATTCTATGGTATTGCTCATACATAGAACCAGTCTAAATTGACTGAGTACACTTAAAAGTATAAACCTAGTCCCATTTACACTTTGTCTTAGTACCTTTTATTAGATTTGCAATTAGCACAGCTATTTTAGGATCATACAAAACATTATCATAGGAGAGAGGACACAGAATTTCATAACTTTAGACTGCCTCTCAGAGGCAACCTTAAAATCAGTTCTGAAAGCTACTGAAGACTGGACAAAGCACTGTAGATGATATGGTGAAGAACGATCTTCTGCAAATGCTTAAGTGAACAAAATACAAAATACACCTTTACCAAACAGTTGCTATTATTATATTTGTTATATTTGGTATCTAATGTTTTTTCTTCCGCCTGCTAAACCCTGCAATTAAACCAGAGTAATAAGATCCTGAACAGAATGAGTCAGGGGGAAAGCCATACATAAACACCTGCCTGGACCAGGTGTAGGTATGTATGGACCTACTAACTTCCAACATGCCATTTGGATGTTTCTCACAGATGTTTTGGCATATGTATTGCCAGCCAGAATTTGACTCAACGCTGATGTACTGGCACCAAAGACCTATTATTTTCAAAGCATGATTAAAGAAACTGAAATGGGAAGGTGGAAAGAACTATAAATAGCAGAACCTCCTTAAGTAAAAGCAAAATATTAACCTAAGTCAGCATGCTCCACAAATTAGAACAGAAAACTCAAGAAACCAGAGTTCTATTCCAGCCCTCTTTACCCGCTTCCTGCAGCCCTGGGATAATCATTTCAACTCTCTGCACACCATTTCCCACCTCCTAACACCAAAACAAGGATAACTTTCTTCTGCAAAGTCATCCAAAACCTCCAGATAGAAGATACTGTAAATATAAGCAGGCATCTGAGCAATACTTTCTAGACACAGGATGTCTTGACTGCATTCCATGGAATCTTGCAACACAAATGCCCCTGACTTCAACAGCAAAGACAACTGTGCAATGCCCCATCCTGATCTAAGCAGGGCTTGCTTGTAGTCTTTATGGGCTGCAGGGTCATCTTGAGATGTGCAGGGTTGACATTAAGGCAGTACAAACTGGTTAACAGCCCCTGTAGCCATTAACAGCTTTCAACTTCATAGCTGTAATCAATATTGCTGCCCAATAAAGAGCATGGGCTCTATACTTAACCTCTGTACAGGCCCCCTGATCCCAAAGGGTAAATCGTACCTTTGAGGAGATGACTAGCTGCAGTCTGCTCCATTCTAGGCAAATTTTATGTGCCTTTAGAAAAGCTGTCTATGCAGTTGTTCAGCACCCTGAACTACACACTGGTTAACCTCCAACTAATGCAGTCTGTCAGATTGCACTGGCTGGAGAATTGCTGGGGGAGTCTACAAAGCACCCGATTACTGTTTAAATCACCTCGAGCTGGGATCCAGTTTTATGTTAAAATAGCTAGTTAAGGAGGAAAGACATGGTAAATTATTTTAGGGAACCAAATAATGTAAAAGAGGAGGTCCTGTTAGCTTCAGAAAGGTGGAGGAACAGCACGCTGCTGGATGTATAACACACAATAAGAAAGAGGTATTTCTGAAATGCTAGTCTTTCTGCAGTGAAGCCAGCAAATGAGAGTCTGTGCGTTTCTACAGCACTTTCCCTCAGATGATTCTGAAAGGCTTTCCAAACTGTAATGAGTAGTCTCAAAAACCCACGCTGGAGCGTGACACTAAGATCATCATAAACCCTATTTTTCAGTGGGAAACAGAAGTGATCTAGGTCACAAAGCTATTTGATAGAAAAGCCAAGTCTGGAAGCAACCCATTATTCCCAAATCCCACTGCATCTTAACTGCGAACTAATCCTTCCCTCATACAGCAGTAGCAAAGAATTATGCCAACTCAGCCCCAGAATGAAGAAACTGGAACAGTACCAACCCACTTTTTGAACCAGGTGAAACTTTTACAAGACCTGGAAGGAGTGTATATCAAGGCAAAGAATGACAAGGACCCTCACACATCACCAGGTGCTACTTTTCTCCTTGCCCTCTTACCTCCCTGTGAAGTGCTTCAATCTAATTTTCCTTCTTCCCCTCTGGTTGATTCTTATGCTCTGCTTCATCTGTCTCCTGACCCAACACATCCCTGCCTTTTTCAGGTTTGTTCCCACTGCAGCCCAGCTTCCCTCACAAGAAGCTGAGAAGGAATGGGTCCTTCTGGAAGAGAGGTTAACTGGTAGCTGCGCTCAGGAAGGGTTCACTCTTTTCCATCACACAAGCGTCAAATAAGCTGGCTTCAAAATTACGTTTCCTACACAGTGGGTGTGTCTACACAAGATGTTAAATGTGCAGTAGCACGTCACAGCAGAAACAGTGCTAATAAGCTACTGCGTAGTATTATTGGGCTACTGTGCAGTAGTCTCAATAAAAAAGCACGTACCAACTCTACTGCAGAGTAATGCTGGTTACTGCACTGATTTAGTACTCAATTATACAAGTAATAAATTGAATGCACAGTAACTATGGCACATTAATGAATATATAGACGTGCCCAGTGTCAAGCACAATAAGCAGTTCAGGTCACTTTCCATGGAAAATTAACTTAGCAAAGGAATGGATAAGAATAGGCTGGGGACTGTCAAAGGATATTATAGTACAACTGTTACATGAGTGGTGTTATTTTATTGTCTATAATAGGAATATTTTTACCACTGTGCTAGCAGGAACTCCGATAGCTTCCTTGGGCAGATTTAGAATATGCGCTACACAACCAAAAAAAGAAGCAAAACTGGGTCTGTATTGAACTGTTAAATAGTACTTGGAAGCGGTGGAGTAGACCCAAATGCTATGGTTCAGGTATCTAACTAACATAGGCACAGGTTGCAAAGTTTGAAAATAGCATATGTTGCCATTAGAAGACTTTTCCTTATTAATACTGGTCAAGTTTCTATGCACCACATGCTCTCTACACATCCTATGGAATTCTGTGCATCATATGTGCCCAACAAGTGCTAAATATGACAGAAATATTTGATGTTATAATGCCTTACAAACACTCTGCACAAGGAAACAATTATTCTTTAAGGGTCAGTGGCAGAAAGTCATTTTGTATCAAGTTAGCTTTTCAAAGGGAACTCTACTGCTAATCACCAGGGAACCTAGAATATGGAGCATGTGGAGGGGAAGTTGAAGTGCTCTTTGTTAAAATCCTGCTGGCAGATGACTGAAATCTGCTAAAACAGGACTCTGCCTACAAGACAGTTCGACATACTGGCGTGAAAAAAGTAAGCATTAATAAAAACAATGGTGGAAAAGGGTAGGACACAGATAAAGAAGGTAGTCATCTCAACTTCTAATGGTACAAACATGGGGTACAGACTATGAACATAAGTCTCCAAAAAGTGCAGTTAATCTCTTCAGCACAAAAATCTCCTTCATCCTCAGTTTTGTGATTGTGTGTGTACCATTTAAGTATAGAAGTACTTGAATGAAATGGAGATACATTTCAGAGTAAAGAGAAAACTGTCACAAAGGCTGAAGCACATCCTGCAGAGATCCCCTAAGCTGAACTGTTATAACCATGTGGACTCCCAGGGGAGTGCTACGCAAATGACTCTTTCCCAGGGCTGGGTTCCCATTCATAGTTGGGTTCAGCCCTTTCATATGGCTGGGTTGCCTTTGCACAAAGATAAAACCCAAACTACCAGAAAGGCCAAAAGCCCCAGTTTAATGAGAGAGTCACTACTACTATCCGACCCAAAGCCAGGCAGAGTCAGGAAGTACACTGCGGAAATTACTCCCCAATAAACAAAGGTTTACAACCGCACAGATACAACCCCTGAGTTTGGCATTAACATTCTCTAAGCAGCTTTCATATATTTAGAACCATTGTAAGTCAAAAGCCACACCAAGAAACTAGAGAGAAACCTTTCCTCAGATTACATCCCTGCAATTTAAAATGCAACTGTAAGACTAAAGAAAACATATTGAAAAAATAGAGTCAAATTTACTAACAGTCCCAAGAACCTCACTCCAAGTAATCTTCCTATGTAAAAAAAAAGAAAAAGAAAAAAAAAAGCTAAATATGGAAGAAAGAAAATCCAGACGACTTAAAATGTAAAATGTTCTATTAATTTTGCCATCACATTTGGAAGAGCTGTGCAAAGAGAGAGGGGAGACACCAAATTAACCTGAAAATGGCCCAGTGTGATTATACTGGTCAGTAGTTGCCCTGATCTTCCCTACCAAGTACTGGCTGTAGAGGCTACAGCTCTGCAATTTGCTCATAGGATTGGTTCAGTAGAGGATCTGTTCAGACCACAATGAAGCATTATATGCCGGAACCAGGAATGTTTGGAGACCGCCATCTACTCTCAAGATGGGGATGACTGTAGCAAGTTCCATTTTACAGGTTCTGATCAGGCAAACTTCAGGCTGCTTTTTTTTTTTTTTTAAAGTGTTAGTTTGATTTAGTATTGCTTGAGTTTAACTCTTCGATAGGTTCAGTAACTGCCCTTTCTTCCCAATTGCCTGATCCAGTGCTATATTCCAAAGAATAGCCTTACACATTCTTTGCAATCACCTTAATATGAAATCTGAGCCAGCAACTGCCAAGAATTACATAAAAATCAACTCTCTAGGAATGCTGAATTGTTACACAAAGACTTCATCTTATTAGTTGGCAACACTTCAGACACTCAACATCTTTAATAAAGCACTTTTAAAATCACCGTAAAAAAGAGAATAGTTTTCCCTCAGCAAGGTCACGTAACCAACTGAAAGTCGGCACAAGCCACTTCCAAAGAACTTTACCTGTACACAAAACTTTAAAATAAATACTAGCAGCCTTCTTCAAATAACCTCCAAGATACTAGCAGCAGTCTGCAGAGGCAGCAACTACAGTTCCTTGTGCCATCGTAGAGGTCATTTTCCGCTAGCTATAATCATGGACAGACCACAGTAACACAACAGCTAGTTAAACTGTGCCCTCACAATTAAATTACCACCCCAAAGACATTCACTAAATGCAATGGAAAGACAAGTCACACTCCTTCAAGTTTACACAGCAGAGTGGAGACAAGGCAAAAGCAGCAAAAGTAACACATGCAACTGAAGGTCAGAGATGTCCTAAAACTAGACAGACATGGCAAATCTGTGTTTGTAACAGCCAAAAGAATAGGAGAGAAAGATTTGGGAGACCGATGCAGGGAGAATAAATCAGTATTACGGAGGACTTCTGTTCCCTTAAAGCTTTTTTGCCCATTCTAATTTGCTGGTCCTTTCAACCTTCAATGGTCCCTCTAGTGCTCCACCTACCACAACTAAATATAGGTTGTCAGCTGTTGGTGTACCCCATCCCACAGCACCACATCTTCCAGACTCTGGAACTCCGTGACAGTATGTGTATGTAGAACCTGCACAGATTCCATAAGCTCAATGTCCCCGCTGTGCTGTAGGCATCTTAACGTGCAGGGTGTCAGAAATCTGTTCCCCTTGGGCTGGCACAGAGAGCCTTCTGTCACCAGTTAAATCCTCTAGGTTTTATCTGTCTGAAAAATATCTAGTGACAGCTTTCAAGTTTTTGGATTTAAGTTGGTTCAAACGAGCTCACCTTGAAAAAACATGAGCTCACTTTGAAAAAAATAGGAACAGGTGAAATGGCAATCTTCCCAAAAGGTGGATCAGTTCTCAAATGCTTCAAGTTTCAGAAATACCTTATGCCACCACCTCTGTGCTCAGACTTGGTTTGCAATCATACTTCTGAGCCGCAAAAATTTAACTGTTTCTCATGTGCGAGAAAAAAAAAATCAGCAGTAGTCACCAATCAAATAAACGTAATGAATTTGAACAGTACTCTAACTCTTCTAAAGCAGAGGCACTTGCCCTGTTGCATCCATCTGCGGATGGTCCCTTTTTTCATGTTTTTAATTCTTACAGGCAGATGTGGCTGGACAAGTAAAAAAATAGGCATAAAAATGAGCATTTCTTCTTCTTGTTACTTGATCATCTGGGTCTCTTCATCAGCATCATAAAACTCCTCATCCTCACTTCCACTTCCTGCAGAGCTGTCTCTGTCTCCAGACTAGAAAGAAAAATGAAATACTTGCTTAATGTTCAGCAGGCATCAAATTTCACACACCCCCAAAAATGTTTTTCTGCAGCACGTTTCAGAGCATCTTGATGTTTTATAAACATGAAGCAATGCAACCCTACTGAGATGCAAGTGAGAACTTCCACTATACATATTCAGGAAACTGATACCAAAAAGTTAATGACTTGCCCAGGATTACTCAGACTTCTCAGATGCAAGTAAGTGGCTTTTGGATCCATATCTCATTGGATTCTTTAAGTGATGGTGCACCTGATGACACCTCTCTGCTCTCACCAGTGGAAGACGAAGGTGCAAGCAGGAAAAAAAAAACTAACTAGGAAACTTCTCATTTAGTGAGCTACAAAGCTTCCTGACAGAAATGTTTCTGCACCACGTGACTGTGAACTGTTCTACACTGGGCATTTCCACACCATGCTCCAGCATGTCTGGGAAGAGACACTCATGCATGTTCCCTGCACATTTGCTCCAATTTTTGCATGTGTCAAGCCTGGAAATGTGCCAGTGAGGCTGCTCAGAGGGCTTTCTCACAGTCACTCAAGGCCTCAAACTCCACCATGCTTGAGAACCACCTTTGGTGTGGCTTCACCACTGCATTCTGGGGTTGGCAAACAAGACTAGGTGAGTGGGGATGTAGTGTAGACATACTTGTCTAGTGTCTCCAACCCTCTCTAACTACTAGAAGTAGTCTCAGGAAGTAGACTGCCTTTCTGTTTTCCCATCCTTAATTATTTGTAACTGGTGTTTGTTGTGGACATCTTCCTACATGGATGTTATTACAATAAGATTGAGGACACGTGCCAAGTTTATTTGACATGGTAATCAAACAAACAAAACTTGAACTGGCCAGAACAGCAGAATTAAAAAAAAAATGCCTAAACAAGTGAAAGAAAGACTCCAAGGATCTAGAAGATTTTAGAAACTAACAGGACAACTGGAGCAGCAACTACAACTAAGCTACCACAAACTATAAAAAGCTCAGCGTGCCAGGTATCAAGGAAAAGCAGAGGTGCCACAGATGCTGAAACTGCTGTAAAAGGGACAATGGTGAGGTAGCTGTGCTGGTGGGCAGTTTCATACCCTTGGCTTCTACAGCACCTGAGGTTGGGGGAAACATACATTTATATGCTGTGTTCACATCTCATAAAGGTTCTGTGCCAAGCAACGTGTCTATGTTGGGATAGAATTAAGATCTGTAAAACCCATTTGTCAAAGGAGAACTGCATTTAAACCTCTTTATTCTCACTCATGAATTTTGACAATATCATTCTTCATCTCCCTGCAGCAAAAATCTGAGTAACATTAAGAATAAAGATCCATTTTAAGTTCCTTGTTTGGGTTAACAATATACTTGAGAAAATCTCAAGTGGAAAGCATTCCCACAGCACCATGCTAGGATACTGGGTTCTGTAATGACTTGAGTGGATAGGAGAGAGCACCAGATCACTAACACCACTTCCAAAGTACCCTTGGCTCTCACTGCACGTCACTCATCCACATTATGAGCCAAACTAATCCCTACTTAGATTCCAAGATCAGGCAAGTGGACAGGTTGCAGTGGCATGTTCCTGCTTTTTAGGATACTTTTTGATAATAAGGTTATAGTCCCTTATACTGTAGTGGCCCTGGAAAAATTATTTCATTTTTACTACCTAAAAAATAAGCCACATGTAATTACATAAATAGGAGTTGGCTTCCATAGACTCCAAAATGCCCCAGTCCCCAAAAAACAAAATATCAAAGAAAGACAAAGCTCTCTGGGTGACAGCAATAACCAGTCAGCACACAATACAATAGCTTTATAGTATTGCAATGATTCCTTTGCAAGCAATTTTCCCTCACTCAGCGTATGCATCTTCCCAGCCTACAGCACTAACAAAAAATGATGGCTCCTATGGAGAAAGAGAATTATTAAGACGCTTGTGTGTCATTGAATCATGCAAGTCATGTTACTTTGCTCACCCCAGAACAAAAGTGTTGGTCATTTTTTCTATTATCTCCCATTTCTCTCAAAGCCTAACAGAGAAAATGTGACAAGACTTCAGTTTTTGTTGATCAGAGTGGCTACATTCAAGCCTTGTCTACCACTCAGGTGGATTGGTGGTATTAGCTAAACCAGCACATCCCTCTAATAAACGTGCAATTTCTATCTAGAGTCTTTTTTTTTTCCTAGCATAGCTTATACATACCAGTTCCCCTGGACTTTTTGCCAGTATAAACTGCATCTACCCCACAGCTATTCCTCATAACAGTGGTATCAGGGGAGGGTTGGAGGGTGGGGGTAGAAATCACTTTCCTCACCGACATGAAACAGCAGACTCTGCTGGTATTTGGTAGAGCAATGTGTGATTAATGTTAAACATATCAAAACAGGAATTTTAAACATCCTGTGCAATAACCCAAGAAATATTAAGAAAAATGGGTTATGTTGTTTTTTTGCATTCCTCAGGATCATCTCAGAAGAGCAGGGCTGTAACTGAATGCTATTCAAGATGAATTTCATATCCTTGAATATGATCAGGGGGAGACAGTCTCCATTTTGAGGAGACTGACTACATCATGTCATGAAGGAAGGACAATGGAGTCCACAGGGATAACATAGAGTATAAACAGCAAGACATTCAACCACACCCTGTAAATCCTATGGCAACTCCACTAGGTCTTTCCATGGCCTTGCCAGATAGACTATCAGCTTTTACTTTTCTGTACATTTTCTCATGGGAAGATTTAAATTAAACATGTAACGGGCCAGGCTCCATCCTGGGTATAACTTCACTGAAGTTAAGCATATTACTATTGACATCAATCTGGCACTTTCTGTAGCCTCTAGATTCAGCCATCCAGTATTTAAGTAAGCATATTAATTTATTTTTGTTTGATAAAATGTACCCTGCTAGTACAGAGGTACAGTAACACAGGGTCCAAGAGAAATCTTTCATCTCAGGAAATGACTGAAAAATGGACAAAACCTACTTAACAAGGGAAGTAAATGCAAGAGTGCAACCAGCCTCATTGGGGGGGACCAATGAGGTCCCCGCTTCCACAATCCTACACCATGGTGATACGGAGTCCTAGCCAGGATGGGCCCAAACATGCATAGCCTACCTGAACCCACAAGTATGCCCTAAGCCTGTAAATTTGTTGGCAAAAAGGCTCAAAGGTAGCTTCCTGAGGCTGCTCTCAAGGCCCTGAAAGCTACCACTAGGGATAAATTTGGAGTAATGTCACCAGTGAACTTCTGGGTTTGGAGCATACCTTCAGGCATCAGAGAGGGGGACGTGGACAGGGCACGTTGCAGACCATCCCAGCCAGGGCATGCTGCTATTTCTGTGTAGACAAGCCAAAATCATCTTCATGATTATGCCTTGGGACCATGAGCTCCAACATTTCAACTCATCTCAGTGACTAGGATCAGTACAGAGGCAGATCTCAGAGTAAACTAGGCCCTAACCAAGTTTAGGCCTTTATAAGTTAGAACCTACCCCTTATAATTGAACCCAGAAAGAAATTGAAAGTCAGCACAGATCACAAAACACAGGTATAGAATTGCTTTTGAGAAACTTTCACCAGGGTCATGGGGAGGTTTTGAATGATCTCAAAAACTAGCTTTGCATGAAGCATAATGCAACAATCCAGCTTAGAGGCAAAGCAGGCAGATAACTTTGCTAGGGTCTTTTGTCCTAAAGCAAAAGTTTGCAACCTTCCGGCTAAGTACAGTTTCATGGACTGAGCTGGCCCAAGTAGTATTTCAGGAATACTCTAGAGAGTATTTCAGAAACAATGGTAAGATCATGAACCATTTCCTATGTTTCCTTGGAACCTGTCAACCACAAGCTGAAAACCACTGTCCTAACCTAGTTAGGGTGCCCTATTCAAGTTGGCAGCTACTAGCAACACAGTACAAATCTGAAGAAGTATTGACCAGAAAGCTGGGATACCTGTGAGCCATCTAGTGCTTGTAGTGACATGGCTTCTTCCCCAAGTCTCCAATATGAGCACACCTGCAGGTCTGATATTGTCTCTAGCAAAGGGCTGTTCAGTGTTTCTGGCAACAATAAACTCAGGAGCCCAGAGAGAAGGCCAGTAACTCCAAACACAATATAGGGCAGAGACCACTGTACAGATTTCTGAAAATTAAAGAAAAAAATATAGTTTAACAGAGTAGGAGTCCTTACCTACCATTTTACATATTCAAACATTTAGATTTTATTCTACCTATCACATACCTCAGTAGACTTAGATGCCTAAGGGTGATCTTAGTCCCTGAAAAACTTTTTGTTTTAACAAGTACTTCTCTATGATTTCAGTGAAGTAGATGGTCCTCCTCCAATCTGTTCCACCAGAGAGTCAGGGGCCCACCATTTCCCCCAAATCTGGTTTTATGGATTTCAAGTTCCCTTCTGGGACTATTGTGAAGTTCCCAGCATCTCAGGTCTCCATACCAATACCAACACTTAAGGCTACAGTGACTGGCTATGAATTTTAATTTGCATGTATACAGCAAGGTACAGTGACAGGAAAACCAACAGAGGGCTGCCCCATTTTTTTCTTTATTAAGATAATAAGGATTGTTACACCTCCAGCTTTAACTGATGACTGCAAGTGTCAGGATAAAAGGACATTTGCTCACCCCCTACTCATAAACTGTGCATTGAGGCACTTTATATGAGGAGATTCACCTTTACTATGAGCCATTTACAGAAGGTACTATAACCACTAAAGATACAAGGCAGTGATTTTATATGATATGATAAATCCTTCACTATTACCCTTTCCCTACCTGGAGTTTTATGCCAGGCTCATCAGTGTGGTATCTGAGCATCTCAATGTAGTGAAGCTGCAAATCTGTGGACCAGTTCTACAAATCCTTAAATGGATAAAAAATACCTAGTAGACTAGATGTTGGAGTTTTGTCTAAATAAAGGCTAGATCCTCTGTCCTTAACCTTGTATGGAGAAGCACAAAACATTAGATCATCCAGTCAGCCTTCTTGGCACATTGCACTGATTTAAACTGTACTCATACAGTCTAATCTGTCTCCCTCATCCCTCCAATCATCTGACACACCACAGTCAAGGGAAAGAGAATGTAGATAAAAAAAAATAAGAGGTGCAGACAAACCAGCGAAGGGACAAAAGGAGCAATAATCCCACCAACTCGGGAAAACATGGAGCAGGCACCCATTCCAACATTCCTAAGAAGAAAAAAGCAGGTGTCAAGCACAGTATTTGCATTAAGAACTAAAGCATCATTTAAAAGTGCCAACAAGCAAAATCTTAGCCGTAGGACACTGACTGATAAAATGCACACAAAACTTATTGGAAAAATCATCCCAGAACTGGAATAGATAGTACACAGTGTTGTTTACACTTGGGATTTCATTCATTACTATAGTTGTCCTAGCACAGACAGACAAACTACCTACAAACTAAGATCTGGATCAGATCATTTTAAATCCTACCTGAAACTGGGCATAAAACAGCACCATTCCGAGATGAGAGATTGCACTGGTGCAGTGACAATAGTGACTGGTCACTGATGGCTGCACCTGGCATAAATACCCAGTACAGCTGCATCTACATGCTATAGTCATCTATTCACCCAATTATAAGTATGCATGCCCCTGCTCTCTACTGGATGAAGCGTCAGAGCTGCTCAAGTAGTTTGAAAACAACGAAGTCACTCTTGCTGACTGCAGCATGCTAAACATATAAGCCACAATACTACTGGCTACACTTTCAGGAATGTAAACACAGCTGCCTTATGTTTATACAGCACCATGTGAATTTTTGGTGTGGCTACTATACAAATAGTAACATTGATATTGCTCACCTGCATTATTGCAGAGAGGGATGCGACTTTCCTAAGCATGCTGGACATTGCATTTTTATGTTCTGCATGCCTACTCTGAAGGAACAATCCATTCAGAGAAGAATTTTAAGTCAATTTCAGTCCGTAAGGCTCAATGACTAATCACGACCATTTCCCTTCAAGCAAAAGTCTCAGTGAGAAGGTACAATTAATAAGGAAAAAACGTAAGAGGCAGTAATAAGGTGGCAAGAAAACTACTATTGTAAAGTGAATTGGCATTACCTGATTACTGTAGGATAAAGTTCTGATGTGTAGATATAAACAATGTTAAATGCTGCACTGATTGTCAGTTTTCCCAGTAAAGACAATGAACGGCTGTTCACAACTGCAAATACTCCCGTGTCTGAAGAAGAAAAATTGAGCTTTGTAAGGATCCATAGCATATGGAAATGTCTTTCAGTAATTATTTCAATTACACAGGAGAACTGAAAGGAATCTGTTGAAGAGTTTGTTACGCTACCAGAGTTCCTTTGTAGACAATATCTGTCAGAAGTACACATTCATTGATTATCTGTTTCTCCTGCTGAAACAAATATTTATTGGGCTACAAACAGAGAAAGACTAACTCTACACCTCAGTGTTTAGGGCACTCATGTTGGATGGAGGTTTAAGTCCATGTTCCCAGACAAGCAAAGTAGAGATTAAACCTGAGTCGCCAATACCCCAGATGTGTTACTACTGAACAACTAGGTTTCCTAGGAGCAATTACATAGCTGTTTTAGTACTTAACTCCCAGATTAGTTCAGGATCCAAAGTAGAACGAAACACTTGTTTGGCTGAAGATGTGGGTGCCTATCTTTAGCCAGTTAGCTGCTAAGGCTCTGAAGCCCTCTCCTTTCCTTTGTATTTCAGTTCTATCTAGCGTAGGCAGCCTTCCCACCCAGCTGGATGCTAAGGATCTCATCCTCAGGCATCTAACTCTCCTCATGTCCTGTTTGGGTATCCCAGATACCTCTCTTGGAGCTTACAATTCCTTTGTGTGGAAGGGTGCCTAAACATTGCAACACCTTTAAGAATATTAGCTTTGGTACTGTACAGATGCTGTAAACTTAGAGTAGTTCTATCCATATAAAAAAAATCTTATCTGTTACATTCACCACCATCTCTTGTAAGTGGGCATATGCACATTATCCAGATGTTTAATCCTTTTTTGAATCCTGCTGAATTCATCTGATAACTGAAGGCATTTATATATTCTGACAGGTACTTTCTAGGTATATGTAAGTATGTTTACGAAATAATTTATATGCCTTGCTTTCCAAAGGAAGAAATCTTTTCCCCTTAATATTTTCTGTTTTTACTTCTGTGTAGAACACCTGAAAAGCAAGACCATGCTGGATCCTTGTATGGCTTTCTGAACATATAAATAAGTTTAATTCCACATTCCTACCATGCTTTTCACTTCAGAGGATTCCCAAAGTGCTTTGCAAACTATACGTGGTTTATATACCCTCTCTTGAGCATACTGCATAGCTGTGTGGAAGGGGAAAAGGAAGACTTGACCAAAGAGACAAGGGCGATGGGATTTTTTGATTTTAAAGTTCTCCTTCAGAGATGCACACACAATTTGAAAGATACTCTTAATTACATACCTCTGAAAGATGAATTGATGAATCAATTTTGCTGGAACATTTGACAAATACAGGAGTGGGTCTTCAATGCCTAAAAAAGCATGCGGTACTGTTTGGCATTAAGTAGAAAGTGTAAGGCAAAAATGGGAGGTGGGGGCTGGTGTTGTGATTAAAAGCAAAGACTGGGACTACAGAAATGTCTTGTATTCCACTCTTTCACTGACTCATTCAAGGCCTTAGGAAAGCTCTCTGGGAAAGCTTCTAGGCTTCAGTTCCTGCAGCTGCATAATGGAGGTTGGCCAGATGGGTGCTATAAATCTGCATTCACATATATTTGCAAAATCATTGGATCCTGAGACAGAGGATATTATGGAGGTCCAGAGTACAGTTATCAAATTATCCAAGAAAACACACAAGAAGTTATTTACCTTTCTTTTCTGGGAGAAACATGACAATAAGACAGGCTAGCCCTCCCAGGAACAGGAATGCTGCCAATGTTCGCTTCCGACCAAACCTGATGGGTCAGAAAGGAGAATGCTTAGTATGACCTCAAAGCAAAGAGCATTCTAAATTCACTCAAACTCACGCTGGACTCCCAGTTAAAATTGCTGAATGCCATCTCCTGCAAAGTTTTTGTTTTCACCCTCCATTTTTTTTTAAAATATAAGTTTCTATTCCTCTCATGATATAGACAGTGCATGAGATTGCACATTTAGTACTTGACAAAGAAAGAACTCCATAAATGTGGCTGAAAATTCGTAGATTTTTAGTTTGCTTTCAAATGTTTGTGAATGCAGGACTAGGCAGAGGGGAAGAAAAGAGGAAGCTACTCGGAGGAAGTGTGGGAAAAAAGTGATCTATTCAGAAGGTTCTGAAATGACTTCAACTGGAAGGAGAAAAAGAATAGAATACTGCAGCATGGACCAGGATATGTGACCCAGTGTTCAGCCACCCTAAAGCTTAAGCAGCACAATATGCCAATGTGGAAGATGCCCCTAAGGAACAACACCTTAGTTCCAACAGAATATACAGGGAGCTAGCTTAGAAAAAACAAGGGGATTCTTTGTCACAAAATCAGAGGTGTGAAGGAGTGCCATCTTGTGTTAGTATAGAGTCAGAGCAATTGGACTATCAGGAGCTTCAGTTTCATCACTGTGCTAGATCTGAATGATTATTTACTAGTTCTCTTTTCCATTAAGATCCATTTATGTTTATATGAATGGAAAAGAGAAATAGTAAAAAAGTTACACATATACTATTTTTATACAAAAATGCTCTGCCCCAGGAAGACGTACTGAACTGGGATGCTTAGCAGTTCCTGCAAAGGATTACTAAACCCTGGGTGCATGCTCCTGACTGTGCAGTTGGTACTGCGCAGTCATTTAGTACTTGCTGGTACTGCGCAGTCCCAGTGGTGCACAGGTCGTTTTTGACCCTACCGCACAGTCATGGCAGCATCACAGTAAGTGCCCACCAATGTCGTCATAATTCATTGCTACCATGACATACTGTCTTGTGTTGACATGCCCACTGAGGACTGAATTTGTATTCAGGAAATATATCTTTGGGAAAAAATAAGCTGGATTTCATGCTATTCAATACTCACCACTTTTGGTTAATCAAGTAGATGCAGATTGGGTAGGCAGGTATCTCTATTAGCCCAGATAAGGCCAAGTTGGTATAAATACTTCCACCCAAGTCACCTGCATTGAGGGTGAGACCATAGTAAACCAAGCTGCACACAAACCTGTAGGTGGGTAAGGAAAAAAGAAAAGAAATCAAGTGTAAGACTATAAGATTTCCCCTGCCAGATCACTCAGTCATATCAGTCTACTTCCATTTAACACATCTAGCATAGTCACTTCTTGCTGTTTACAGAGGAGGCATAGGCTCTTAAAACACACTACTGATGTTTTATATGAAGCAAAATTATTCTTTTTTTCCACAAACCCAATCTCTGACATACTATTTTCTTAATATGAAGATCAAATTACATTTAAGACTTATTAAGCTATTTAACACCTTACTAACATAACCACAGTATGAGCGTGAAAGACACAGTATTTGACTTGATGAAACTAACAAGACATATGACTTCAAAGTTCCAAGTTCTGCATATCCCTTTCACTCCCAAGTTTCTACAAGCCCTTGATCCAAACATTTAATTGTTTGTCCTCTTGTCATTTTTAAACTCCTCCCACTTTATTAATTCCTCCATTGTCTCTCGCTCCCTGTAACCATCCATTGGCATTTTTCATTGGACTGCTGCAGTGGTAAGCAGCTGGTTTCTTTCCAGACATACACAAATGACAAACTCATTGATCCTTTCCTCAGTAAATGAACTTTATGTCCTCATGCCTTTGCATTTGGACATTTGAAGTCTGCTGCTCTGCCTGCAAATTTTAGAATAGCAATGCAAACAGTTATTCCACTAAGCTCCAAGTTTTCCACAAATATAAAAATGCTTTTTTTTCCTTAATGGACAAATATAACCAAAATAAACATCCTAATGTGAACCTCAGTATTCGAGCTCTAGCTGAACCATGTCCCACTTCTAGGTGGCAGCAAAACACATGGTGACCTAGGTGTACGAAGTCAAACACACATCTTTGGAAAGCTGTTTCTGCTACTGACTAAAGACAGCAGGTGCAGGGGGAAAGTGTCATACAGCAGTAATCCTGAATGAGCAGCCACCTGCCAGTGCCAGCATCCCTTACCAACACAGTGAGGAAGGTCTAGTGCCACCAGTTTATGCAGACCACATGAGCAGGGACTGGATAAAGCTCCTAAAGAGTTTTGTTAATTCACCTCAAATATAAATCAGTAGGTTTCCTGCAATTCTGACTCTGGGATCCTGACTAAGCTTTGCTACAGCACTTCCCACTCATGACCTACAGCTCTTCCCACTATTCAGCAGTTAGCTTCCTAGCCCATCACTTCAGTCCACAGTTGATTCCTTCCTATTGCTCTTCAACTTCCAACCCCAAGTTCTAGATGCCCATCTTTGCCTTCTAAGCTCAGCACAGTATTGTAACCATTTACACCTCTGCTTCCTCCTATCATGTCCCACCTTTATTTTCTCAAATGTTATACCTACAATTCAGTCTTCTTGTTGCTTTTGTTTCTTTCTCCTGCCTATCTCTGGGCCTTCTTCCACGATGTTCCTTATTTCTGGGATAAGCTCCCTGTTCTACTGCCTTCATATTATTTCACATCTGCTAAAAAGTGTTCAAGATTTGGTAGCTTAATATAGTAAAAGTGGATCTTTTAAATACCATACAAAGGGCAGAATCCTATTTCATATTACACTTAACTGTGTGTAAGTGCCAAACAACTAACAATCTTAGTTTGTGCGTGATATGGATGCACAAGCATCCACATGGCTACTGAGCATGTAGAGTAGGCTGCACTCCAGATAGGCAGGCATGCGACTCCATGTGTGTGTACCTGAGGCATATGTCTGTGTTCACTTTTGGCCCCCTCACTTCAAATAAGATTAGAAAGAGCCACGTGGAGAGTGACAAAAAGTATTAGAAACTTGGGAAACATGACTTAGAGGAAAGGATGAAACACCTAGGGTTATGTATTCTGGAGAAGAGAACACTAAAGGGGGATTTGATAGTAGTCTTCAAATACCTGGAAGGTGGTTATACAGAGGATGGAGACAGACTGTTTTCTGTGGCTGCAGGGGACAGAACAAGCAACAACAGTCTTAAATTGCAGCAAGGGAAATTTAGGTTGGAGGTTAGGAAGAAATTTCTCACTACGAGAGTGGTCAATCACTGGAACAGGCTACCCAGGGAAGTTATGGAATCTCCATCCTTGGACATTTTTAAGAACAAGTTAGACAAACACTTGACTAGGATGGCTTAGTTACAGACAATCTTGCCTTAAGCAGATGGCTAGGCTAGACCTGAGGTCTCTTCCAGCCTTACTATTGTATGATTCTAGGACGTCCCAAAAATGTAGCAAGGCAAAAACCAAGGAGGGGAGGGAGGACCCTTCCATGTTTCTGCCCCAACAGCCTAGTGGTTACATATAATATATACTTTACGCTATATATTTGCTTGCTTACATGCATATAGATAGCATATTCTCCCAACCAGCAAGAAGTACCACCAAACTTAAAAGCAAAAGTCAGTGAAAAACATGAAGCTTAGTGGATTTATGGACAATGGTGTCTGCCTTGCTGCTCCAATAGCATTTCTTCTGGAATATAACTACAAGTACATATATAAAACAAGATTAAAAATAATTACATGAATCGAGGCTTCTGACTTGCTGCCCCAATTCAGTTTAAAAAGATGCTTTAAAATTGGGGCTGTGCAACTTCAGAAGGGCTGGCAGCTGCACATCATGTGTGCTGGAGGCTATATGCTGTGCAGGCCTCCTTACTGTGCCAGAGGCACTTCCATACCCCATGGAGCCTAAAGACTGTGGTGGCAGCAGTAGCAGTTGTCTTGCTGGAGCAGAAGGGGGAGTGCTGCCCAGGTGGGGGCCTGCAGGCTGCACATTAACCCCCTGTATGTCATGCAGACCACAGCTTGACCAGCCCTGCTTTAAACCATTGATTTTAAGAGCAATTCACCCTATTTTTAACAAAGACAAACACCTGTCTTGGCACTATCACAAAATAGCTGTTAATTTAAAAATGAAGACAAAGCACTGGCTAGTACAGGGAACAAGAATTCATTCCCAACTGTGCCAATAAGACACTTAA